>NW_005364339.1:934526-945656 GCF_000412655.1 Myotis brandtii
CAGCACCATTTATTGAAGAAACTATCTTGACTCCATTGTATGCTGTTGCCTCCTTTGTCAAAAATTAATTGAGCATAATGGCTTGGGTCTATATCTGAGTTCTCTGTTCTGTTCCATTGGTCTATATGTCCATTCTTGTGCCAATACCAGGCAGTTTTGAGAACAGTGACTTTGTAATATAGCTTGATATCTGGTATTTTTATCCCTCAAACTTTGTTCTCTCTCAGGATTGCTGTGGCTATTCAGGATCTTTTTATATCCCAGATGTGTTTTGGGGGTGTTTGTTCTAGGTCTGTGAAATATTCTGTTGGTATTTTAATGGGGACTGCATTGAATCTATAAATTGCTTTGGGTAGTATGGACATTATAGTGATGTTGATTCTACCAATCTATGAACATAGTATGTTTTTCCATTTGTTTATGTCTTCCTCTATCTCAGTGTTCAATGTCAGGTAGTTTTTCAGTACAAGTCTTTTACCTCCTTAGTTAAGTTTATCCCTAGGTATCTTAATTTTTTTGGTGCAATGATAAATGGGATTGTTTTTTAGTTTCTCTTTCTGTGAGTACATTATTGGTATATTAAAAAGCCATAGATTTCTGGGTGTTAATTTTGTATCCTGCTATATTGCCAAATTCATGTATTAATTCTAGTAGTTTTTTTATGGAGTCTTTAGGGTTTTCTATGTACAATATCATGTCATCTGCTAATACTGACAATTTTACTTCTTTTTTTTCCAATTTGGATGCCTTTTATTTCTTCTTGTTGTCTGATTGTTATGGCTAGCATTTCCAGTACTATGTCAAAAAGGAGTGGTTAAAGTGGGCATCCCTGTCTTGTTCCTGTTCTTGGCGGAAATGGTTTTAGTTTTTGTCCATTGAGTATGATGTTGGCTGTAGGTTTGTCATATAAGGCTTTTATTATGTTGAGGTATAATCCCTCTATTCCCCCTTTGCTGAGAGTTTTTATCAAGAAAGGGTGTTGGATTTTGTCAAATGCTTTTTCTGCATCAATTGATATATGCTCATGTGATTTTTGTCTCTCATTTTTTTTATAGTTTGACCAAAATTGTTTTTATTAATTTTAAAAATTCTTAATTCACCCAAACTGGAAATTTTGTTTTTGCAAAGTTTTAAAAATATTTCAAATCATAAAATCATTATATACACATTGTGTGCAATTAGGAAAATACAAAACAAAAAACCATTAAAAATAAACTAACAAGCACCTATAATTCTAGAAATGATTACTGTTAACATTTAAACATATTTCTTTGTCTTTATTCTTTACTGTTTAACATAATGGATATATATGTGTGTGTGTGTGTATATATATAATGGAGATATATTATTTAATGTGTAAGTTTACATTGTGCCTAGCAGTACATTACAGGCTTGTTCCCAGGACATTAAACTGTCTTCATAAACTACATATTTTAATAAACTAAATTTTTAAGGTTTGACTGATATGCCTTCTTATGGCTATAACATCATTTATTTGTTTAATTGTTTTCCTTCTTTTGGGTATTAGGCTGTTTCCATTTCTTTTTTTAAATTTCTTTATTGGTTAAGGTATTACAAATGTGTCCTCAATCCCCCACTAACCCCCAACATCCTCTCCAGCACTTGTCGTTTGTTGATTTGTTGATGATAGCCATTCTGACAGGTGTGAGATGGTACCTCATTGTTGTTTTGATTTGCATCTCTCGGATGATTAGCGACTTTGAGCATGTTTTCATATGTCTCTTGGCTTTCTGAATGTCCTCTTTTAAAAGGTGTCTATTTAGGTCCTTTGCCCATTTTTTGATTGGATTGTTTATCTTCCTTTTGTTAAGTTGTATGAGTTCCCTATAAATGTTGGAGATTAGGCCCTTATCAGATATAATGTTGGCAAATATGTTCTCCCATGTAGTGGGCTTTCTTGTTGTTTTGTTGATGGTTTCTTTTGCTGTGCAGAAACTTTTTATTTTGATGTAGTCCCATTTGTTTATTTTCTCTTTAGTTTCCAATGCCCTAGGATCTGTATCGGTGAAGAAATTGCTTCGGCATAGGTCTGAGATTTTGTTGCCTTTGGATTCTTCTAGTATTTTTATGGTTTCCGGTCGTATATTTAAGTCCTTTATCCATTTTGAGTTTATTTTTGTGTATGGTGTAAGTTGGTGGTCTAGTTTCATTTTCTTGCATGTATCTGTCCAATTTTCCCAGCACCATTTATTGAAGAGACTGTCTTGACTCCATTGTATGTTCTTGCCTCCTTTGTCAAATATTAATTGAGCGTATTGGTTGGGGCTGATTTCTGGGCTCTCTATTCTATTCCATTGATCTATATGTCTGTTCTTGTGCCAGTACCAGGCAGTTTTGAGAACAGTGGCTTTGTAATACAGCTTGATATCTGGTATTGAGATCCCACCTACTTTCTTCTTTCTCAGGATCGCTGCAGCTATTCGGGGTCGTTTTTTGTTCCAGATGAATTTTTGGAGAGTTCGTTCTAGGTCTGTGAAATATGCCGTTGGTATTTTAATGGGAAGTGCGTTGAATTTATAGATTGCTTTGGGCAGTATGGACATTTTAATGATGTTGATTCTACCAATCCAAGAACATGGTATGTTCTTCCATCTCTTTATGTCTTCCTCTATCTCTTTTTTCAACGTCCTGTAGTTTTCTGAGTAGAGGTCTTTTACCTCTTTAGTTAAGTTTATTCCTAGGTAGCTTAATTTTTTTGGTGAGATGGTAAATGGGATTGCTTTTTTAGTCTCTCTTTCTGCAAGTTCACTATTGGTGTATAGAAATGCCATAGATTTCTTGGCGTTAATTCTGTATCCTGCTACATTGCCGAATTCTTTTATTAAGTCTAATAGTTTTTTGATGGAGTCTTTAGGGTTTTTTAAGTATAATATCATGTCATCTGCAAATAAGGACAGTTTTACTTCCTCTTTTCCAATTTGGATGCCTTTTATTTCTTCTTCTTGTCTAATTGCAATGGCTAATACTTCCAGTACTATGTCGAACAGGAGTGGTGAGAGTGGGCATCCCTGTCTTGTTCCTGTTTTTAGGGGAAATGGTGTTAGTTTTTGTCCATTGAGTATGATGTTGGCTGTGGGTTTGTCATATATGGCTTTTATTATGTTGAGGTATGATCCTTCTATTCCCACCTTGCTGAGAGTTTTTATCAAAAATGGGTGTTGAATTTTGTCAAATGCTTTTTCTGCATCAATTGATATGACTATGTGGTTTTTTTCCTTCAATTTGTTTATGTGATGTATCACGTTGATTGATTTGCGGATATTGTACCATCCTTGCATCCCTGGGATAAATCCTACTTGGTCATGGTGTATGATCTTTCTGATGTACTGCTGGATCCGATTTGCTAAGATTTTGTTGAGGATTTTGGCATCTATGTTCATGAGGGATATTGGCCTGTAATTCTCTTTCATTGTGTTGTCTTTACCTGGTTTTGGTATTAGGGTGATGCTGGCTTCATAGAATGAGCTTGGAAGTGTTCCTTCCTCTTGGATTTTTTGTAGTAGTCTGAGGAGGATAGGTTTTAGTTCTTCCTTGAATGTTTGGTAAAACTCCCCTGTGAAGCCGTCTGGTCCTGGGCTTTTGTTTGCTGGAAGCTTTCTGATGACTGCTTCAATTTCTTCCATAGTTATTGGCCTGTTGAGATTTTTAGATTCTTCCTGATTAAGTTTTGGAATGTTGTATTTTTCTAGAAATATGTCCATTTCCTCCAGGTTGTCTAGTTTGTTGGAGTAGAGTTGTTCATAGTATTTTTTAACAAT
This sequence comes from Myotis brandtii, assembly GCF_000412655.1. Taxonomy (NCBI): domain Eukaryota; kingdom Metazoa; phylum Chordata; class Mammalia; order Chiroptera; family Vespertilionidae; genus Myotis; species Myotis brandtii. The sequence goes on from NW_005364339.1 coordinate 938,306, forward strand.
CATTTGTATTTCTGTGGGGTCTGTTGTTATTTCGCCTCTATCATTTCTGATTTGGTTTATTTGGGTCCTCTCTCTTTGCTTTTTGGTGAGCCTGGCTAGAGGTTTGTCGATCTTGTTTATCCTTTCAAAGAACCAGCTCTTGGTTTCATTGATTTTCTGTATTGTTTTTTTGGTCTCTATGTCATTTATTTCTGCTCTAATCTTTATTATCTCCTTCCTTCTGCTCACTCTGGGCTTTTCTTGTTGCTCTCTTTCTAATTCTTTGAGCTGTAGATTTAGATGATTTACTACCATTTTTTCTTGTTTGTTGAGGTAGGCCTGTAGAGCTATAAACTTCCCTCTCAGGACTGCTTTCATTGTGTCCCAAAGGTTTTGGATTGTTGTGTTTTCATTGTCATTAGTTTCCAGGATGTTTTTAATTTCTTCTTTGATCTCATTGGTAACCCAATCAATATTTAATAACATGCTATTCAGCTTCCAAGTGTTTGAGTATTTTGGGTTGTTTTTATTGTAGTTTATTTCTAATATTATGCCCTTGTGGTCTGAGAAGATGCTTGGTATGATTTCAATCTTCTTGAATTTGGGGAGACTTTGTTTGTGACCCAATATGTGGTCTATTTTTGAAGATGTCCCATGAGCACTTGAGAAGAACGTATATTTTGTTGCTTTGGGGTGAAGTGTTCTGAAGATGTCAATTAAGTCCATCTGATCTAGTGAGTCATTTAGGATTGCTGTTTCTTTGCTGATTTTTTGTCTAGCAGATTTATCCAGTGATGTCAGTGGTGTATTAAAGTCCCCTACTATGATTGTATTGTTGTCGATCTCTCCCCTGATGTCTTCCAGGAGTTTTCTTATGTATGTGGGTGCTCCTGCATTGGGTGCATATATGTTTATCAGGGTTATATCCTCTTGTTGTATTGATCCCTTTAGTATTATGAAGTGGCCTTCCTTATCTCTTGTTATGGCCTTCACTTTGAGGTCTATTTTGTCGGATATAAGTATTGCTACCCCAGCTTTTTTTTCATTTCCATTTGCCTGAAAGATATTTTTCCATCCCTTCACTTTCAGTCTGTGTGAGTCCCTTCTAATGAGGTGGGTCTCTTGTAAACAGCAAATGTATGGGTCATGTTTTTTTATCCATTCAGCCACTCGATGTCTTTTGATTGGACCATTTAGTCCATTTACGTTTAAAGTTATTATTGAAAGGTACTTGTTTGTAGCCATTTCTTTTTTTGTGTGGCTGTTTTCTTTCTGGGCTTTTTATTTCTTCTTTTTACACCAGTCCCTTTAGCATTTCTTGCATTGCTGGCTTGGTGGTGATGAACTCCCTTAGCCTTTTTTTGTCTGTGAAGCTTCTTATTTCCCCTTCAATTTTGAATGATAGCCTTGCTGGATAGAGTATTCTTGGATTCAGTCCTTTGCTTTGCATCACTTTGTAAATTTCTGTCCATTCTTTCCTGGCCTGATGTGTTTCTGTTGAGAAATCGTTTGATAATCTGATGGGGGATCCTTTGTAGGTAACTCTCTGTTTCTCTCTTGCAGCCTTTAAGATTCTCTCTTTGTCTTGTACATTTGCCATCGTTATTATGACGTGTCTTGGTGTGGGTCTTTTGGGGTTCATCTTGCCTGGGACTCTCTGTACTTGTGTAACTTTTTTCTTCCCCATATCTGGGAAGTTTTCTGTCATTATTTCTTCAAATAGATTTTCTAATCCTTGCTGCTCTTCTTGTCCTTCTGGCAGCCCTATTATGCGTATGTTACTTCGTTTCATGTTGTCCCAAACCTCCCTGAGGCTCTTCTCCTGCTTTTTAATGTTTTTCTCCAGTTGCTGTTCAAATTGAGCTTGTTTCTCTACCTTATCTTCTAACTCACTAATTCGGTCCTCTTCTTCTTCTAGTCTACTGTTTAAACATTCCATGGTGTTTTTGATTGTAGCTATATCACTTTTTATTTTTTCCTGATTCTTGCATAGATTGTTGATTTCCTCATTTATTCGGTGAATGAATTGTACAACCATTACTCTGAATTCTTTTTCTATCATGTTGCATGCTTCAATTTCATTAATTTCCTTTCTTGGCGACTCCTCATTTTCTTTCCTCTGGGGGTTGTGTCATCTCCCCATTCTGACTATCTCCAGATGGTTCAAACGTTGAGTTGTGTGGGCCTGGGCCATGTGCAGTGGGAGCTTTGCACCACCCTAGTGTCACTGGAGATCTCTGACACTAAGATGTGTGGTTGTGGTGGGTTGGTGGGAAGCAGACTCGCTCAGAGTCAGCGTTACCAGCGCTCTATGTGGCCTCGTGTGCGCACTTAGAATTAGGGACCCTGCCTGCATAGTGCTGGAACAGAGACTCCCCTGGAGTGTGTTGAAATTCAGAGCCCCCTAGCATGCACCAGGATTCAGAGTTCCTCAAGAATCCAGTATCAGAGTCTCTGTTGCTTTGCACAGCCATGCATTGAGAATCAGGGTCCCTGTGTGCACATGCACCAAGGATTGGAGTCTCTGGCTCTTAGTGTGAATGCACAGAGAATCAGGGATCCCAGACGCAGGTGATAAGAAACACAGTCAAGCCATGACTAGTTTGGCTCAGTGGATAGAGCGTCGGCCTGCGGACCAAAGGATCCCGGGTTCGATTCCGGTCAAGGGCTTGTACCTTGGTTGCGGGCACATCCCCAGTAGGGGGTGTGCAGGAGGCAGCTGATCGATGTTTCTCACTCATCGATGTTTCTAACTCTCTCTCTTCCTTTCTGTAAAAAATCAATAAAACGTATTTAAAAAAAAAAGAAACTCAGTCAAGTCACTGGTGCTTGGTGCTGCCTCCTGCCCGGAGAATTGGGGTCCCTGGGCCTGTACTGCGCTGAACTAATCCCTGGTGTTCGCACGTTAGCCCCCAGGCCAAGGTTCCTACAGCCCGTGCTGTGCGGGACAAGTTCCTGGTGTTCGCGTGTTAGCTCCCAGGCCAAGGCTCCTGCAGCCCGTGCTTCATGGGACAAGTTCCCAGAGTTCGTGCGCTTCCAGGCTAAGGTTCCTGTAGCAGCACTGAGGCCCGGGCAAGGGGTGGGTCTATCAGTTACTATGGCGCTGCTCGCAAGCCTGCGGGGAGGGGGATGGGCTCTGTTACTCACAGAGATCTGCCGCGGGGATGTCTGGATTTTTGATGTCCCTGGGTCTGTAGCTGTGGTCACAGGTCTCTGTCCCCAGTGGCTGCAGGGTCCTGGTTTGTGTCTGAGACCAGACGGGGTGGTGCTGAGGCCATGATCCTAGTCTCAAGCAGCCCTGTTTCTCAAGATGGCGTGGTCTCTGTGCCCACGCTGGCTGCCCGGGAGTGTCCGCGCTGGGAGCAGGGCTCCGCTGTCCAAGACTGCCCGGTTTAACAGCCCCTTAGAAGACCTGCAGAATCTAGCTGTCCCTAGCTCATACACACACAAACACACCACACACACGTCCACACACTCCTCTATCACTCCCTCGAGCTCTCACACTCTCTCCCTCCCTACCTTCCTGCTGGTCACCATCTTCAGGAGTCTCTCTTAATTTTTTTATGTGATGTATCACATTTAAGGATTTGTGGATATTATACCATCCTTGGATCCCCAGAATAAATCACACTTGGTCATAGTGTATGATCTTTCTAATGTAATGCTGGATCCAATTTGCTAGAAGTTTGTTGAAGATTTTAGCATCTGTGTTCATCAGGGATATTGGCCTGTAGTTCTCTTTTTGTGTGGTGTCTTTATCTGATTTTGGAATTAGGATAATGCTGGCTTCATAGAAAGAGCTTGGAAGTGTGCCTTCCTCTTGAATTTTTTTGGATTAGTCTGAGTATGATAGATTTTAGTTCTTCTTTGAATGCTTGGTAGAACTCCCCTGTAAAGCTGTCCAGACCAGGGCTTTTGTTTGCTGGAATATTTTTAATTACTGCTTCAATTTCATTGGTACTTATCATCCTATTCAGGTTTTTTGACTCTTCCTGATTCAGTTTTGGAAGCTTGTGTTTTACTAAGAATATGTCCATTTCATCTATGTAATCCAGTTTGTTGGAATAGAGATGTTTAAGGTATTTTTTCATAATATTTTGTATTTCTGTGGGATCGGTTGTTACTTCACCCTTTTCATTTCTGATTTTGTTTATTTGTGTCCTCTCTCTTTGCTTCTTGATGAGCCTGGCTAGAGGTTCATCAATCTTGTTTATCATTTCAAAGAACTTGGTTTTGTTGATCTTTTATATTGTTCGTTTTTTTTTTTGTCTCTATGTCATTTATTTCCTCTCTGATGTTTATTATACCCTTCCTCTGCTCACCCTGGGCTTTTCTTGTTGCTCTCTTTCTAATTCTTTGAGTTGTAGGGTTAGATAATTTATTATCATTTTTTCTTGTGTTTTTTTTTTTGTATGTGTGTGTGTGTTTTTTGTTTGTTTTTTTATGTAGGCCTGTAAAGCTATGAACTTCCCTTGTGACACTGCTTTCACTGTGTCCCATAAATTTTGTATTGTTGTGTTTTCATTGTCTTTTGTTACCAGGATGCTTTTATTTCTTCTTTGATCTCTTTGGTAACCCAATCATTATTTAATAGCATGCTGTTTAGCCTCCAAGTGTTTGATTTTTTTTCATTGTTTTTATTGTAGTTGATTTCTAATTTTCTGCCATTGTGATCTGAGAAGATGCTTGATATGATTTCTATCTTCTTGAATTTGAAGAGACTTTGCCTCCTTTCTCCAATGTGGTCTATCTTTGAAAATGTCCCATGTGTACTTGAGAAGAATTTATATTCTGTGGCTTTGGAGTGAAATGTTCTGAAGATGTCAATTAATTCCATCCGATCTAGTGATTCATTTAGGATTGATGTTCCTTGGCTGCTTTTTTGTTTAGAGGATTTATCCAGTGGTGTCAATGGGTATTAAAGTCCCATACTATGAGTGTATTGCTGTCAATTTCTCCCCTGATATCTTCCAGAAGTTTTTTTTATGTATTTTGGTGCTCCTGTATTGGGTGCATATATGTTTACCAGACTTATATCCTTTTGTTGAATTGCTCCCTTTAGTACTATGAAGTGGTCTTCTTTATCTCTTTTTTTGAGGATAATTTTTATTCAAAATAATAAGATGCCATAAGAAGAACTGACAATTAGTTTTATAACTGACTATAAATTAAGATTGCAGCATGCATTCTGTAACAGATGTTGTTTTCTTTTTTTTTCTGTTGCAGATTATGCAGCTCTTTATTTTTTTCTCTTTTATTTATTTATTTATTAATTTATTTATTTTTTTGGGTAAAGTATTACAAAGGGTCTTACATAGGTCTCCTTTTTTTTTTCTCCCCTTGACATTCCCCCGCCTCCCCTATCACCCAGTGTCTTACTTATATCCTTTTGTTGAATTGCTCCCTTTAGTACTATGAAGTGGTCTTCTTTATCTCTTTTTTTGAGGATAATTTTTATTCAAAATAATAAGATGCCATAAGAAGAACTGACAATTAGTTTTATAACTGACTATAAATTAAGATTGCAGCATGCATTCTGTAACAGATGTTGTTTTCTTTTTTTTTCTGTTGCAGATTATGCAGCTCTTTATTTTTTTCTCTTTTATTTATTTATTTATTAATTTATTTATTTTTTTGGGTAAAGTATTACAAAGGGTCTTACATAGGTCTCCTTTTTTTTTTCTCCCCTTGACATTCCCCCGCCTCCCCTATCACCCAGTGTCTTATGTCCATTGGTTATGCTTATATGCATGCATACAAGTCCTTTGGTTGATCTCTTACCTCCCCTTCCCACCCCCCAACCCTCCCCATTCTTCCTACTGTAGTATGACAGTATGTTCGATGCTGCTCTGCCTCTGTATCTATTTTTGCTCATCACTTTATAATGGTCATTATTATCCATAAATGAGTGAGATCATGTGGTAATTTTCTTTCATCGACTGGCTTATTTGACTTAGCATAATGCTCTCCAGTTCCATCCATGCTGTTACAAATGGTAAGAATTCCTTCTTTTTCACAGCAGCATAGTATTCAATTGTGTAGCTGTACCACAGTTTTCTAATCCACTCATCTGCTGATGGGCACTTAGGCTGTTTCCAGATCTTAGCTATGGTGAATTGTGCTGCTATGAACATAGGGGTGCATATATCCTCTCTGATTGGTGTTTCTGTTTTCTTGGGATATATTCCTAGAAGTGGAATCACTGGGTCAAATGGTAGTTACATTTTTAACTTTTTGAGGAAACTCCATACTGTCTTCCATAGTGGCTGCACCAGTCTGCATTCCCACCAGCAGTGCACGAGTGTTCCTTTTTCTCCACATCCTCTCCAACACTTGTCCTTTGTTGATTTGTTGATGATAGCCATTCTGACAGGTGTGAGATGGTACATCTTTGTTGTTTTAATTTGCATTTCTCAGATGATTAGTGTCTTAGAGCATGTTTTCATATGTCTCTTGGCTTTCTGACTGTGCTCTTTTGAAAAGTGTCTATTTAGGTCCTTTGCCCATTTTTTGATTGGATTGTTTATCTTCCTTTAATTAAGTTGTATGAGTTCACTATAAATGTTGGAGATTAAATCCTTATCGGTGATTACATTGGCAAATATGTTCTCCCATGCAGTGGGCTTTCTTGTTGTTTTGTTGATGGTTTCTTTTGCTGTGCAGAAGCTTTTTGTTTTGTTGATGGTTTCTTTTGCTGTGCAGAAACTTTTTATTTTGATGTAGTCCCATTTGTTTATTTTCTCTTTAGTTTCCAATGCCCTAGGATCTGTATCGGTGAAGAAATTGCTTCGGCATATGTCTGAGATTTTGTTGCCTTTGGATTCTTCTAGTATTTTTATGGTTTCCCGTCGTATATTTAAGTCCTTTATCCATTTTGAGTTTATTTTTGTGTATGGTGTAAGTTGGTGGTCTAGTTTCATTTTCTTGCATGTATCTGTCCAATTTTCCCAACACCATTTATTGAAGAGACTATCTTGACTCCAATGTATGTTCTTGCCTCCTTTGTCAAATATTAATTGAGCATATTGGTTCGGGCCGATTTCTGGGCTCTCTATTCTACTCCATTGATCTATATATCTCTTCTTGTGCCAGTACCAGGCACTTTTGAGAACAGCAGAGGCTTTATACAGCTTGATATCTGGTATTGAGATCCCACCTACTTTGTTCTTCTTTCTCAGGATCACTGCAGCTATTCGGGGTCTTTTTTTTTTCCAGATGAGTTTTTGGAGAGTTCGTTCTAGATATGTGAAATATGCTGTTGGTATTTTAATGGGAAGTGCGTTGAATTTATAGATTGCTATGGGTAGTATGGACATTTTAATGATGTTGATTCTACCAATCCAAGAACATGGTATGTTCTTCCATCTCTTTA
>NW_005364339.1:947248-955284 GCF_000412655.1 Myotis brandtii
TTTCTAATATTATGCCATTGTGGTCTGAGAAGATGCTTGGTATGATTTCAGTCTTCTTGAATTTGGGGAGACTTTGCTTGTGACCCAATATGTGGTCTATTTTTGAAAATTTCCCATGTGCACTTGAGAGGAACCCATATTCCATGGCTTTGGGGTGAAATGTTCTGAAGATGTCAATTAATTCCATCCGATCTAGTGATTCATTTAGGATTGATGTTTCTTTGCTGCTTTTTTGTTAAAGGATTTTTCCAGTGGTGTCAGTCGGTATTAAAGTCCCCTACTATGAGTGTATTGCTGTCAATCTCTCCCTGATATCTTCCAGAAGTTTTTTTTTTATGTATTTTGGTGCTCCTGTATTGGGTGCATATATGTTTACCAGAGTTATAGACTTTCATTGAATTGCTCCCTCTAGTATTATGAAGTGGTGTTCTTTATCTCTTTTCATAGCCTTTATTTTGTGGTCTAATTTGGTAGCTATAGGTATTGCTAACCTAGCTTTTTTATCATTTCTATTTGCCTGAATTTTTTTCCCATCCCTTCACTATAAGAGTGTGTGAGTCCTTTGTTCTGAGGTGGGTCTCCTGTAGACAGCAGATATATGGGTCATGTTTTCTTATCCATTCAGCTACCCTATGTCTTTTGATCAGGGCATGTAATCCATTTACATTTAATGTTATTATTGACTGGTACTTGTTTGTTACCATTTTTATTCTTTATGCCTCTGTTTCTTCTTCCTTTCCTATTCTTTTCACAGCAGTCCCTCTAGCATTTCTTTCATTGGTGGTTTGGTTGTAATAAACTCCCTTAGCCCTTTTTTCAGTGAAGCTCCTGATTTCACCTTCAATTTTGAATGATAGTCTTTCTGGGTATAGTATTCTTGGATTCAGTCCCTTGCTTTGCATTACTTTGTATATTTCATTCCATTCCCTTCTGTCCTGATGTGTTTTTGTTGAAAAATCCATTGATAGTCTGATGGGAGATCCCTTATAGGTAACGTTCTGTCTCTCTTTAACAGCCTTAACATTTTTACTTTGTCGTTGGTGTTTGCTAATCTATAATAATAAAAGCATAATATGCTAATTAGACTGGACATCCTTCCACATGTACTTTTGGATGACTTGCTGGACTAAGCTGGGGCTATGAGGGAAGCCTGGGTTACAGGTACCTATTGGCGGCTGGAAGGAAGCCTGTGTCCCTGGTGTCTGCCAGCGGCTGGAGGGAATCCGGTACTGACAGCCAGGGGAAGGAACCCTATTCTTTCATGAATTTTGTGCATCGGGCCTCTAGTTTAATTATAATGTGTTGTGGTGTCAGCCTTTTTGGGTTCATCTTGTTTGGGACTCTGTGAGCTTCTTGGACCTGTGTGAGTTTTTTCTTCCCAATATCAGGGAAGTTTTCTGTAATTATTTCTTCAAACAGGTTTTCTATTCCTTGCTGTTTCCTCTTCTTCTGGCACCCTTATTATGCAGATGTTGTTTCGTTTAGTGTTGTCCCAAGGCTCCCTTAGTCTCTACTCCTGTGTTTTAAGTTTTTTTTTTCCCAGTTGCTGCTCTGCTTGGGGATTGTTTCCTACCTTGTATTCTAGCTCACTGATGTGGTCCTAAACTTTTCCTAGTCTACTGTTGATGCTTTCTATTGTGTTCTTTTTGAAGCTATGTCATTCTTCCTTTCTTCATGGTTCTTCTTTCCCTCTTGGTTCTTACACATGTTGTTGAATTTGTCTTCCATCCTTTTCAGTGTCAATATGACCATTCCTCTGAATTCTTTCTCTGACAAATTGTTTCCCTCCATTTGTTTACTTCCTTTTCTGGCGATTCCTCCTTTTCATTTGTATTGCGGCTGTTTCTTTGTCTCTACATTTTTGCTCTTTGGAGGGTGTCTGGTTATGTGGCTCATGCTCTACCACATTCACAGCTGTGTTTAATCCACCAATTCAGTGTGGATGTTATTCAATTCAGCTGTTTCTCCTATCTGCTCCTTGAGAAGGTACAGGACCTGTCTGCCTATTCAGCTGCCATTTTCTCTCCCCCTGGTCAAATTTCTTATGAGCCCATAGCTGGGGAGGCAGGAGTCTCAGTGTTCAGAGCCGAGGCAGCTGGTCCTGGGCTGTTGTGGCTGTAGGATCCCGGGTGGTGTCCGTGGTCTCCCTTGGTGAAGGTGAGGTTGGGCTCCCAATCACAGCTGCTCTCCCCTTCAAGATTATGTGATCTCTCTGTCATAGCCTGCCACCCTGGGAGAAATTTCAGCAGTTGTAGAGGCTTCCCGGTTAGGGGAGCATGTTCTTCCAGTCCACAACAATCCTGTGGAATATAAATGTCCCTCACTCACACACCCCACATGTTCATACACTCCCCATTTGCTCTCTCACTCACACTGTTTCCCTCAAAATCATCCTGTTGGCTACCATCTTGGATCTCCCCAGAATATACATTATTCTCAAGTGCACATGGGACATTTTCAAAGATAGACCACATATTGGGAGAAAGGCAAAGTCTCTTCACATTCAAGAAGATAGAAGTCATATCAACCATCTTGTCATATCACAATAGCATAAAATTAGAAAGCAACTACAATGAAAACAGTCGAGCACTTGGAGGGTAAATAGCATGCTATTAAACAATCATTGGGTTATCAAAGAGATCAAAGAAGAAATAAAAGCATCCTGGTAACAAAAGACAAAGAAAACACAACAATCCAAAATCTATGGGACACAGTGCAAGCAATCCTGAAAGGGAAGTTCATAGTTCTACAGGCCTACCTCAAAAAAAAAAAAAGGTAATATATATCTAACACTACAACTTACAGAATTAGAAACAGAGCCACAAGAAAAGCCCAGAGTAAGTAGATGGAAGGAAATAATAAAGATCAGAGTGGAAATACATGACATAGAGACCAAAAACAATACAAAAGATCAATGAAAACAAGAGTTGATTCTTTAAAAGGATAAACAAGATTGATGAACCTCTAACCAGGCTCATCAAGAAGCAAAGAGAGAGAACCCAAATAAACAAAATCAGAAATGAAAGAGGCTAAATAATAACAGACCCCACAGAAGTACAAAAGATTGTAAAAAAAAATGCTATGAACAACTTTAAGATTGATGAACCTCTAGCCAGGCTCACCAAGAAACCAAAAGAGGACCCAAATAAAGAAAATCAGAAATGAAAGAGGTGAAATAGCAACTGACCCCACAGAAATACAAAGGATTGTAATATAATACCACGAACAACTCTACTCCAACAAACTGAACAACCTAGACGAAATAGATGTATTCCTAGAAAAATACAATATTCTAAACTCAATCAGGAAGAATAAAAAAACCTGAATAGGCTGATAACTGCCAATGAAATTGAAGCAGTAATCAAAAAACTTCCAGCAGTAAAACCTCTGGTCTGGTTGGCTTCACAGGGGAGTTTTATGAAACATTCAAAGAAGAACTAAAACCAATCCTTCTCAGACTATTCAAAAAAATTCAAGAGGAAGGCACACTCCCAAGCTCTTCCAGCATTATCCTAATCCCAAAACCAGTTAAAGACACTACAATGAAAGAGAATTATAGGCCAATATCCCTGATGAACATAGATGCTAAAATCCTCAACAAAATTATAGCAAAATAGATCCAGCATTACATTAGATAAATCATACACTATGACCAAGTGGGATTTATTCCAGGAATACAAGGCTGGTACAATATTTGCAAATCAATAAATATGATACATTCATTACATAAACAAATTGAGACAAAAATCACATGAGCATATCAATTGATGCATAAAAAGTATTTGACAAAATCCAACACCCTTTCCTGTTATAATCTCTCAGCAAAGTGGGAATAGAGAGATCATACCTCCATAATGAAAGCCTTATATGACAAACCTACAAGCAACATCATACTCAATGGGAAAAAAACTAAATCCATTTCCCCTAAGAACAAGACAGGGATGCCCACTTTCACCACTCCTGTTTGACATAGTATTGGAAGTGCTAGCCATAGCAATTAGACAAGAAGAAGAAATAAAAGGCATCCAAATTGGAAAAGAAGAAGTAAAACTGTCCGTATTCACAGATAACATGAAATTTTACATACAAACCCCTAAAGACTCCCATCAAAAAACTACTAGACTTAATAAATGAATTCGGCAATATAGCAAGATACAAAATTAACACCCAGAAATCTATGGCTTTTTTATATACCAACAGTGAACTCACAGAAAGAGAAACTAAAAAATCAATCACATTTACCATAGCAACAAATAAATTAAGATACATAGGAATAAACTTAACTAAGTACGTAAAAAACTTATACTCAGAAAACTACAGGATATAGTTTGAAAATTTATATCCTGTTGAAAAAAGAGATAGAGGAAGATCTAAACAAATGGAAGTACATACCGTGTTCATGGATTGGTAGAATCAACATTGTTAAACTCTCCATTATACCCAAAGCCATCTATAGATTCAATGCAATCCCATGTGTCATTCTTTAAACAACAAAGAATTTAAATTTTCACAAAGTTACTAAATGTTTCTTGATGCATTATTACTATCCTAGCATATTAACAAGCTCCTTGAGAGCAAGTCTAGCTGGAAGAGGCTTGTGGAGCAGCCTCTTTCCTCCTCCATTTAGATGTCACAGCAGTGCCTCTGGACCAGGGGTGGGCAAACTTTTTGACTCGAGGGCCACAATGGGTTCTTAAACTGGACCGGAGGGCCGGAACAAACGCATGGATGGAGTGTTTGTGTGAACTAATATAAATTCAAAGTAAACATCATTACATAAAAGGATACGGTCTTTCTTTTTTTTACTTTTATTCATTTCAAACGGGCCGGATCCGGCCCGCGGGCTGTAGTTTGCCCACGGCTGCTCTGGACTATTGACTTGAGGAAGAGGTGGTGCTGAATTAAAGAGCATCAATTTGCTTTATTGTTTGTTACCTGGGATGTTAAGTCATTAAGTTTTCATCTTTGGAAATCTTTGGCCTTGAGGTACTCTGATGTAAAAAAGGAAAATGCAAAAGAAGTTGTGGTTGTAACAAGAATAGAGAACTTATTACAGAGTGAGAATATATTAGGCTTTCATATTTCATATTTTGTTACTTCATTGTGATTCTGTAAATAGGCTGTCAGGAATAAAATCTGTATAAAATCAGTGAAACTATAGATATTAAATAAAAGTATCAACTTTTATATTGTTTTTGAAATTTATTGAGGTTTAAAAAGATGTGCGTATCTATACACTATTTTAGGATTTCAGGCTTAGTTTTGATTAAAATATAAGTTTAATATATAAATATTTATGACACTTAGTAGTTGGTCGAATTTTTTTCAAGGCAATGAAATCTTCAGAAATTATAATGGATGGGTACAAATTAAATTGAAACATTAGGTAGTTACAATGGAAAGTTCTGTCAATGATTGTGTCTATATTATTAGATAGCAAGCTACTGACATTTTAACATTTCAATACTTTTAAAATTTTGACTTAGTTGAATAAGTGATTAATGAAAAAATAGTAAGACTAATTACTACAAAATTTGTCTTTTTTATGGACCTCAATTTCAAAAGTAATGTAAACACTAGTAATTTAATATTAAACATATACTTTAAGTTGAGGGAAAATTGTTTGGTGTACTCTCTAAATAGTTGGTGTTAATCTTTTGTTGTAGTCTAAATTCTGACCTTTATTAGAGACTGTTTCTTGGTTTATGTATTTTTTAATATATTTTAAAATGTTTTCCCTTCACTAAACAGCTTTGATGTCATATTTGCTGGCAGTCCAGAAGAAGTTCTAAAAAAGTTTCAAAAGTCAAACCACAAAGTGGTCTTTGCAGCAGATGGAATTCTGTGGCCAGATAAGAGACTAGCAGACAAGTATCCTGTTGTACACATTGGGAAACGCTACCTGAATTCCGGAGGTGGGTAAGATTCTGGCAGAAAAGTGTAATGTAAATTAAAGTAATTATAAATAATTATGAAACAACCTTTTTTTATATGTATAACTATAGACATAGTTTTAAATAACCATTATCTTATTACTATGGAAAAATTACATCAGTTTATAATCCACAGTACATTTTTAGCTGACAAAGCATTTTCCTATATATATTATATCATACTTTAGGCCCAATGCACAAAATTCGTGTGTGTGTGTGTGTGTGTGTGGCGGGGGGAATACCTCAGCCTGGCCTGTGGTCTCTTTCAATCCAAGAACCCACGCTCCTAACCGCCTGCCTGCTCACTTCTAACTGCTTGGCTTGCTGCTCATTAGCACTGCCGCAGAGGTAGGAGGGGCTCCTGCCACCACCGCTACACTTGCCAGCCTTGAGCCTGGCTTCTGGCTGAGCAGCGTTCCCACTGTGGGACAAACTGAGCACCAGGGGGCAGTTTCTGCCTCAAGTGTCTGCCCCCTGGTGGTCAGTGCACGTCATAGTGACCAGTCATTCTGGTTGTTCCACCGTAACAGTCGCTGGGCTTTTATATAATAGAAGACTAGAGGCCCAATGCATGGAATTCGTGCAAGAGAAGGACTTCCTTCCCCCAGCTGCTGACACCAGCTTCCCTCCAGAACCCAGGACCCGGGCTTCCCTCAGGCCGCCGGCAGGCACCTGGACCCGGGCTTCCTTCTGGCCACCAGTAGGCACCCGGGACCCAGGCTTTGCTCCAATCGCTGGCAGGCACCCAGGACCCAGGCTTCCCTCACAACCCCGGCTTTGTCTGGAAGGACATCTGGTCTAATTAGCATATTATGCTTATATTATTATAGACTAGAGGCCCGGTGCACAAAAATTTGTGCACTCGGGGGGCGGGGGGGGGGGGGGCCCCCCGCCCGGCCTGTGCCCTCTTGCAGTCTGGGACCCCTCAGGAGATAACGACCTGCTGGCTTAGGCCTGCTCCTGGGTGGCAGAGGGCAGGCCCAATCCCTAGGTGCAGCCCCTGGTCGGGCTAAGAGCAGGGCTGATTGGGGAGTTGGGGCGCTGCCCCCTGTCATGCACAGAGCAGGGCGGATCGGGAGGTTGCGATGCCACCCTCAGTCACGCTCAGGGTAGGGCCGATAGGGGGGTTGGGGCACCGCCCCCTGTCACACTCAAGGCATGGTCGATGGGGAGATTGCGGCCCCACCGCCTGTCACGCACAGAGCAGGGCCCATCAGGGGGGTTGGGGAGCTCCCCCCTGTCACGCACAGAGCAGGGCCGGTCAGGGGGTTGAGGAGCTCCCCCTTGTCACTCACAGAGTAGGGCAGATAGGGGAGTTGGGGCACCGCCCCCTGTCATGCACAGAGCAGGGCCGATCAGGGGGTTGGGGCGCCGCCACTGTCATACTCAGGGCAGGGCCGATGGGGAGGTTATGGCTCTACCCCGTCACACACAGAGCAGGGCCGATCAGGGGGTTGGGGCGCCGCCACTGTCATACTCAGGGCAGGGCCGATGGGGAGGTTATGGCTCTACCCCGTCACACACAGAGCAGGGCCGATCAGGGGGTTGGGGCGCCGCCACTGTCATACTCAGGGCAGGGCCGATGGGGAGGTTATGGCTCTACCCCGTCACACACAGAGCAGGGCCGATCAGGGGGTTGGGGCGCCGCCACTGTCATACTCAGGGCAGGGCCGATGGGGAGGTTATGGCTCTACCCCGTCACACACAGAGCAGGGCCGATCAGGGGGTTGGGGCGCCTTCCCCTGTCACGAACAGAGCAGGGCGGATAGGGAGGTTGTGGCCCCGCCCCCTGTCACACACAGAGCCGCAGGGCGATCAGAGGGTTTGGGCGCTGCCCCCTGTCACACTGCTCCAGGGGCCAGGAGGCCTCGCGGCTTCACTGATCCCAGTGCTGGGAGGCTCGCAGCTCCGCTGATCCCGGTGCTGGGAGGCATATTACCCTTTTACTATATAGGATAGAGGCCTGGTGCATGGGTGGGGGCCGGCTGGTTTGCCCTGAAGGGTGTCCTGGATCAGGGTGGGGTCCCCACTGGGGTGCATGGCCAGTCTGGGTGAGGGGCTGAGGGCTGTTTTCAGGCTGGCGGGGGACTGAAGCTCCCAACC
>NW_005364339.1:955518-956688 GCF_000412655.1 Myotis brandtii
GCAGGCGGGGAACGTTGGCTTCCTCCGTCACTGAAGCAAGCAAGCCTCATGTTCGCTTCAAGCTGCCTGGCTGCCGGCCGCCATCTTGGCTGGCAGTTAATTTGCATATCGCCCTGATTAGCCAATGGGAAGGGTAGCGGAGGTATGGCTAATTACCATGTTTCTCTTTTATTAGATAGGATGATGCCCCTAGCAACATTAGACAGTGTGTTATTATTTCCAAATTATAAGTGAGAAAACCTTTGTTCCCCCAATTTAAGTGACTTCATTGAATGACATTCAATGTTAAAAGAAAAGCAATATAGATCCAGGTCTTCAGGTTATAGTGTCATTGAGAATTTTCTGGCTATAGGACAATGCATTTAGGAAATTCTCTAACTTACAAAAAAGTACAAGCTACAATCAGGAGCTTTAAAAAAATAAGCATTGCTTAATTTTATCTATGTTTTACATATATCAGAATAAATGAGTAATTCATCTTGAAATTCACTAGTCAAAGAGATTCAACTTACAGTGTCTGATATACTTCAAATGTTGCATTAGCTTTGCCACCATGGATTAATGGAACAAATTATCTCATTTCTCCCTTCTTTTCAAAAGAAGAAAGTAAAATTTGACATTGGACATTATTCTGACTCAAAGAGATTTTTTAGACTGAGATTAATGTAAACATCTACCCAGAAGGTATACTGAAACAGGATGGGGGGACATGCAAGCTGCATTGGGAGAACAGATGTTTTTCAGTGATCTACATATAGCTATTTACGCTAGTTAAAATACATGCTCCTTTTTTTTCCTGAAAATCCATTTTTATTTTTATTTATTTTTTTAATAAATCTTTGTTGTTCAGATTATTACAGTTGTTCCTCTTTTCCCCTCCATAGCTCCTCTCCACCCTGTTCCCACCCCACCTCCTTCCCTTACCCCCCGCACTGTCTTTGTCCATAGGTGTACGATTTTTGTCCAGTCTCCTCCCGCACCACCACACCTCCTTTCCCCCGAGAATTGTCAGTCCACTCCCTTTCTATGCCCCTGATCCTATTCTATTCACCAGTTTATTCTGTTCGACAGATTTTTTATTCACTTGATTTTTAGATTCACTTGTTGATAGATGTGTATTTGTTCATAATTTGTATCTTTACCTTCTTCTTCTTCTTCTTCTTCTTAAAG
>NW_005364339.1:957696-996454 GCF_000412655.1 Myotis brandtii
CCCTGAGTGTGTCTCTTATGGATGTGAAGAGTTGTAATCTGGATGGTCTCCCTCTGACCACTGGGTAGACTGGCTCTTGGATCTCCAAGGAGGTGCAAAGTCAACCACTGCCTGAGGCCACCCAGCAGAAGCTACAGAGAGATCTACAGATTCCTCCTCTTTGTTTGGGGTTTGGAGGTGCCCAGATGAGTCGCCACTGTGAAGTAATGCAGGCTGCTGATGAGCCTTAGGCCTTCTTTTGAAATCTCTGGGATTCTCTGACCCAGATACAGTTTGACAGGTTTTTAGGCAGAGATAGGCCAGGCCATTAGTATGCAAAAGCCTCCATGCACAGCTTGGGTGGGGATGTAAATTGGGTGGGGCAGGGTTTCAGGGAACCACCAGGGTGGGGCAAACCGCAATGGCTGCCAGTCTGCTTTGTCTCTGAGAGGTCCTGGGGTCTGTGTCCCATGCCCCGTGCAGGAACAATGAACACTGCAAGCACTTCTGCGAGGAAGCCGCCCTCACATTCCACCCCAATGCCAGACAGTACAGTTTCTCTCCGTATCAGTCTGGGTCCCCAAATTTTTGCCTATAGCTGGAGTTCAGAGCAGTTGGGAGCTTGTATCTCCCTCCCAATTGAAAAAGACAACAGCATACCCAGCTAGCAGCCCCTTTCGCGTGCACCTCCGTACCTCTATACTTCCACCTCCTGCCGGACTCAATGCGCTTTTCTCTTTCCTTCTAGTTGTAGAATTTCCACTCAGCCAGCCTTCCCATGGTTCTGGATGATACTCGTTTTGTCTTTTAGTTGTAGTTTAAATGTGGTTGTACGCGGCAGCAAGTTCAGGTGTTTATCTATGCCGCCATCTTGGTTCTCATACGTGCTCCTTTAAGTAGCAGCATGTCTGAATTCTAGGCTTTCCTCAGCCAGTTATGGAATGAAACCTTTAGCAAGTAGTTTACGTTCTCTGAGATGTCTCAGTTTCAGCTCTTTTCATCTGCACTTAAAAATATTTTTTTTTTATTGATTTCACAGAGGAAGGGAGAGGGAGACAGATATAGAAACATTAATGATGAGAGAGAATCACTGATCAGCTGCCTCCTGCATGCCCCCTATTGGGGATCAAGCCGACAACCTGAGCATGCACCTTGACCAGGAATTTAACCATGACCTCCTGGTTCATAGGTCGATGCTCAACCTTGAGCCATAACTCATAGTTGTACCTGAGAATTTTGTTAGCCCATATAAATATAACACATCCAAAACCTTATATTCCAGTTTTTACTTCCAACTTTTAGCCCGCCTTTTCTCTTCAATCTCAATACAACTATAGTTCATAGTTTTGGGGATCTCTTGACCATTGTATTTTCTCCTAATCTATCTAACTACCACCTTTGGATTTTACTCCCATATTCAAGTCAGAACCTAGGATTTTTGTTATTGGTCACTCCGTCCTCATTGTCTTAGCAGCTTCCCTTAGAGTTCCAGTACATGCTCTGGCAAAGTCTCTCCCTCAGGAGGCTTTTCACTCTTGACTTCTTGTCTGAACACTAGAATTGTAGATTGGTGCTGCTTCTGCCTAAAAACTGTCAGGCCTTCAATAAGACTAATCTTTTAAATTATTAAGTTCTAGATAGTTTAAAAAACATTTTGCTGTAGAATTCTGCGATGTTTTATTTTGTATTTATGATTTTTCCCCAAACATAACATGCATAATGAAATATGTAAAATCTAGATCATGATATTGCTACTCAGGAATTAAATTTCAGACAGATGCACAGTATTGTAGACATAGCAAAAAGACACCTACCATTTGAGTGCCTCTGGGAGCAGGTTTCACTAAGGAAAAGTATTTCTTAAGTGGGAAAGAGATCATACAAGGGCATCAAAACATAATGCTCATGCTTCTATATATATAAAAGCCTAAGCAACTGTTAAGACCTAATTACCGAACAACCAGTCAACCAGTTGCTGACTCTCACTGACCACCAAGGGGCAGATGCTCAATGCAGGAGCTTCCCCCTGATGGTCAGTGCTCTCCCACAGCCAACCTCCCATGGCTGGCCAACCTTCTGTGGTCCCTCCTCCCAGCTGGCCACCCTCCCGTGGTCCCTCCCCCCAACCAGCTAACCTCCCATGGTCCCTCCTCCCAGCTGCCAACCTCCCACGGTCCCTATCCCCAACTGGATGGCCCCCCAAATGGCCCTGATTGGCTGCCAGGCCGAGGGACTCTACCCATGCACAAATTCATACACCAGGCCTCTAGTTTTGTAATAAAATACTTAAAGAGATGGTAGAAAATCTAAATACGCTCAATAAAAGTTTATGTAATTTCATGAATAAAATATTTTTAAAAAATAGTTTTATTGATTTTCAGAGAGAGAAGAAGGGAGAGGGCGAGAGATAAAGAGAAACACTGATATCAATTGGCTGCCTACTACAAGCCCTCTAGCTGAGATTGTGGCCATGTGCTCTGACCAGGAATTGAACCAACAACCTTTTGGTGCAGGGGACAATATGCAACCAATGGAGCTAGCCAGAGTCATGAATAATATATTGAGAGTTATTTAAGGGACATGAGTTTAGTTTCTAAGTATATCGTTAAATTTAAAAAATCTCTATCATTGAGAGTGAACATGTTTCCATATAAGGAAAATTTCAGAATATGAGAAATTTTATTTGTTTGAAATATGTGTTTAATAGAAAAATATAAATCATCTACACTAATAAAAGACAAAGATGCTAATTGACCATACCTTTGCTATGCCCAAGCCACGCCCACCAGCCAATCAGAGCGACTATATGCAAATTAACCCAACCAAGATGGCGGCCGGCCACCGGCAGCCACGGAGCTGGAGCAAGCAGGAGGCTTGGTTGCCCCGGTGATGGAGGAAGCCAAGCTTCCCGCCAGCCCTAGCCAGCTGTGGCCTCCACAAAAGGCAACAAATTTTCAATTATAGAAGCTAAATAAATCCCAGATACCTGCTTCCAGCCAGCCTCCACTGGGAACTTGGGTGGCTGGGGGCTGTGGCCAGCCTGCAAACAACCATCAGCCCCTCACCCAGGCTGGCCAGGCACCCCAGCGGGACCCCCACCCTGATCCGGGACACCCTTCAGGGCAAACCAGCCGGCTCCCACCCATGCACCAGGCCTCTATCCTATATAATAAAAGGGTAATATGCAAATTGACCCTAACAGCAGAGCGACTGGGAATGACTGGTCACTATGACACACACTGACCACCAGGGGGAAGACGCTCAATGCAGGAGCTGCCCCCTGGTGGTCAGTGTGCTCCCACAGGGGGAGCTCTGCTCAGCCACAAGCCAGGCTGCCAGCTGCCAGTACAGCGGTGGTGGTGGGAGCCTCTCCCGCCACAGCAGTACTAAGGATGTCCGATTGCAGCTAGTCCTGCTCCCCGCTGGCTAGTGGACATCTCCCGAGGGCTCCTAAGCTGCCAGAGGGATGTCTGACTGCCAGCTTAGGCCCAATCTTCCAGGGAGCAGGCCTAAGCCAGTATGTGGTCATTCCCCGAGGGGTCCCAGACTGCGAGAGGGCACAGGCTGGGCTGAGGGACCCTCCTGAGTGCACAAATTTTTGTGCACTGGGCCTCTAGTATAAAATATATATCACATAACTATGAAAATAGATGCACATTTGACCATTGGACAGCACGGGGTTAATTGCACTGATCCTCCCATAGTCAAAAATTCACACATAACTTTTGACTCCCCCAAAACTTCAGTAGTCACTTAGTGTCTGAGGGAAATTGGTTCCAATTAGCAAAATCCATGGATTCTCAAGTCTTATATAAAATGGTGTAAAACAGTGCATATAGTTGGCCTTCCACATATGTTGATTCTCATCCTTGGATCAAAATTACTATTTTCTATCCACAACTGGTTGAATATACATATAGGAAATCCAGGGATATAGAGGGCCAACTGTATATTTATTGAAAAAAATCTGTATCTAAGTGGACTCAGGTAGTTCAAACCCATGTTGTTAAAGGGTCAACTGTAATTACTTGTCATTTTTTTAGGGTGTTTGGGACTTATACAAAAAATAAGGGAACATATTTTTTGAAAAACAGTAAAATGTCATGGTCTGCTTGCATGTATTTTTCATCAGAGAAGATTGATCACAGGATTAAAAATTGCATTGTTCAGTGTTTTTTTTCTTCATTTTTAATCGTTATTGTTGAAAGTATTACATATGTCCCCTTCCCCCCTCCATCAACACCCTCCAGCACTACCCACCCCCCCGCAGGCACTTACTACCCTACTGATTGCATCCATGGATTATGCATATATGCATACAAGGTCTTTGGTTGGTTACCTCCCACCCATCCACTTACCCGCATCTTCCCTCAGAAATTTCACAACTCTGTTCCATGCTTCCATGTCACTGGATCCACTCCAGTCATCAGTTTATTTTGTTAATTAGATTCCACATGAGTGAGATCCTGCAATACTTCTCTTTCTATGACTGACGTATTTCACTTAGCATGATACTCTCTAGGCCTCTCCATGCTGTCTCAAAAGGTAAGAGATTCTTCTTTTTTACTTCTGTATAGTACTCCATGGTATAAATGTACCACAGTTTTTTTATCCACTCATCTACTAATGGGCACTTTTGCTGTTTTCAGATATGAACTGTTGTAAATGGTGCTACTATGAACATAAGGGTGCATTCATTCTTTCTGATTGGTGTTTTGGGTTTCATAGGATATATTCCTAGAAATGGGGTCAAATGGCAATTCCATATTTAATTTTTTGAGGAAACACCATACTGTTTTCAATAATGGCTACACCAGTCTGCATTCCCACCAGTAGTGTACTAGGAGTCCCTTTTCTCCACCAGCACTTGTCATTAGATAATTGGTTGGTAGTAGTCATTCTGACAACTGTGAGATACCTCACTGTCATTTTAATTTGCATCTCTCTGATGATCAGTGACTTTGAGCATGTTTTCATATGTCTCTTGGCCATCTGTATGTCCACTTTGGGGAAGTGTCTAGTTAGGTACTTTGCCCATCTTTTAATTGGATTGTTTGTCTTCCTTTTGTTAAGTTGTATGAGTGCCTTATATATTTTAGATGTTAATCCTTTATCAATGTATCATTGCCAAATATGTATTCCCATACAGTGGGCTCCCTTTTTGTTTTGTTGATGGTTTCTTTTGCTGTGCAGAAGCTTTTTATCTTGATGTATTCCCATTTGTTTATTTTTCTCCTTAGTTTTTTTGCCCTAGATTTATCTGAAAATATAATGCTATGAGAGGTGTTTGAGATATTGCTGCCTATGGTTTCTTCTAGGATTTTTATGGTTCCATGACTTACATTTAAGTCTTTTATCCATTTGGAGTTTATTATTGTGTATGGTGTAAGTTGGTGGCCTATTTTCATTTTTTTTTTTTGCATGTATCTGCCCAATATTCCCAACACCATTTATTGAAGAGAATGTCTTGACTCAATTGTATGCTCTTGCCTCCTTTGTCAAAAATTAATTGAGTTGAATGGCTTGGATCAATTTCTGGGCTCTCTGTTCTGTTCCATTGATCTCTATGCCTGTTCTTGTGCCACTACCAGGCTGTTTTGATTACGGTGACTTTGTAGTATAACTTGATATCTGGTATTGTGTTTCCTCCAACTTTGTTCTGCTTTCTCAGAATTGCTAAACCTATTTGGGGTATTTTTTGATTCCATATAAATTTTTGGAGTATTTTTCTAGTTCTGTGAAATATGCTGTTGGTATTTCAATGAGAATTGCATTGAATCTTTAGATTGTCTTAGGTAGTATGGACATTTTATGATGTTGATTCTGCCAATTCATAAACACAGAATATTTTCCCCCTTATTTATGTCTTCGTCTATCTCTTTTACAAGTTACTGTCATTTTCCGAATACAAGTCTTTTACCTCCTTAGTTAAGTTTATTCCTAAGGATCTTAATTTTTTGTTGCATTGGTAAATAGGATTGTTTGTTTAGTTTTTCTTTCTGAAAATTCATTATTGGTGTATAAAAAAGGCCATCGATTTTTGGGTATTCGTTTTGTATCCTGCTAATTGCCAAATTCATTTATTAAATTTAGTAGTTTTTTGATGGGCTCTTTAGGGTTTTCAATGTAAAAGATCATGTCATCTGCAAATAATGAGAATTTTACTTCCTACTTTCCCATTTGGATCCCTTTTATTTCTTCTTCTTGTCGGATCGATATGGCTAGGACTTCCAATATTATTTTGAATAAGGGTGGTGAAAGCGGACATCCCTGTCTTGTTCCTGTTCTTAGGGAATATGATTTTAGTTTTTGCCCATTGAGTATGATGTTGGCTGCAGATTTGTCATATAAGCCTTTATCATGTTCAGATATGCTCCCTCTATCCCCCCTTTGCTGAGAGTTTTTATCAAAAATGTATGTTGGATTTTGTCAAATGCTTTCTCTACATCTATAGATATGCTCATGTGATTTTTGTCTTTCAGTTTGTTTATGTGATGTATTTGTTTATTGATTTGTGAATGTTATACCACCCTTGAATCCCTGGAATAAATCCCATTTGGTCATGGTATATGATCTTTTTAATATATTGCTGGATCTGATTTGCTATTATTTTGTTGAGGACTTTAGGATCTATGTGCATCAGGGATATTGGCCTGTAATTTTCTTTGTAGTGTCTTTACATGGTTTTGGAATTAGGATAATGCTAGCCTCATAAAAAGAGCTTGGAAGTGTTCCTTCCTCCTGTATTTTTTGGAATAGTTTGAGGAATATAGGTGTTAGTTCTTTGAATGTTTGCTAAAACTCCCCTGTAAAGCCATCTGGTTGTGGGCTTAATTGCACTGATCCTCCCATAGTCAAAAATTCACACATAACTTTTGACTCCCCCAAAACTTCAGTAGTCACTTAGTGTCTACTGGGAGTTTGCTGGGAGTTTTTTTATTACTGCTTCTATTTCATTAGTTGTTATTGGCCTATTCAGGTTTTCTGATTCTTTCTCATTCAGTTTTGGAAGATTGCATTTTTTTTATGAATTTTTCCATTTAATCCACATTGTCCAGCTTTCTGGCATATAGTTGTTCTTAGTATTTTCTTACAATCCTTTGTATTTCCACAGTGCCAGTGGTTACTTCTCCACTTTTATTTCTGATTTTATTTATTTGGGTCCTCTCTCTTTGATGGGTAATGGTTCATCAATATTGTTTATCCTTTCAAAAAACCAGCTCTTGGGTTCACAGGGGTTTTTTTATTTATTTGTTTTTTTAGTCTCTGTTATTTATTACTGCTCTAATCTTTATTATTTCCTTCCTTCTACTTACTCTGGGCTTTTCTTGTTGTTCTCTTTCTAGTTCTTTAAGTTGTAGGGTTAAATAGTTTATTTTTAATTTTCCTTATTTTTTTTGAGGTTGTTCTGTAGTGCTATGAACTTCCCTCTCAAGACTGCTTTTGCTGTGTTCTAGAGATTTTGGGCTGTTTTGTGTTCATTTTCATTTGTTTCCAGGAAGGTTTTTATTTCTTTCTTGATCTCATTGGTAAGCCATTCATTGTTTAAGAACATCCTATATAATAAAAGTCTAATTTGCAAATTGTCCCCTCGGGTGGTCGTTTGATGAGGAGACCAGGAGTTCGACCACTCGCTATGACATGCTATGACCACCAGGGGCAGCGCAGAACATGGCAGGCTTTGGCGACACGGCACTGGCAGCGGCGGCAGTGGAGGCGCTGCAAGCCCCAATAGGTCCCGAACCATGGCAGGAGGGTGGAGTAGGTGAGTTGGCTGCACCAGGCCAAGGCAAGTGGAGGCCCAGGTGCTGCCCAGGGCCCAGAGGTCAGCTAGCATCTGCCCTTCCATGCCAGATGCTTATGCTACAATCACCGGCCAGGCCTAGGGATGACATCTGTGCACACATTTTGTGCAACAGACCTCTAGTTGTTTAATAACATGGAATAATTTTGTGTGTTTTTACTATAGTTCATTTCTAATTTCATTCCACTGTGATTTGAGAAGATGCTTGATATGATTTCAATCTTCTTAAACTTGTAGAGACTTGTTTTGTGTCCTAACATGTGGTCTCTCTTTGTGTATGATCCATGTGCACTTGAGAAGAATGTGTTCTGCTACTTTGGGGTAAAATGTTCTATAAATGTCTATTAAATCCATATGATCCAGTGTTTCCTTTCAAGTCACTATTTCCTTGTTAAGTTTTTTAGAACATCTATCCAGTGAAGTCAACAAGGTGTTAAAGTCCCCTACTATGATTGTATTTTTGTCAATTTCTCTGTTAAAGTCTCTAGCAATATATATATATTTAGGTGCTCCTATACTGGGTGCATATATATTTACCATGATTATATCCTCTTATTGGATCAATCCCTTTAATATTCTGTAGTGACCTTTTTATCTCTTGTTATGGCCTTCATTTTGAAGTGTATTTTGTCATATGAGTATTGCTACTCCAGCTTTTTTATTTCTTTTTCATTTGCATGGACAATTTTTTTCCATCCCTTCACTCTCATCCTCTGTGGCTCTCTTGTAGTCAGGATATATAGTTGGTTCATGTTTTTAGCTCAAATCAGCTACCCTATGTTTTTTGATTGGAGCATTTAATCCATTTACATTTAAGATTATTATTGATAGGTGCTTATTTATTTCATTCCATTTTATTTTTTTGTTTTTTGTTTTTTTAATTGTTTTATTGCTTAAAGTATTACAAAGAGTATTATATATGTCTCCTTTTTTTTTCTCCCCTTGACCCTCCTCTGGCCTCACATGCCCCCCAGTATCTTGTGTCCATTGGTTATGCTCGTATACATGCATACAAGTCCTTCAGTTGATCTCTTACCCCACCCCCACCCCCCAACCATCCCCAGTCTTCCCACTGTAGTTTGAAAGTCTGTTCGATGTTGCTTTGCCTGTGTATCTATTTTTGCTCATCAGTTTATAATGGTCTTAATTATCAATAACTGAGTGAGATCATGTGGTATTTTTCTTTCATTGAATGGCTTATTTCACTTAGCATAATGCTCTGCAGTTCCATCCATGCTGTTGCAAATGGTAAGAATTCCTTCTTTTTTACAGCAGCATAGTAATCCATCGTGTAGATGTACCACAGTTTTCTAATCTATTCATCTACTGATGGGCACTTAGGCTGTTTCCAGATCTTAGCTATGGTGAATTGTGCTGCTATGAACATATGGGTGCATATATCCTTTCTGATTGGTGTTTCTGGTTTCTTGGGATATATTCCTAGAAGTGGGATCACAGGGTCAAATGGGAGTTCCATGTTTTGTTTTTTGAGGAAACTCCATACTGTCTTCCATAGTGGCTGCACCAGTCTGCATTCCCACCAGCAGTGCAGAAGTGTTCCTTTTTCTCCACATCCTCTCCAGCACTTGTCATTTGTTGATTTCTGATAAGGGCCTAATCTCCAAAATTTATAGGGAACTCATACAACTTAACAAAAGGAAGATAAACAATCCAATCAAAAAATGGGCAAAGGACCTAAATAGACACCTTTCAAAAGAGGACATTCAGAAAGCCAAGAGACATATGAAAACATGCTCAAAGCCGCTAATCATCCGAGAGATGCAAATCAAAACAACAATGAGGTACCATCTCACACCTGTCAGAATGGCTATCATCAACAAATCAACAAACGACAAGTGCTGGAGAGGATGTGGAGAAAAAGGAACACTCATGCACTGCTGGTGGGAATGCAGACTGGTGCAGCCACTATGGAAGACAGTATGGAGTTTCCTCAAAAAGCTGGAAATGGAACTCCCATTTGACCCTGTGATCCCACTTCTAGGAATATATCCCAAGAAACCAAAAACACCAATCAGAAAGGATATATGCACCCCTATGTTCATAGCAGCACAATTCACCATAGCTAAGATTTGGAAACAGCCTAAGTGCCCATCAGTAGATGAATGGATTAGAAAACTGTGGTACATCTACACGATGGAATACTATGCTGCTGTAAAAAAGAAGGAACTCTTACCATTTGCAACAGCATGGATGGAACTGGAGAGCATTATGCTAAGTGAAATAAGCCAGTCAATGAAGGAAAAATACCACATGATCTCACACATTCATGGATAATAGAGACCATTATAAACTTTTGAACAATAATAGATACAGAGGCAGAGCTGCCTCAAACAGATTGTCAAACTGCAGCGGGAAGGCTGGGGAGGGTTGGGGGGCAGGAGGGAAGGGGGTAAGAGATCAACCGAAGGACTTGTATGCATGCATATAAGCAAAACCAATGGACATAAGACACTGGGGGGTAGGGGAGGCCAGGGGATTGTCAAGGAAAATCTAATAAAAAAAAAAATAAAAGTGCTTTTGGGGAAATTGCAGTTCCAATTAGACCCATAGGCCATCATCCCAGCAAACTCATGGCCAACCATTTGAACATTGTGTCACTAGGGACATGTTTGCCATTTTGAGTAAGTGGTGCTAAGTGACTGCTCTTCAACTGCAGGTCACTATGACTTTTTGTATGAGAAATTGATGGGTTGCTAACATTGGCTGAAACAGATAAATGCTGACCTCATGTACAGCTCTGTTCAGTGTTTTTAAAACTTTTAACTTTCAGAATAATTTTCCATAGACTTCCTCAGGATATAATATATATTTTTCTAAGCTGAATAGGAATATGATGCAGGAAAAAGAGGAAGTCTATGCTAAGATGAGGAGAGAGAAGAATGACTCTATTTGAGAACTTAAGAGTAAATTTAAAATTACTTCAGTTAATTCAATCCCAAAAATTTATAATTCTAACCCTCCTGAAAAAGATTTTTATATTTATTTTATTTTTTTTACTAAGAGAGTGAAAACAATAAAATGACAGATGGGCCTCTTTTCAGTATCCCACGGTTATTTCCTCCTAAATATGCTCACACTAAATTCTACCCTTCATTCTAGAGATTGCTCAAGATTAATTTCCTCAATAAATTCTTCTATGACTGGCTCAGTTTTTAGGGATCTGTCTTTCTTCTGAGTGCCAACAATGAGCATAATCTGCTACACATAATTGGCACATCTAGACTTAGCCTGTATTGCTTTTTTTTCTGATCATTTTGTTTTCAAGCTTGCTTTCTAATTATATTAATTTTTTTCTCTTCAACTGAGGCTGATCTCCCTAAAGACACAACAGCAACTAACTCTAGCTAGGCATATGATTGTAATTTGCAATGTATTTAATGCATTGACAAGAAACTTAATTCAGCTAGTAGAGAGTTCACTGACTGAATTATTTGAAGAAAATCCTCTGGCTGGTGTACTTATTTGGCTGGTAACCTCTTTCATTGGTTCTTCATGTGTTGTCAATTTTAAGCAAATCTTTAGGTGTCAGGCACCATGTGTGGCCCTGGGGATGTGACAGTGTACAAGACACAACCCCTTACTCCAAGGACTCTTTAGTCTGGAGGGAAAGACAAACAGATAAAGAGGCAATTCATAGAGTGTGGTGATGTTTAACACAGAGTATTATGGGAACACAGCAGAGACCTGTTCTGGAATTCAGGAGAAGCTCTGGAGAAAATGACATTTGAGCTAGCTGAGACCTGAAGGTTGAATAGGGGGTTAGAAGGTTAAGAAGATCATTGTAGCAGAGTGAAGAGTATGTGCAGAAATATGAAGTTTGGACAGACTCTTTGTGTGTGTGTTTTATTTTTAGTATTTGGAAGTAGGTCTGCATGGCTGGAACTTAGAGTGAGAGAATAAAAGTGTTAAAAGCTGGAGAAGTTGGCAAGACCTCGTATGTTGTACTAATGCTGGATTTTAGCTTGAATGTATGAAGACTAATTTGAACTGTCTTCAGCAAGAAAGATAGCACCACGATCCTATTAGGGAAAGAACATTCTAGATGAATTGTGAATATAATGAAGGAGGACAGGAATAGATGTAGGGAGAGCAATTAGGAGACAGAAAATTACTGTATTTCATTAATTTTAAGACATACTTTTCCACATTTTATTATCTCTGAAGTCTGGATTCACTCACCATTAGTGTCTTGTTGTAGATTAACAGGAAGTTTTTATTTTCTTTCCCAGTGATCCAAAAAAGAATAGTGCTGTTTACACACCATGGTAGCTTAGATTCAGTAAACAAGGTGAGGAATGATTGTTGTCTTATCTAAAATACTACTGGAGTAGTTGGAGAAGTGGATGTAAAATCAGGTTTATTTTAAAGGTCAGATTGTCAGATTGGCATTTGGGAACCTGAGGTTGGGGAAAAAGCTAATGGTCTATTTTTATCTTTTTTTTTTTCATTTGGGAAGTTTGTTTCATGCATTGAGATAAGAAACTCGATAGGGATTGTGGGGTGAGGACAGTAAGGTATGGGACAGGGAAGATAAAGTAGAGCTATGCACATAGTGAGTGTGAGGGTTCTGGGACCATCCAGTTCGAGTGCTCCACCTTTGTTAATGAAAGGAGCCAGAATGTTTCTTAACAGCATATCCATTAAATAACCACACTTACCCTGGGCTTTCAAGGAAGTAGTCTCCTTTCAAAGGGTATGTTCTGTGAGGTCATTCCAGAAATATCAACGGCATTAACTTTGACATTGGAGCCTCTATCTATGCATGTCTGGTAGAATTCCCTTAAGAAAGGTCTGACTTTTCTCTTTCCTGGATTCATCCCATCTTCTAGCTTGTGTTTATTTTCAGAATAAGCTCATCATCTCATAGAAAAGTCCAATGTACACTCATCCTCACTTTGAGTACTTCATGCCATTCCTTCTGGCCTGCAGAGTTTCTGATAAGAAATCGGTGTCAGCCTTATTGGAGCCCTTTTGTAGATAACAGCTTGGTTTTCTCTTACTGCCTTTAAGATTCTCTCGTCTTTTATTTTTGGTATTTTAATTATGATGTGTCTGGGTGTGGGCCTTTTTGTGTTTCTTGCTTGAGGTTCTCTATGCCTCCTGGACTTGTGTGACTTTTTCCTTTACTATGTTAGGGAATTTTCTGCCATTATTTCTTCAAACACTTTCTCTATACCTTACTCCATTTCTGCCTCTTCTGGCACTCTTGCTATTCTAATATTGTTACGTTTCACGTTGTCCCACAACTCCTTTAAGCTGTCCTCCTATTTTTTTTCTTTGTTTTTTTCTTTTTGGTTCTCTGATTGAGTGATTTTTTCAACACTGTCTTCTAATTCACTGATTCAATCCTCAGATTCCCCTAATCTGCTGTGTATTCCTTGCAATGTGTTCTTTATTTTTGCTATGTAATTTTTTATTTCTTTTTTCATAGTTAACTATACCTTTTCTCATGCTGTTGAGCATCTTTACCATCATTATTCTGAAGTCTGTATCAGATATATTTCTTATCTCCATTTCATTTATCTCTTCTTCTGGGGAATTCTCTTGTTCTTTCATTTGTGGGTTGTTTCTTTGTCTCCTCATTTTTGCTGCCTTTTTGGGTTTGTGACTATGTATTAGGGAGATCTGCTACATCTCAATCTCTAGTGCAGGGCAGTGTCAAATCCTAATTAGACTGGGAAATACTCAATTAGATCAGGGAAATACTCAAAGCCTCCAGAGACTGCCTCTGCCTACAGACTGATAGGATTCCATCTTGAATAGCCCTCAGGCAATCATTCTTAGGTGTGGTGATAGTTTTTCACAGAGTGGGGCAATTGCTTCTGTGTGGAAGCTAACTGTTATTCTCAGTCTATTAATGGATCTCAGAAATTCCACCCGGTGGGGCAAGGTGTTTTCCAACAGGGTGGTCATCAGCTGTCTTTCCCCAAGGCAAAGCCACCTATATAGCCAATGTCTGCATGAACGAATGAGTCAGCACAGGAGACTAAGGTTTCTGCCTTCTGAGATCTAACCCCAAAGCCCCCAATCCTGGCTTCTGCTCACATAACTCCAGTCCACTCTGCCCTCCCTCTGCCAGAGCACAAGGTGATTGGCTCCACAGGGAATTTTGTGTGTTGGCACTTTATGAGGATGCCTGAATTTCCAGCTGTCTCTCCCTGGAAAACAGCAACCCCACTGCTTTTTACAGCCATCTGTTATGTGTGTACTCTTCTCAGTTCTGGTGCTCTCTGCTGGGGGTCCCAGCTTGGGGATTAGACCCCAGAGTTCTCAGTGGCAATCCCTCACAGCTGAGATATCTTTCCTGAACTTCAGTTGTTATCTGTGGGAGCCCACCAGCTCACCAGTGCCTCCTCCCCTCCTACCAATCTCTATTCGGTTTCCTCTTTTCATCCTCAGGATCAGGGTTCTGTTCATCAAGTCTTCTGTTGATTATTCAGGAAGTTTTTCTGTATTTTACTTGTAATTACAGTTTGTTCCTGTGTGTATGTCTGTGCAGCATCGACTTACTCCTCACTCATAGTTTCCATTTTTCAGTGTTTTAAGATTTTTTTTATTTGGTAAAAATAATTAAAATGAGCAACCAGTGGTTGGTTTAGCCATGTTCTTATTTTGTCTTATTTTCTCTAGGTAGCAGTAAAATTGCTGGACTTATTTCTTTTATTCTTTTGATGAAATTTTAATTTTAAGGGTAAAATTCAGTTTCTTTTAATTCAGAGGAGTAATATTGGTCTCTTTTAAAAAGTATTACATGTCAATGAGACATTGTTTGGCTGCATTTCTGAAACTCAGAGGAAGACTCAACCAAGGGAAAAATGATCCTGCTGTCTGTGTTTTTAATAGACAGTTTTTGTTGGCAAACTTAATGCTTATGTTCTAAGGCCAAGGGGAACAATCCTATTTTAGACTTCCTTTCTCCAGACGCTGACACACAAAAGCTAGCCAGAAAATGGCTTAGCAGGTACTGTAATGACTAGCTAAAGTAAAGGAAAAATTACCAAAATGTCCTAGATATAACATTCCTTTGAAATGTTTATAGTCGGTGACAAATCCAGCATTTGATTGTGTTAACATCTCTGGTACAGACAGGAAAACAACTGTAGTAGAGATTTTCTGTTTCAGAAACAGTGAATACTGTATAAAGGATCCAAGAAGAGCATTTTAGAAGGCCAGAAAGAGCATTCTTTTCTCTAGTCTATTCTTTTCCTAGTAACTGAAACATATTAGTTGCCCCTCTTGTATAAGTTAATTTTGGGGCTTTTTTATTGAAAGAATCTTTGATTTGCAATTGATATTAAAACTCACTCTATTGCAATTTACATATAAAACAAAAGAGTCTCAATAACTCATATTTCTCTCATGATGAACTGTGATGTTCCAGCCTAAGGATTTTACCTAATGGGTTCTATACCTGTGTATTTGGTCAATAGAATTAACATACACATGAGTTTTGGTCTTTGACTACTAAATTCTATATTCTCTCTCTGTTGTATTGCAGGATTTATTGGTTATGCTCCATATATCAACCGTATAGTTCAACAGTGGAACCTTCAGGATAATGATGATGATCAGCTATTTTATACTAAAATTTACATTGATCCACTGAAGAGGGTATGTAATAGCTCCTGCTCCCATTTTCAATGTAACCCCCTTGTCCAGGAAGGCTGCTGGAGCTTCCCGGCAGTTAGCAGGCAGAAGAGTAAATAAGGGACCATCTCAGTTTTGTCAACTCCCTTCTCACAAAATACTTTCTTGTATTTTTTCTTTGACTGCAACATATTTGTGTGGCTACATATAATATGCAAAGGAAATGCTGTCTTTTATTTGTAGTATATGTATCTTGCTAGAAATCTGAATTCTGTAATTAAGGGGGGAGGGGAGTGATGTTGGGGCAAATAGCAGTCCTGAGATTGATTTAAATGAAACTGTGGAGAAAAGTATAACCAAAGCTCAAATTTAACAATATTTTAAATATATTTACCTAATATAACTGTTACAGTTCTAGAATTTACTGAATTGTGTATTCATGGGTGTTGTCATTATGAAACAAGATTTTCTTAAAAGTACATTTTACAGTGAATTTGCAGCTATATTGTTTCTGTTTCTTAGATAAGTACTTTAGTGACCTAAATATTTTCATTAGACACTTAATACTTAAGAAACTCCATTCTTAAGCTATTTTTCTTCATCTCTATATTTTACTTTCCCTCTGTGTGCCTGCCACGGCAAGCCTGAGGGATTTGGCCTCTCATCTGGAGAGAAACCTCCTCTTAATGTGGGTGCAGCATGCTGCTCATCTTTTCTTGTAGTTCAACTAGGAAAGTGCTTTGAGTCTTATTTAGTTGTCTTTGCTTAGGGTTCTTCCTCACTGTTGTGTTTGTAATATTTTTGGTTGTCTAAATCCTGTTTAAATTTCTCTCTAAGCATAAGAGTATGCTTAGTATACGTCTTAGTCTTCTTGGATTGTCATAACCAAATACCATAGACTAGATGGTTTTTTAAACAATAGAAAAAATTGTTTTCAAAGAGTCTAGAAGTCTGAGATAAGGTTGCTAACATGGTCAGTTTCTGATGAAAACTCTCTTCCTCACTTGGTCCTCACATGGGATAGATAGAGGAAGAAAGAGACAGACAGAGGGAGAAGGAAAGGGAGAGGGAGGGCAAGCACAGGTGTGTAAACACTAATTTCTTCTCATAAGGGCAAAATTTACATCATGAGGGACCCCCTCTTATAACCTGAACTTAACCCTCTTTGCGGTTAGAGCTTCAACATAGAAATTTTGAGGGAGCACAAAGTTTCAATCCACAATAGCATGCACAATACTTTTAGGAATATTATTGTGAAGAGCAATGTAGCTGAAAAACTGCATTGAGAATCATAAGGGTTTTTTAAAATATATTTTTATTGATTTCAGAGAGGGAGAGGAAGAGAGAGATAGAAACATCAGTGATGAGAGAGCATCATTGATTGGTTGCTTCCTGCACACCCTACACTGGGGGGGTCAAACCAGCAACTCCGGAATTGAACCCCAACCTCCTGGTTCATAGGTTAACGCTCAAACACTGAGCCACACTGGGCTGAGCGAGAATCATAAGGTTTGTAAAGCAGATTAATTGCCAGCCTGTTGGCAATCAGGCCGTTTATGCTGCAATAATAACCCCCAAGCTCAACAGCTTAACAGGGGTTCCTGCTTATTGTAGTCACTTGGTAGAGGGGAGTGGGGCCCTAGCTGATAAAGCAGCTATCTCCAACCTTGCTGGTTCATGTGCCAGAGAGAAGTAGCACACTTAGGGTCTCCAACTGGCAATGACATCTCCAGATGGGAAGTGATTCATTTTACTTCTGCTAACAATTCACTGGTCAGAATTAGTCAGAAGGTGGAGATGTGGAAATACTTGGAAAACAGCATGAATGCTTTCCCATACATTCTATCCTCTAATTTAATCAATAGTAAAATTATAATCTTTCTGAAAAATATTGCTGGAATAATTTACATACGGAATTTAATTTTTTTAAAGAACAAACTATATTAACATATAGTGTTTGTTGTTCCATTGTCGTTTTTAATATTATCTCTGTTCTTATTTTAGGAAGCTCTTAACATCACATTGGATCACAAATGCAAAATTTTTCAGACTTTAAATGGAGCTGTAGGTATGCTTCCAATATAATGAATTGCTCGTGGATACAAATGGACATCTGTGTGTTCAACTGCTGCTGTTTGGTATATCCATTTTGGGGCTATGACTAAGGTTTACTGTGTAGATATTGCAACTATTAAAATATACTGGACTTGAGCTTATTGATGCAGTAAATACATTCAGTTCAAATCACTGCCTCAGAGTGATGCAAAAAAAGATAAGCTTCTTGCCTTAGGTAACATAGAATTTAGTATCTCACCATCTGGGACTATAGATGTAGTTTTAAATTAATTATACCTACTGTTATACATTTTTCATTATAAGTTCCCTGTATTGAGAATCACTCAGGAATAGTAGAGTATAAGAGTATTTTTTATCTAGCTGAAAGGTACCTGATAACTGGGCACATTCATTGTGGAGTGTGTGTGTGTGGTGTGCTTTCCTAAATAGACATATATCTTGATGAAATACATTAATGCATTAAAATTAATTAATCAATACATTAAATATCAACATACATTAATTCATTAATAAATTATACTTAAAATTTAAAAATACTTTGCAATTCAATATGATTCTTCAAGGCAGTACATAGAGTAACAGGTTTCTCAGAATGGAAAGAATTTAGTTTGGAGTGCTCAGGAAGTGAGGGAAGGAATCTGAAAACAAATAAAAATACCTCTCTGCTCCCATATGACTTGTATATTACTGGAATTACATTAAGCCTGACTTTTTCTTTTCCTTTGTGTTGAATTTATTGGGATGACACTGATTAACAAATTATATAGGTTCAGGTGCATAATTCTATGACACATCATCTGTATACTGCATTGTGTGTTCACTGCTCCCCCTGCCCCCCAAGTCAAGTCTCTTTCCATCACCATTTATCCCCTCTTTACCCTCCTCCACCTCCCCCCTGTCCGGTAATCACCACACTGTTCTTCATGTCTGTGAGTTTTTTTCTCTCTCTTTTTTGTCTTTTATTTGTTCAATCTTTCCACCCCGCCTACACCTCAGACAGCTGTCAGCTTGCTCTCTATCTACGAGTTTGTCTCTATTTTGCTTATTTAGCTCATTTTGTTCATTAGATTCCACGTATGAATGAAATCATATGGTACTTGCCTTTTTCTGACTGGCTTATTTCACTTAGCATGGTACTCTCCAAGTCCCTCCATGCTGTCTCAAAGGGTAAGAGATCCTTCTTTTCTACAGCCACATAGTATTCCATGGTATAAATATACCAGAGGTTTTTTATCCACTCATCCATTGATGGACACTTAGGCTGCTTCCAAATCTTGACTCTTGAACTCTGCAGTGAACATAGGGGTGCATATATTCTTTCAAATTGGTGTTTTGGGTTTCTTTGAATTTATTCCCAGACGTGGAATTGCTGGGTCATAAGGCAGTTGCAATTTTAATTTTTTGAGGTAACTCCATAATGCTTTCCACAGTAAACCTGATTTTCAAGAACTGGAAATACTATCAGTCATGGCCAAGTGTAGAAACCTTGCTTATTGTGCCAGTCAGTGTTCTATTTGCCTTACATATATTGTTATTACCTTTATAATAACCTTGAAAGGCAGGCAAGGATCCCATTTTACAGATGAATAAATTGTGACAATAATTTAACTCTTCTAAGATCACATTACTATCAGGAGGCGGAGGCAGGATTGCAAAGATGCTTTCCTTCCACCAGACACTTCAGTGGCTCAGCACCTCAGTCTGCTGGTGCCAGGTTGGAGTATGTGAGGTACTCAGAATCTCATTCTTTGTCATTTGGGTATCTGTTGACTTGGAGTAGGCCAAGTTACTACAAGTGTAGTAGCACATGATAGCATGCATGAGCAAATTTATAACAATAAGAAAAAATATATATGTGTATATATATATACACACATATGTATATATGAATATACATGCACATTTTAAATTACTAAAACCTGTTTTTCTTTTTAACTCAGATGAAGTTGTTCTGAAATTTGAAAATGGCAAAGCCAGAGCTAAGAATGTATTTTATGAAACATTACCAGTGGCAATTAATGGAAATGGACCCACCAAGGTGAGTCACAGTGACTTTTCCCTATTTTCTTATTTTTTGGAGATAGACTATGGAGCAATATGTAGAACAGCTTCTTTTTTTAATATCTTTAAGAGGCTTTATTTTGGTGCCAACAATTTAATGGCTTTATCTTTTACACAGTATATTGTCTGATTTCATCTAGATTAGCTGATGACTTTTTCTCAGCAGAGTGATAATTTTTTATGCTATTTAAAACACATTTCACTTTAGTGTTTAATAATAACAGCTAACTGGAGAGTGAGCCATGTTTCCTTCATATAGGGCAGTGGTTCTCAACCTTGGCTGCACATTAGAATCACCTGGGAATCTTTTTAAAATCCTGATTTCTGGGCCTCATCCTCTGGAAATTCTGTTTCTTTGTTATGGGGTGGGGCCACAATATTAGTAACAAAGAAACAGAATTTCCGGAGGATGAAGCCCAGAAATCAGGATTTTAAAAAGATTCCCAGGTGATTCTAATGTGCAGCCAAGGTTGAGAAACACTGATATAGGGTATCCTCTCTTAATAGGAATAATTGAGGTTGTTAAGGGATCATTTGTTTCACCTGTGTCACCATTTTTTAAAGTAACAACTCTGCTAAGATTGAGGTGTAATTACATGCCCAGAATGCTTCCTTTTGTACTTATTTTCAACATGGGTTATAGTTGACAAACACAACTTGACTAATGAAATTTTGGATGCTTTTCAAGTGTATATAATTGAGCTTGCTGAAAATGTAATTGACTGCAAATGTATAGGTTAGTTGGTAAAGTTCATATTGCTGGTATCCAGTTAAAATGGAACATGATTGTGTGTGTGTGTGTGTGTGTGTGTGCGCGCGCTTAAAACCATGTTCTGAGATACTGAGTTGGCTGGTTTACTCATAAGTATATGAAAAGAGATTACAAATAGATTTGCTTTGTGGGAAGACCAAGATGGGGAAATGTGTGCTGTTTCAGAAAAGTGAGTAGTCAGAATTCCAGTAAAAGCTATATGCATAGGAAGAAATTCAAGGGAAAACCCACTTTGGCAGTGTTTCCAACATCAAAATGGAAGTAGACTCCCCTTCTCTCCTAGTTAATCTTTCTGCCTTGCTTTCTGTCCTGTTCCAGTTCTCCTATAAAGCTGGCTTTCCCATGTGTTCTCCTTTCTCTATCGCAGGGGTCCTCAAACTTTTTAAACAGGGGGCCAGTTCACTGTCCCTCAGACCGTTGGAGGGCCGGACTATAGTTTAAAAAAAAAAAAACTTATGAACAAATTCCTATGCACACTGCACATATCTTATTTTGAAGTAAAAAAACAAAACGGGAATACAATATTTGTATTTGCATGTGGCCTGCGGGCCGTAGTTTGAGGACCCCTGCTCTATCATGTATCAATTTCCCCAGGTGCATTATCCTTCTTATTAGCATTTTAAAGACCCTCAAATATTTCCCATCCTCTAAACAAAACAAAACTGAGCCAACACAAACTATAATATCCCCCTCAATCCACATTGCCTTCCAGCCTTCCTATCTTTTCTCCTCCACATCACAACCAGGCTGCTTCTTTAAAGTGGAGACAACTCACAGCTACCATGCACCTTCCCACCCACCAGGAAATGAGCCTCCAGGTCCTGTGGGTTGTTATATCCTTGATGAATAGAAAACACTTGTCAGCCCTCATTTTTAATTCACCCAAAGATAGCTTTCGACAGTGTTTATCTCATTTGGTCCTACTTGAAATATTCTTTCCCTTTGTTTCCATGATGCTCTGCTGATCTGTCTACTAATTTTCTAGTTTTTCCTCTTCAATCTTTCTCTTTTCTTGCTTTACTATATATTTTTAAAATATTTTCTTTTTTATGTGGAGGGCGATGGGTTTGGGTGAATGGTCCTCTGCCTATACTGTTTTAGTTAAGAGTTCCACAGTATCTATCTGAGACATCTTCCTTTTCTCTTCTGCACACATTTTTGGGTAATTTGCTTCACTCCCACATCAGCAAATCTTCTCTCAAGGCTGATGATTTGCAGATCCTGCCACTAACTCCTGGTATCTTTCCTGAACTCCAGGTCTGAATACCCAGTTGGTAGATTTCCTTGTGTGTCATATGAGACCCAGAGCTCAGCACCTTAAGCTCTGCCTCCTCTTCCATCCAATTGGTTAACCAGAACCTGGGTTTTATTTTAGTGGTAGTTGCTTCCCTCTCCCAATCCAAGTGCTATTCTTTCTAACTGCTATGTATGGTGGTTGATCTAATTTTCTTAGTGCCAATGGCAACTTCCTTAGTTCAGTCCACCTGCAACCTCCCACCAGTAACTATCACCCACCAGTACAGTAGTAGCCTAACCATGGTCGGCAAACTGCGGCTCGCGAGCCACATGCGGATCTTTGACCCCTTGAGTGTGGCTCTTCCTAAGCCTTAGGAGTACCCTAATTAAGTTAATAACAATGTACCTACTTATATAGTTTAAGTTTAAAAAATTTGGCTCTCAAAAGAAATTTCAATCGTTGTGCTATTGATATTTGGCTCTGTTGACTAATGAGTTTGCCGACCACTGGTAGAACACGAGTTTTTGGCTGAAGTAGAAGCCAATCACTTTACTCACCTGTGCAGCACCCTCCATGGATTTAGGTAAAGTTCCTAATTCTCAACTTATCTCATAAGGCTCTTTTAAAACTTTGCTCCTGTTTAGTGATCACTCATCTACTATCCCATACCCAACTCCCAGCACAATATATATTCACACACACATTTTTCATAAACAATCATTCTTTTTCTCAGCTCCTGCCATACTGAATTACTTTGAACTTCACAAAATTTTCATGTTTTTTTTTTCTTTCTGTAAGTCTTTCGTACATGCGATGGTAAGTTCACTATTGGTGTACAGAAATGCCATAGATTTCTTGGCATTAATTTAGTATCTTGCTACATTACCGAATTCATTTATTAAGTCTAATAATTTTTTGATGGAGTCTTTAGGGTTTTCTATGTACAGTATCATGTCATCTGCCAATAAGGACAGTTTTACTTCTTCTTTTCCAATTTGGATGCCTTTTATTTCTTTTTCTTGTCTGATCACAATGGTTAGTACTTCTAGTACTATGTCGAACAGGAGGGGTGAGAGTGGGCATCCCTGTCTTGTTCCTGTTCTTAGGGGAAGTGCTTTTAGTTTTTGCCCATTGAGTATGATGTTGGCTGTAGTTTTGTCATATATGGCTTTTATTATGTTGAGATATGATCCTTCTCTTCCCACCTTGCTGAGAGTCTTTATCAAGAAAGGGTGTTGGATTTTGTCAGATGCTTTTTCTGCATCAATTGCTATGACTATGTGATTTTTATCTCTCAATTTGTTTATGTGATGTTTCACGTTTATTGATTTGTGGATAATGTACTATTTTTGCTTCCCCGGGATAAATCCTACTAGGTCATCTTTTTGATGTAATACTGGATCTGATTTGCTGGAACTGTGTTGAGGATTTTGGCATCTATGTTCATGAGGGATATTGGCCTGCAATTCTCTTTCATTGTGTTGTCTTTATCTAGTTTTGGTAATAGGGTATTGCTGTCTTCATAGAATGAGCTGGGAAGTGTTCTTTCCTCTTGAATTTTTTTTAGTAGTCTGAGGAGTATAGGTTTTAGTTCTTCCTTTAATTTTTGGTCAAACTTCCCTATGAAGCTGTCTGGCCCTGGGCTTTTGTTTGCTAGAAGCTTTTTGATGACTGCTTCAATTTCTTCCATAGTTATCAGCCTATTGATATTTTTAGATTCTTCCTGATTGAGTTTTGGA
This sequence comes from Myotis brandtii, assembly GCF_000412655.1. Classification (NCBI taxonomy): domain Eukaryota; kingdom Metazoa; phylum Chordata; class Mammalia; order Chiroptera; family Vespertilionidae; genus Myotis; species Myotis brandtii. The sequence goes on from NW_005364339.1 coordinate 980,973, forward strand.
AGATTGTATTTTTCTAGGAATATGTCCATTTCCTCCAGGTTTTCTATTTTGTTGGACTAGAGTTGTTCATACTAGTTTTAACAATCCTTTGTATTTCTGTGGTGTCTGTTGTTATTTCACCTCTTTCATTTCTGATTTTGTTTATTTGGGTCCTCTCTCTTTTCTTCTTGGTGAGCCTGGCTAGAGGTTCATCAGTCTTGTTTATCCTTTCAAAGAAACAGCTCTTGGTTTCATTGATCTTTGTTGTTGTTGTTGTTGTTCTATGTCATTTATTTCTGCTCTAATCTTTATTATCTCCTTCCAACTGCTCACTCTGGGCTTTTCATGTTGTTCTCTTTCTAATTCTTTAAGTGGTAGAGTTAGATGATTTACTACCATTTTTTCTTGTTGTTTTTTTTTAAGGTAGGCCTGTAGAGCTATTAGCTTCCCACTCAGGACTGCTTTCATTGTGTCCCATAAACTTTGGATTTGGTGTTTTCATTGTCATTCATTTCCAGGAAGTTTTTAATTTCTTCTTTGATCTCCTTGATAACCCAATAATTGTTTAATAGCATGCTATTCAGCTTCCAAGTGTTTGAATTTTTGTGATTGTTTTTATTGTAGTTGATTTCTAATATTATGCCATTGTGGTCTGAGAAGATGCTTGATATGATTTCAATCTTCTTAAATTTGGAGAGACTTTGCTTGTGACCCAATATGTGGTCTATTTTTGAAAATGTCCCATGTGCACTTGAGAAGAACATATATTCCGTGGCTTTGGGGTGAAATGTTCTGAAGATGTCAATTAAGTCCATCTGATCTAGTGATACATTTAGAATGGCTGTTTCTTTGCTGATTTTTTGTCTAGAGAATTTATCCAGTGATTTCAGTGGGGTATTAAAGTTCCCTACTATGATTGTATTGTTGTCAATCTCTCCCTTGATGTCTTCCAGGAGTTGTTTTTTTGTTTGTTTGTTTGTTTTTATGTATTTGGGTACTCCTGCATTGGGTGTATATATGTTTATCAGGGTTATATCCTCTTATTGTATCAATCCCTTTAGTATTATGAAGTGGCCTTCCTTATCTCTTGTTATGGCCTTCACTTTGAGGTGTATTTTATCAGATATAAATATTGCTACCCCAGCTTTTTTTCCATTTCCATTTGCCTGAAAGATATTTTTCCATACCTTCACTTTCTGTCTGTGTGAGTCTCATGTTCTAAGGTGTGTCTCTTGTAGACAGCATATATATGGGTCATGTTTTTTTTTTATCCATTCAGTCACTTGATGTCTTTTGATTTGAGCATTTACTCAGTTTATGTTTAAAGTTATTATCGATAAGTACTTGTTTGTAGCCATTTTTATTTTTGTGTCTGTTTCTTTTTCCCGTTTTATTTCTTCTTTTTATACCAATCCTTTTAGCATTTCTTGAATTGCTGGCTTGGTTGTAATAAACTCCATTAGCCTTTTTTTGTATGTGGAGCTCCTTATTTCCCCTTCAATTTTGAATGATAACCTTGTTGGATAGAGTATTCTTGGATTCATTCCTTGCTTTGCATCACTTTGTAAATTTCCTTCTATTCTTTTCTGGCCTGATGTGTTTCTGTTGATAAATCATTTGATAATCTAATGGGAGATCCCTTGTATGTAACTTTCTGTCTCTCTCTTGCAGCCTTTACGATTCTCTCTTTGTCCTGAACATTTGCCAATGTAATTATGACGTGTCTTGGTGTGGTTATTTTGGGGTTCATATTGTTTGGTACTCTCTGTGCTTGTGTGACTTTTTTCTTCCCCACATCAGGGAAGTTTTCTGACATTATTTCTTCAAATTGGTTTTCTAACCATTGTTCTTCTTCCTGTCGTTCTGTCACCCCTATTATTCATATGTTGCTTTGTTTCATGTCTCAATGCTCCCTTAGGCTCTCCTCCTGTCTTTTAATTTTTTTTTCCAATTACAGTTCAGTTTGTTTGTGTTTTGCTTTCCTGTCTTCTAATTTGCTAATTTGGTCCTCTGCTTCTTCTAGTCTACCCCCCTTCCTTCTGAAATTTACCAGTCTATTCCATGTTTCCATGCCTCTGATTCTATTTTATTCTATTTTATTTTGTTCATTAGATTTCTTGTTCATTTATTTTGATTTATAGATTCAATTGTTGATATATATGTGTTTATTGCCATTTGAATATTCATATTTTATATCATTTTTTTCTTCTTCTTCCTCTTCTTAAAGAATACCCTTCAACATTTTATGTAATACTAGTTTGGTGGTGATGAACTGCTTTAGCTTTTTATTATCTGTGAAGCTCTTTATCTGACCTTCAATTCTAAATGATAGCTTTGCTGAGTAGAATAATCTTGATTTTAGGTCCTTGCTATTCATCAGTTTGAATATTTCTTGTCACTCGCTTCTGGCTTGCAAAATTTCTGTTGATAAATCAGATGACAGTCCTATGGGCACTCCCTTGTAGGTAACTAACTGCTTTCCTCTTGCTGCTTTTAAGATTCTCTTTGTCTTTAACCATTGGCATTTAATTTTGATGTGTCTTGATGTGGGCTCTTTGGGCTCATCTTGTTTGGGACTCTCTGAGCTTCCTGGACTTGTAAGTATATTTCTTTCACCATGTAGGGGTAGTTTTCTGTCATTATTTCTTCAAATAGGTATTCCATAATCTTGCTCTCCCTTTTCTTCTTCTGGTACCCCCATAATGCAAATGTTGGTACACTTGAAGTTGTCCCAGAGGCTCCTTACACTGTGTTCATATATTTTTATTCTTTTTTTCTTTTTCTTTTCTTTTTTTTTAAATATATGTTATTGATTTTTTACAGAGAGGAAGGGAGAAGGATAGAGAGTTAGAAACATCGATGAGAGAGAAACATCGATCAGCCGCCTCCTGCACACTCCCCACTGGGTATGTGCCCACAACCAAGGTACATGCCCTTGACCAGAATCGAACCTGGGACCCTTGAGTCGGTAGGCCGACGCTCTATCCACTGAGCCAAATCAGTCAGGGCTCTTTTTTTTCTGATTGGGTGTTTTTTTTTGCCTCCTAATATTCCAAATCATTTATTTGATTCCCAGAATCCTCTACTCTACTGTTGAGTCCCTGTAAGTTATTCTTTATTTCCGTTAGTGTATGCTTAATTTATGACTGGTCCTTTTTCATGTCTTTGACATTCTCTCTAAGATCCTTGAAAGTCTCATGAAGATCCTTGAGTAACCTCATAACCATGGTTTTGAACTCTGTATCCAATAGTTTGTTTTCTTCCATTTCTTTCGTTTGTGACATGCTTCTTTGTCTCCCCATTTTGGCTGCTTCCTTGTGTTTGTTTCTATGTATTGGGTAGAGCTGCTGTATCTCCTGGAATTGGTAGAGTTCCCTTGTGTAGTAGGTGTCCTGTAGGGCCCCAGTCACCTGAGCTGAGCACTCAAGATGTGCCGCTGTGTGCACAATGTTGTAGTTGAACCTTGATTGTTATTGGCATCATTGGGAAGAATTGACCTTCAGACCATTTGGCTGTGAGGACCAGCTGTGTCTGCAGTGGAAGAGTAGCTGTGCAGGAGACACCCCTATGTATTAGGATTAAGGCTTGCTTCAGTGGGGTTTTGATGCTCACTGAATCTGCCCCTTGAGTGTGTCACTTGTGGATGGTTAGGGTTATAATTTGGTATGGTCTGAAGCTGGCCACTCTATTCACTGGCTCTGTGGCCTCCCAGGAGGTGCAAAGTCATCCACTGCCTGAAACCACCAGGCAGGAGCTACAGAGAGGTCTGCAGATGGATATTCCTTGTATTGGCCTTGTGAAGTGCCCTGGTAAGGCTAAGCTGTGAAGCATGGCAGTCTGGGGTTAGTGTCAGGTCTTGGGTATGTTATTAATAGGTTTGGGGTATGCTGATGCCACCTGCTGCTTATTTAAGAAATTTTAGCAAAGTCTAAAGCCAGTGCCAAGACAGACTCTTCAAATGGAAAAGCTGCTGCAAATAGTTTGGGTGGGGCTGCAAATTAGATGGGCAGAGTCTCAGGGAATCACCATGGCAGAGCAAACACTTGAGACAGGATTATAGGAACTCAGAGATGGCTGCCAGTCAGCTCTGTGATGGGGAGGTCCCAGCACAGGAACCCTGTGAACACCCCTGTCTGCAAGAAAACTCCCCTGGAATTCCTGCTGCAATGCCAGATAATCCAGTTCCTCCACATATGTACCTGTGTCCCCCAAAGCCACCCGGTGCTGGAGCTTAGAGGAATCGAGTCCAAGTGAGTTTGTATGTTGGCCCTTTAAGAAGAACACCTGGGTCTTCAGCAGCCTCCATGCCACTCAGCCACAATCCCTGCTGGTTTTTACAGCCCAGAGTTATGGGGACTTTTCTTATCATCTCTGGAACCCTCAGCTGGGGTCTGGTGTGGGGTTGGGACCCCTTGCTCCTCACACGGCCTCTGCAGCCAAGATATCCCTCCCAATTAAAAAAAAAAGTCACACCTGGGTTTCAGACCAGCCTGTTTCATGCCTCCGCCCTCCTACCAGTCTTGATGTGGTTTCTTCTTTATTTCTCTAGTTGTAGGACTTACATTCAGTCAGCTTTCAGGCAGTTCTGAATGATAGTTGTTCTTTATTTTAGTTGTAATTTTGATGTGGTTGTGGGAGGTGGTGGTACTGGCATTTACCTATGCTGCCATCTTGGTTCCTCTCTGTTTCTGACATTTTAATCAGTATGATGATCCTGTTATATTTTCTCTGACATGATCCAAGCTAGTCTATTTTCTGGTGATTTTATTTGGCATCAAAAAATGAAGTTTTCTTTTATTATTTGGTATAATATAAAATTTTGAGAAAAGACTATATAAAAAGCATTCAATTAATGCTAATACTTAATAATATTATGTTAAAGTTAAATATAGGTACATGAATATATCATGCTTTTCCCTGTGTACAGGCTAACAGTGAAAGAAAGTAGATTAATCTTTAGATATAACAACCATAAAAAAGTGAAACATTTTTATATGAGTTATATAAGTTAATTTTAGTTATTATTTTATTGATTGAGGGATCAATATAATTTCAGTGGGTTTTGTGCCATAACATTGAATTCAATAAAATCTAGGCCATTTGTTCAGTGGATGTCTGAAACAGTGAATAGTACCAAACCCTATATATACTGTGTGTTTTTCCTGCACATACACACCTTTCACTTAAATAAGCACTTCCAGCTTCTCATGGTCGCATGCAAATTACCAGCATCACTCCTCTTGCATTTGAGGGTCATTGTTAAGTGACTAAACAGGTGTGGAATGTATACAGGTTTCATACCTGGACAAAGGGATGATTCACGTCCTAGGCAGGAGCAAGCCAGATGGCATATTTCATTATGCTACTCAGAACAATGTGCAATTTAAAACTTATGAGTTATTTATTTCTGGAATGATTCTTTTAATATTTCAGATCAAGGTTGACCAGAGTAACTGAAACCCCAGAAAGTTAAACCATGGGTAGGGGACGACTACTGTAGACATATAAACTGTAAATGATAAATTGTTTGTAGTGTGTTTATAGACCAAAGTATATAAAAATGAGTTAATTTCTTTTTCGTTGTTGTTGTTAATCCTCACCTGAGGATATTTTTCCATAGATTTTTAGAGAGAGTAGAAGGGAGGGGAAGAGACAGAGATAAGCATCAATGTGAGAGAGATGCATCAATTGGTTACCTCCTGCACATGCCCCGACCATGGCCAGAGATCCAGCCTGCAACCGAGGTACATGCCCTTGACCAGAATCAAACCCGGGACCCTTCAGTTCGAGGGCTGACATTCTATCCAAACCAGCTAGGGCAGTTAATTTCTTACTTAGTTACTTTCTCTAAATGTCATGCTATTATTAGGAAGAACAATTTTAAAATAATTTTTAGCTCAGCTAGTGTGGCTCAGTGGTTGAACGTTGACCTATGAATCAGGAAGTCATGGTTCGATTCCCGGTCAGGGCACATGCCTGGGTTGCGGGCTTGATCCCCAGTGGGAGGCATGCAGGAGGCGGCAATCAATAATTCTCTTTCATCATTGTTGCTTTTATCTCTCCCTCTCCTTTCCTCTCTGAAATAAATAAAAATATATTTTAAAAAAATAATTTTTAAAATAACTGACAGCCCCACTAACCTCCCATATTGTTTTCATTCATAACTGCTTTCAGTTTTATGTCCCTTCAGTATACATCCATGAGCATTAATATTTTTCATTTGTTTTCATAGTGGTTTATTAACAATTTTGTGTGTTTTTTAAACTTTATTTGTATTGTTGATACTACTACAGATGTCCCCATTGACCCCCCCCCCTTTGCCTACCTCCACCCAACCCTCCTTCCCTCTGGCCATCACCATACTGTTGTCTGTGACTATGGATTAAGCATATATATTCTTTGACTAATCCCTTCACCTTCTCTCATCCATTTTGTGATTTTTAATTAGCATTTTATTTGAAACATAGGGTGTCCCAAAAAATGATGTTTCTTTCTTTTTAGATTAAATCCACTGGAATTAATAATTCTTCAACATGTGTATACATTTCTTTGGGACACACTGTATGTTTCTATATTGTATTTAATTTTCATACTTGTCTAGATAAAATCTAATATAAATCAGTTTTCAGGTGGAAACTATGATTTATGGTTTAAAGCATTACTTTTTATTCTTAAAGCAAATTTATTGTTAGTACTATATCATGATGCTTAAAAAAAAACACCAAATGTTGGAGATTCACAGAAGTTGGTGGCATGGTTAAACGCCTGTACTCATTGCCTCCCACAACCACATCAGAATTATAACTAAAATACAGAACAACCATCATCCAGAGCCACTGGAAAGCTGGCTGGTAGGAGGTGCAGAGGCATGGAATGGGCTGGTATGGCACCCACATGTGCTGCTTTTTTAATTGGGAGGGAGATCATCTCTGTGGAGGCTGCTTGGAGGGGCAAGGGGTCCCAGCCCCACACCATACCCCCAACGCAGGGTCCCAGAGCTGGGAAAAGTGGTCCCTATGTGGATTAAGAACTATGGGCTGTAAAAACCAGTGTGGATTGGGGCTCAGTGACACAGAGGTTGCTGGAGACCTAGCTGTTCCTCTTAACACATTAGGTGTCCAGTCAGTCACCGGTGACTGACACTATACTTTCCATCTGGAAGACAAAACAGTCTGGGCACTTAACATGTTAAAAGGCCAGTACCATGAACTGAACTTATAAGGTCCTGCTCCCTCTGAGCTCTAGCATCAGGGCAAGGCTCTGAGGAACACAGACATGTATGAGGAGGAACTGAATTGTCGGGCATCAGGGCAGGAACGTGGGGGCAGCTTTCTCTCAGATGGAATGCTCACAGGGATCATTGTTCCTTTGCTGAGACCTCCTGGGTCACAGGGCTGACTGGCAACCATTTCTGTTTGCTCTGCCCTGATGATTCCCTAAGACCCCACCTCGTCCAATTTTCAACCCCAACTAAGCTGTGTGCAGCAGCTTTTACATATGAAATAGCCTGTCCTTGCTTAGGCTAAAATCTTTCAAACAAGTGGCAGCTGGGTCAGGGAGCCCTAAACCTATCAATAAAGGGCCCAAGACCCGACACCAGCACCAGCTGGCCTTACTTCATAGCTGGACCTCATCTGGGCACTTCCAAACCCGATACAAAGAGGAGGAATCTGAATATCTCTCTAACACCTGCTGGGTGGCCCCAGGCAGTGGCTGACTTTGCACCTCTCTGGAGACCCAAGAGCCAGTGTACCCAGTGGTCTGTGTCAGACCATACCAGATTACAACTCTACACATCCATAAGTGACACACTCAAGGGGCAGACTCAGTGAGCACCAAAGCCCCACTGAAGCAAGTCCTGCTCCATAGGGGTGTCTCCTGAACAGCAGCTTTCCCACTGTGGTCACAGCCAATTGGCCTCCCAGTGACACCAACAGCAATCAAGTCTCAACTAAAACGAAACAGTGCTCACAGTCCACAAAGTGGTGCATCTAGAGCTCCCAGCTCAGGTGACTGGGGAGGCTGAGCCACTGGGCCCTATAGAACACCTACTACACAAGGCCACCCAAAAACTCAAGGGGACATAGCAGCTCTACCCACTACATAGAAACAAACACAGGGAAGGAGCCAAAATGGGAAGATGAAGAAACATGTCACAAATGAAAGAAATGGAAGAAAGCAAACTACTGGATATAGAGTTCAAAACCACGGTTATAAGGTTACTCATGAATCTTCTAGAAACCTCCAAAAGAAAAAGAAAAAAAAGGGGGGGAAAGGACCAGTCAGAAGTTAAGCATACACTGACAGACATAAAGAATAATATAGAGGGAATCAATATTAGAATAAAGGATTGTGAGCATCACATCAACAATTTGAAATATGAGGAAGCAAAAAACACCCAACCAGAAGATCAAAAGGAAAAAGGAATCCAAAAATATGAAGATAGTATAAGGAGACTCTGGGACAACTTTAAGTGTGCCAACCTTCGCATTGTGGAGGTGCCAGAAGAAGAGAGAGATCAATATACTGAAAACCTATTTGAAGAAATAATGACAGAAAACCTCCCCTACCTGGTGAAAGAAATAGACTTACAAGTCCAGGAAGCACAGAGAGTCCAAAATAAGAGGAACCCAAAGAGGCCCACACCAAGATCCATCATAATTGAAATGCCAAAAGCTAAAGACAAAGAGAATCTGAAAAGCAGTTAGTTATCTACAGGGGAATGCCCATACGACTGTCAGCTGATTTCTCAACAGAAACTATGCAGGCCAGAGGGAGTGGCAAGAAATATTCAAAGTGATGAATAGCAAGAACCTACAACCAAGAATATTCTACAACCAGCAAAGCTATCATTTAGAATGGAAGGTCAGATAAAGAGCTTCACAGACAAAAAAGGCTAAAGGAGTTCCTCACCACCAAACCAGTATTACATGAAATGTTGAAGTGTATTCTTTAACAAGAGGAAGAAGAAGAAAAAGAAAAAGATAAAAAATATAAACAATAAAAAGGCAATAATAAACACACTATCAACAATTGAATCTAAAAATCAAAATAAACAAATAAGAAATCTAATGAACAGAATTATCTAGTGAATAAAATAGAATCAGAGGCATGGAAATGGAACAGACTGAAGATTATCAGAGGGATGGTGGGGGGGGCAGGAAGAGATTAAACAAAGATCTTCTATGCATACTAGAGGCCCAGTGCATGAAATTCGTGCACGGGGGCAGGGGTCCCTCAGCCCGGTCTGCACCCTCTCCAATCTGGGACCCCTTGGGGGATATCTGACTGCCAGTTTTGGGCCTAAACCGGCAGTCAGACATCCTTCTCACAATCCAGGACTGCTGGCTCCTAACCGCTCGCCTGCCTGCCTGCCTGATTGCCCCTAACCACTTCTGCCTGCCAGCCTGATTGCCCCGTAACTGCTCCCTCCCCTGCCAGTCTGATGGACCCCAACTGCCCTCCCCTGCCAGCCTGATGTCCCCCAATTGCCCTCCCCAGCAGGCCTGGTTGCCCTCAGCTGCCCTCCCCTGCAGCATGATTACCCCCAACTGCCCTCCCCTGCAGGCCTGGTTGCCCCCAACAGCCTTCCCCTGCTGGCCTTATCTCATCCCCAACTGCCCTCCCCTGCTGGTCTGATGGACCCCAACTGCCCTCTCCTGCCAGCCTGATGGCCCCCAATTGCCCTCCCCCGCAGGCTTGGTCGCCCCCAACTGCCCTCCCCTGCCAGCCCAATCACCCACAACTGCCCTCCCCTGTTGGCCATCTTGTGATGATGTGAGGGCGTCACATGAGGACGCGAGGACCACCTAGGCTTTTATTAGTATAGATATGCATTACCTATGGACACAGATAACATCGTGGCGAAGACCTGGGGCTGGGAGGGAACCAGGTGAAGGGGGGAAATGGGGGGAAAAATAGGGACATTTGTAATAATCTCAACAATAAAGATTAAAAAATAATAATAATAAAAGAGAAAGCAACAACAAAAAAAGGGAATAGTCTGTTACACATACAAGAAAAGTAGCTCTCAGAAAGTTTTTATAAGGTTGGAAGAATTCAGAACCCTTTAGTAGAATGAAAGATTTGGGATATATTTTGGATGAAATATACTTTTAGTTGTTACTTTTGGTAAATTTGTACAAACTGGGCAAATTTCCTGACCTAATACTGAAATTTTTCCATCTCTACTTTGAATTATGGTTTCACATATGTGATGACATTGAAAATCTTTAGAATATTTTAAAAAATGAAATATAAACATCACTTAATAATCTACTAATTTAATGTTACACCAGATTGCTGTGTCATCAGATCTCTACCCAGATGCTAATATTATTATAGCAGAATGTTGTGGATATGCTGTGATCAAATCTCTGATGCTATTTTGAGGCCCAACACAATTAAACTCAAAAAACCTAACTTACAATAAGGTGATTAATATAAAGGAGAAAATATTTGCCTAATGTGGAAAAGTTTAGAATTATAATTTTGCAGGTGGATATCTTTAATAAAATAAAAACTTAAATCTAATAAAACAAAATTCACTGGGATAAATCTGTATATTAGTAAGACATTTTATAACAATGGAAATAAATGTTTTATCTTTGTTCTGTGCTTGAAGTGCTGGACATTTTTCTAAACCGCTAACAGGGGTAAAGACTTCAGTGTAGTCCTTCTGAGTGTGTAATATGGCTTCCTTGACCTCAATTTAGGAGTTTGGGTTTGAACTTGAAACAATTTCTTCAAATTCACAGTTAACCTGAGTCACCATTCCTGTAACTGTTTTTTCTATAACATTATAAAAGTACTGATTTTATGTATGTCCTATTTCAAAACATCTTTATTAACAAATGGCATATATTCACTGTAGAAAAAATACCTAATTCCAACAGATACAGAGGAAAATTACCCATAGCTCCAACACTTAAGAAATGAATTTAAAAATTATGTATTTTAACAGTTACTTTGAATATTTTTAAACCAAAGTGGATTCATGTACATAGTATTCTGTAACATATTCTTCTCTGCTAAACAATAAAGCATGAGTACATTTACATGTTAAAATAAAAAGTTGTTTGATTATTTTATTGAGGCTATTTCAGCCTGCTTTTCTTTTTTTTGAAGATGCTTTTTTAAAGACAACTTTTATAAGAGTTTATGAGCCAAACTGATGACATATGTCAAGGAGCAAGATCTCACCTGTTCCTAAGGTCTTTATTTTAATACGAATGGGAAAAGATATTTGCAAACAACAGCTCCAACAAGGGGTTAATATCCAAAACATATAAAGAATTCATACAACTCAACACCAAACAATACAATTAAAAAATGAGTAGAGAACACTTCTTCCAAGAAGACATATAAATGACAAACAGATGAATGCAAAGATGATATTCAACTTCACTAGATATTGGGGAAATGCAAATCAAAACTACATGAGATACCACCCCACACCTGTTAGAATGGCTCTTATCAACAAAGCAACAAATAACAAGTGCTGGGGAGGATGTGGAGAAAAAGAAAGCCTTGTTCACTGCTGATGGGAATGTAAACTAGTAGTCACTATGGAAAACAGTATGGAGGCTCTTCAAAAAATTAAGAATAAAGTTAGTGCCTTGGTTTGGCTGACTTGGCTCAGTGGATAGAGCATCGGGCTGAGAAATGAAGGGTCCCAGGTTCGATTCCAATCATGGGCACATGCCTGGATTGTGGGCTCAATCCCCAGTGTGGGGCATACAGGAGGCAACCGATCAATGATTCTCTCTTATCATTGATGTTTCTATCTCTCCCTCTCTGAAATCAATAAAAAATATATATATTAAAAAAAAGAATAGAGTTAGTTACCATATGACCCAGCAATTTCTCTTCTGGGTATCTGCCCAAAAAACTCAAAAACATACATTTGCAAAGATATATTGTGTTCATTGCAACATTATTCATGGTGCTAATAGCAAAAGTGCCCTTCAATAGATGATTGGCTAAAGATGTGGTCCCTATCTACAATGGAATCCTACTCAGCCATAAGGAAGATGAAATGCCCAAACTTTTCTCTTTTTTTAATCTATATTGTTGAAAGTATTACATGTGTCTCCTTTTTCCCTCCATTGATCTCTTCTAGCCTGCACCCACCCTCTGCCCAGGAACTTCACCACTCTATTGACTGTGTCCATGGGTTATGCATATATGCATACAAGTTCTTTGGTTCATCTCATCCCGCCCACCCTCTCCCACCTTCCCTCTGAGATTCCACAATCTGTTTCATGCTTCTAATCTGTTTCATGTTTCTATGTCTCTGGATCTATTTTGTTCACCAGTTTATTTTGTTCATTAGATTCCACATATGAGTACGATCATGTGATACTTGTCTTTCTCTGACTGGCTTATTTCACTTAGCATGACACTCTCCATCCTGTCTCAAAGGCTAAGAGATCCTTCTTTTTTATAGCTGCATAGTTCTCTCCCTATCTTCCATCCTTGGTTATCAGGGTTCTCTCCAGCTAATCTTTAGTTGACTTTCCAGTATTTTAGTTGTATTTCCAGTTTGGTCCTGGGAGAGTGTCAGTATAGCTTTCATTACTCCTCCACCATTTTCTAACCTCCCCCCATTCTTTTCTTTTAAATCTATATAATAAACAGCCAGGGTCATAACGACTGATTATGACCAAAGACTCAACCAGACTAGAAGTCAGTGCTAGGTTGCTGTGGTGACCCAGCACTGACTGCACCACTGCGGGCACCCCCACCCAGCACTGACTGCCAAGGGGGCTGCAGATCAGGCCTGGAGAGAGGCCTGCAGAGAGAGAGGCAGGGTCTGATCCGTAGCCTCTGTAGCAGCTGTTGATCAGAACTTGCCTCTCTTTCTCTCCCAGCCTGGCCAACAGCCGTGTCTCCATTTCTCTCCAGGCCTCCAACAGGGCTGCTGATCAGCCCCGCCTTTCTGATCAGGCCCCGTTGATAGGCCGAGAGATGCTGACTGGCATAGAAACTGACCAATCAGAGCCAATTTGGCCGGCAGAGGAGGGCAGTTGGGGGAGAGATCAGGCCTGTAGGGGAGGGCAGTTGGGAGCGAGATCAGGCCAGCAGGGGAGGGCAGTTAGGGGCTATCAGGCAGGCAGAGGCAGTTAGGGACAATCAGGAAGGCAGGTAGAGAAGTTAGGGGCGATCAGACAGGCAGGCAGGGAGGGGAGTGGTTAGGAGCCAGTGGTCCCAGATCCCTAACTGGCTGCCGGACATCCCCCGAGGGGTCCCTGATTGGAGAGGGTGCAGGCTGGGCTGAGGGAACAACCCCCTCCATGCACGAATTTCGTGCACTGGGCCTCTACATCATATAATATCCATCTTAAGGTAATCATTATGAAAGTGGTACATTTTCATAGAAACAAGTTTAACAGAACAAGATCAAGTCACCTAATTTGCACATGAAAAAAGACATTTCTGAAACTAATTTGACTTGCAGTAAAAATTTACTTTTTGCATAAAAACCACCATGCCTTGGTTACTGTGAACTTGAATCATTGAATGATTTGGGAAAAAAAAGAAAGGATATGGTTGGAAAAGTTTATTTGCCAATGAAATGACGATACTTGGAAACATCTTGATATTGTGAAAGAAGGACTAGGAAAGCACTGCCATGTAGTAGCTGGGGCCTTCCCAGAACATCCTAACTACATAAACAGTTTTCTGTACTTTTCTTAGCTGCCAGCATAAATGTTTGCAATTTTTAATGAAGAAAACAGATATAAATGAAAGGCCAGTGTGGTAGGTGACCTCTGCCTATGTGGTGAAAAATCCAAGAGGGAGGTTTCCAGTCAAAAGTCATGGTTTTAAATGTATCTTAATTATCTATGAAAATAAATTAAGCTAGAAAGGTTAAGAAATAAAGGTTTTCAGTCAAAAGTAAGGGTTTTCATATATCTTAATTATCTATGAAAAATGAATTGAGGTAGAAAGGTTAGAAAATAAAGTTTTAATTTTGAGAACTAAAACTAATGAGTTTTATGCTCAGACCTTTTAAAAAATATTGTCATTTTCATATTCACATTGGAATTCTAATAGACTAATCAATAATGCATGAAATAAATATTTATTTTTTGTGAGGTGTCTGAGGTGAGGGAAGTACTAGTGATGGAAGTACTAATGTTTATATATAGATGGGAATTTTAGGTATGGCCAACTATTTGGGCGATCTTTTTCTTCCTTTAAAAAAAATTATTTCCCAGGATATTTTAAACGGCATGGATGGAACTGGAGAGCATTATGCTAAGTGAAATAAGCCAGTCAATGAAGGAAAAATACCACATGATCTCACTCATTCATGGATAATAAAGACCATTATAAACTTATGAACAATAATAGATACAGAGGCAGAGCTGCCTCAAACAGATTGTCAAACTGCAGTAGAAAGAGATAACCATAGCTTGGACTAGGTTAGCAGTTGAGGTGTTGAGAAGTGAGGTTCTAGATGTATTTTTAATGAATTGTCCACAGGCTCTCCTAAGCACGTTGTGGGGTGTGAAGGAAAAAAAATTGTCAGCCTAAGAACTGAAAAGACTCAGAGAAAAGAAATAGATGTAAGGAGGAAATAATTATGGGAAAAGGGATAAAGAATTGATGGATTTCTACTTTAAGCACTGGTAAGTTGATATTCTGTTATTATCAATGCAACAAACTTGAAATAAAACAACTACTTAAGAAAAAGTCAGCGGTCATGATGAAAAATAAGGGTAAAACAGCTACTGTGAATCGAACCATCCTTGAACAGAATCATGGCCTGACCAAAGAATAAAGAATATGTCAAATAAAAAAAAATTATTTCCCAGGATATTTTAAACAAAACTGTATATTTCCCACTAATCTTTAAAAAATCTCTTTTGTAAATAATCCTATATAATAAAGAGGTAATATGCAAATTAACCCTCACACCCTCACAAGATGGCTGCCTACAACCAGGCTGGCAAGGGTTTAGTGAGGGACGACAAAACGACTGAACAGCAGGCTGCGTGGGGCGACCAGGCCGGCAGGGGGGTAAGTGAGGGATGACCAAACGACTGAACAAACAGGCTGTGTGGGGTGACCAGGCCAGCAGGGGGGTTAGTGAGGGATGACCAAATGACTGAACAGCAGGCTGTGTGGGGCAACCAGGCTGGCAGGGGTGATAGTGAGGGACAACCAAACTACTGAACAGCAGGCTGCATGGGGCAACCAGGCCGGCAGGGGGGGCAGTTGGGGGCAACCAGGCCAGCAGGAGGGACAGTTGGGGGTGACCAGGCTGACTTGGGGGGCCAGTTAGGAGTGAACAGGCCAGCAGATGGGGGCAGTTGGGGGTGACTAGGCTAGCTGGTTGGGGCAGTAAGAGGCAACCAGGCTGGCGGGAGGGCAGTTAGGGGTGACCAGGCGGGCAGGGGAGGTATTGGGGCAATTAGGCTGGCAGGGGGGGCAGTGATGGGCAACTAGGCCGGCTTGGGGGCAGTTGGGGATGACCAGGATGGCAGGGGGGGCAC
>NW_005364339.1:996689-1038484 GCF_000412655.1 Myotis brandtii
ACCAGGATGGCAGGGGGGGCACTTGGGGGTGACCAGTCTGGCAGGGGGAGGAAATAAGGGGTGATCAGACTGGCACACAGAGGCAGTGAGGGGCAATCAGGTCAGCGGGGGTGGGGGGGAGCAGTTAGGAGTTACCAGGCTGCCATAGGGGGGCCTTTGGGGGTAACAGGCTGCCAAGGGGGAAGTTAAGGGTGATCAGGCTGGCAGGAGGGTGCAGTTAGGGGTGACCAGGCAGGCAGGCAGGTGAGCAATTATGAGCCAGGGGTCCAGGATTGTGAGAGGGATGTCTGACTGCTGGTTTAGACCCGATCCCAGGGATCGGGCCTAAATCGGCAGTCGGACATCTCCCAAGGGGTCTCGGATTGGAGAGGGTGCAGGGTGGGCTGAGGGGACTTCCCCCTCCCATGCACGAATTTCGTGCACTGGGCCTCTAGTACTAAATAAAAGATTTATTTTCACATGAATTGCTTTATTTTTTCCTTCAAAAACAATTTTGTATAGAACATGAATGATTAACGTTTGCATCTGTAAGTTTACAACTTCAAAATTTTTTTGTTATAGAGGCACATCAGAGTGACCATATTGACTCTTGAAGTGACATTAACTAATGCCATAACTACATATTTCCTGCCTTGGAATTTTTTTCCTGAATTATCATGTAGTTTGTAAGAAATGTGAGTGAGTTAGTTGCTGTTCATGTCTTCTGTATGCTCTACAGATTGAATGTAACTCAGTCTACAATATCTAACACAGATTTTCCCATTGTAATTGATATTGTACTTGTTTTAACAGCATTTTTAAGTTTTAGTACAATAGAAATATTTGGATGAAATCTCAGATATTTTGGAGGATTTTTGTAGAATTGTACTGGACTGATTACCTCAATTGTCCTATACCTTAAGATCTTTTTTAGAGTCTTAGGGAGCTAGAAAAATTTACTTGGCACTTCTGTATGTTTTCTACCATCATATTTAATGGATAGACATCTTTTTCTTTTGAGTCCATCTCACCTTTCCAATGAAGAGTCAAGGATATAAGCATAATAAGGATTTCAGTTGCTTCCTGTTAAAAGTAAGAAAGTCATAGCCAAAGTTAGTTTGCTACAGCTTCACTGTCTTGAAGTAAAATAATTAGTTTGTGAAAAGACATAATAAGTAATAAAAAATAAAGATCTGCAGATGTTCATACCACTACAGGTATTAATAATGCAGTGGAGCCTGGCTAGCATGACTCAGTTGTTGAGCATCTACCTATGAACCAGGAGGTCATGATTTAATTCCCAGTCAGGGCATATGCCTGGGTTGTGGGCTCGATCTCTAGTGGGGGGTGTGCTGATGTTTCTATCTATCTCCCCCTCTCCCTTCCTCTCTGAAATCAATTTAAATTTTTTTTTAAAAAGTGCAGCAGAAACTGTAGTAATTTTCTGTTGTTGATCCTCACCCAATGATATTTTTCCATTGGTTTTTAAAGAAAGTGAAAGGGAGAGACAGAGACAGAGACAAACGTAGATGTGAGAGACACACCTTGGTTGGTTGCCTTCTGACCAGGGCCAGGATGGAGCCTGCAACTGTGGTATGTGCCCTTGACCAGAATAAAACCCAGGACCATTCAGTCCACAGACTGATGCTCTATTCACTGAGCCAAATTGGCTTGGGCAAGTGTAGTAATTTTTTAAAAATATATTTTATTGATTTTTCACAGAGAGGAGGGTGAGGGATAGAGAGCTAGAAACATCGATGAGAGAGACACATTGATCAGCTGCCTCCTGCTCACTCCCTACTGGGGATGATCCCGCAACTAAGGTACGTGCCCTTGTCTGGAATCGAACCTGGGACCCTTCAGTCCACAGGCTGACGCTCTATCCACTGAGCCAAACTGGTTAGGGAAAGTGTAGTAATTTTTTAAATTAAATTGGCAGAATTTTCCCTAAGATGTTTAAATCTAGGTATATTGAAGATTTGTTTGAGTGCTGAGAATATATCTTACAGTGTTTATCTCTTTTCTCCATCCGTATTCTCTCACCCTCTTCCTCATCCAGAACACACACAAGGACCCAGATTTTACAGAAAAAAGGAATGCCAACAGGTGTTTAAGGAGAGGAAAAGGAGTCACAAAGGAGATGCTCTTTTAGATCTGAAGTGGGTGGGTGGGAAGTAGTATTGTACTTTAGTTTATTGTTGATAGGATTTGTGGGGGGCTGTAATTAGGAGCTTGTTTTAATAAGCAAGCTTTTTTTTCCCTGAAATCAGTGCCCCAGAAGCCTACTTGACAGTAAGTAGCATAGTTTAGTGCCTTTTGGTAATCAAGTTTATATAGTATTTGTTTTGTGTGGTGATGATTAGTAAGAGATCACACTGCCACTGCCCCATTCACTGTAATTATCTATGCTGATCTTTTAAACATTTATCTTATTACTAATTTACTCTTCACATGACTGCTTTTACTTGTAGTGTTTTTCTAATAAGTCTCATTAACCTAATTAAAAATGTATGTTTCATTGTTTGACATTTTTCTTTAATTGTGTCTCTTCTGATATCATTCCTTACATAATGAAACTGAAGGCCCATGTACAGTTGGGGTCCCTTGGCCTGGCCTGTGGGTATTGGGCTGAAACCAGCTCTCCGACATCCCCTGAGGGGTCCTGGATTGCGAGAGGGTGCAGGCCAGGCCGAGGGACCCCTTTGGTTCACGGTTGGGGCTGGGAGGGACCGCAGGAGGGCTCCAGGGTATGTCCAGCCCGTCTCTCTCAATCCCAATCAGCCGGACCCCAGCAGCAAGCTAACCTACCGGTTGGAGCGCCTGCTCCCTGGTGGTCAGTGTACATCATAGCAACTGGTCAAAAGGTAGAATGGTTGGAGAGATAATTAACATATTAGACATATATATATATATATATATATATATATACATATATGATTTATAATGCATTTTTGGCATTTCTAGAGAAAGTTTGACCTACTTTATGGTTCATTATCTGGAGATAACATTGTTCAGTATGTACCTCTAAGTGATAAATATTAGTAGAATTATTAAAGAAATGTACCCAGTTATATGTACCAATTACATGGAACAAAAGTACATTGAGAGTAGAGGATTACTTTTGTTGAAACAGTTCTCCTTTATTTACTAGATTCTCCTGAACTATTTCGGAAACTATGTACCTAATGCATGGACACAGGACAGTGGGTGCACTCTTTGTGAATTGGATACAATTGACTTGTCTGCAGTAAATGTGAGTGCAATTGAGTGTGTGTGAAATGTAATAACAAAAATGACATTGTCATGAAATACAGTTATTTGTAAAAAAGTGATAATATAGTCTTGATAAATAGATAATGGATTTATAAAGCTAAAACAATGATTCAGATAATTGCTAGATTTGTGTATATCTGAACTATTTTTTAAAGCAAAACCAGCTAATAATTGACCTCCATAAAGGGGCTTGGTTGCTAATATTTAATAGCTTGCTATAATTGGGTGTTCTTGTTTTATTTTAGTCTGCTAACTTGGTAAAGCATTGAAAAATGGTTATAGTGCTTCAGCATTTTTATTGACTAATTTTATCTGTGCTCGATTTTAAATTTTTGATTTAAAAATAATAATATATTATATAACTAAGGACTATTTTAAGTATTTTACATATACTAACTCATTTAAACTTCATAAAATTTTCAGTAGATAACATTATCAACTAAGTTTTATAATGAGAAAACTGAGGTATATACACAGGTTAAGTAACTTGTTTAAGGGCTTATAATTTTTGTGTTGGAAGTAGGAATTGAATTGTGGCAATCTGGCTCCAGAAATATATATATATCGATTTCAGAGAGGAAGGGAGAGGGAGAGAGAGATAGAAACCAATGATGAGAGAGAATCTTTGATCAGCCGCCTCCTGCACACCCCCTACTGGGGATAGAGCCCACAACCCAGGCATGTGCCCTTGACCGGAATCAAACCAGGAACCCTTCAGTCCACAGGACAACGTTCTATTCACTGAGCCAAACCAGCCAGGGCCAGATCCTATATTCTTGATCACTGTATAATTTTTCCTAGATGTCATGTACATCATATATGCCAGGAACTGTGCTACTTATATATACAGAATGAAAATAATACAGTAATTAATAAATAATGATGCAAGAATAAATTTTGTGTTTTGCATACTCACAACTATAAACCTACTTTTGCCCCACCCTGTATATATTTTATAGAGAATTATACTATACTTTATCAGTTGTACTTAGAGGATAAATGAGCAATGGAAATATTATTTATCTATAAAATATTTTTATGGATTTTTTAACAACCAGAGCAGTTTTAGGATATTCTTTTTAAAAAAAGAAATATTTTTATTGCTATTAGAGAGGAAAAGAAAGAGAAAAAGAAACAGTGATGTGAGAGAGAAACATAGATCGGTTACCTCCTGCACACAATGAAACCTGGGCATGTGCCCTGACCAGGAGTGGAACCCACAACCCTTCATGTGCATGGGATGGTGCCCATCCAACTGAGGCACACTGGCCAGGGCCAGATTTAGGATATTCTATAGTAACAGTTTTCTTCCAAAAAATTGTTTTTGTAACTTGGGAGTCTATTATGTGTATGCATTCTAGGGATGATTTTGATCATTAAGGCTGATTCCTTCTTTCATTCACCTTAAGTTCATTGTGAATCTATAGATTGCCAATAAGTAGAACTATTAGACAAAAATAAAATTCCCAGTAACTTCTGGACCCATGCAAGTACAAAACACTCTTACTGTAAAACATTAAATTTCCTGAATTAAATAGTTGCTATTCTTATCACTATCTGAAAGGAGGATAAAGAGTAACTCATGCATATTTAAGAGTTGTTTGTTTTTCCTGACTCACTTTCTTTTTTCAGATTTATCGGGGTGACATTGGTTAATAAAATTATATAGGTTTCAAGTGTACAATTTTATGATATAGCAACTGTATATTGCATTGTGTGCCTACCACCCAAAATCAAATCTTCGATCATCATATATTTGACATCCTTTACCCTTTACTACGCCCCTCCCTCGGGTAACCATCATACTGCTGTCTGTGTCTATGAGTTTCCATTTTATAACCCACATGTGAGTGAAATCATATGGTTTTTTCCTTTTCCTGACTTTTACTTCACTTAGCATGATATTTTCAAGATCCATCCATGGAGTTGCAAATGGCAGTATTTACAACATTTCTTATGTCTGAGTACTATATTTCATTATTTCTCCACCCGACTCAGATTAGTCACAGAGTGCACCTGTCACTTAGGAAAAAAATGTTTCTGTAATCCCAATTCATAGGTTTTCAGATATTGTGCTCTGCAACTCCACATTCACTGAAGAACTTTTAATATAGTGCTCTATTTTCTTGAAAATAAGAATTTTTAGCCAATCTCTCCAATAACAAACTCTTTCCTATCTGGAAAGAATGCCAGAATATTTCTGAATGAAGCTGCATCATGACGATGTTTAAAAATTTATCCCGATCTTTTTTGCAGAAAGTAGTTCTATATTCTGGAGGGTAATACTTTTTATGTTTGGTTTCATTTACATAAACTTTCTGGTGCAAAGATAGAAAAAAATTTATGTTAAATTTTTATCTTTTGTTTGCATATAGGAGTAAATCACTTGATTCTTAGGCTATTTTGTCTTATAGCCTATTAAAATATACTAGAAAGGAAAAACATTCTAGTATGCAAAATAAATTTCTTATATGTTTTATATATGTAGTTATCATACAATAGATATAAAAATTAAAATTATGTAGGTAGTTAAGATCTCAGTCTTACCATATTCTTAGATTGGACCATAAGCATGTTTTTTTATATATAAAAATAATAGTGGCTATCTCAGAGGGTTGGTAGGAGGGTTATATGAAATTATATATATATAATGATATTTTATATATATATATATATGCATTTTATACATATATACATTTTAAGCATTCCCTAATATTAATTGTTACTGTTATTATCATTAGCATATGAAAACTAACTTAGATTGATAATGGAGGTATAGCATGTTGAAACCTAACTCTTTACCTACTAATTTATGGTTCTGAGTTGCTTAACTTTTCTAAATTCCATTTTTCTAACACGTAAATTTGGTATAACAAGTAACTTTAGGGTTATGAAATTTAAATGAAATATTTTGTCTCATTTGGTAAGGGAGAGTTGTGATCCACTTTGTATTATTTTCCTTTATTATTAAGAACTGGAGGGTAGATATTTTGTCTTTAGTTGTTTGTGCTTTTTTATTCATTTAATAATAAATACTTAGGTGATTGAATGAATTGGTAAAGAAATACAATAGTGTTCAAGGTATGCTTCAATGCAAACAAATATTAGGATATAATCTAGGACCTAGATTTTAGGTAACAAAGGAATATGTGAGGTATGATATGGTAAAAGATGGAAAGAGGTACCCTACTGCAGCATTTAACATCTATGGTTTTAAAAAATATTTAATACTTAAATTCAGGCTTTAAAATAAAGTTTTATTTTATTTTATTTTTTAAAATTATTTTAGGGAGAGGAAGGGAGAGAGAGAAAAACATCAATGTTAGAGAGAAACATCAATTGGTTTCCTCCTGAACATGCCCCAATCAGATATGGAATTTGTCACCTTTTGATGTAGGGGATGATGCTGCAACAAACTGAGTCACACTGACCAGGGCTAAAAGATGGCTTTAAATGGCATTATATTGAAGAATTTCATATGGTTCTTGTAATAACATTATTACATGGTTGTTAACTTAGGTTTCTGACTTCCCCAACCATTTGTAAATTTTGAAGCCAGGTACTTTCATTCCTTTTCTAAATGTTACTTATCACAAGGAGTGATAAATATAATGGATATTTCAGAAGTTGGCATCAAATGAATGAAAGATAAACTATCCCCTAAAACATACACAGAGAATTTAAGAAAATTATATAAAATGGACTATTTTGAAGATTCCAAAATGGCAGTGGAGTAAGAGGGTGCTACACTGACACACTCCCAAGACCAAATTGGAACTATAACTAAATTACAGAAAAACCATCCTGAATAATCAACTGAAGACTAGCTGGAGAGAACTCTGATAGCCAAGGACAGAAAGTGGAGACCACATAGAGACAGGTAGGAATTGTGGAGCTGTGAAATGGCTGGCAGGGCTCCCACAGACAGCAGCTGAAGTTCTAGAAAGATATCTTAGCTTTGGGGGGGGGTTCCCACTGAGAACTCTGGGTTCTAAACCCCAAGCTGGGATCTCCAGTCCAGAGCACCAGAAATGAAAAAGATGCCCACTTAACACTTGGCTGTAAAAAAAAACATCAGGGTTGCTGTCTGCCAGCGAGAGATTGCTTGAAATGCAGGCACCCTCTTAAAGGGCCAATGCACAGAATTTTGTAGCACTCACCTTGGGCTCCAGCAGAGGGAGAACAGAGTGGACTGAAGCTGTGTGAGGAGAATCCAGGGTTGGGGGCTCTGGGTTTGGAGCTCAGAGGGCAGTCACCCCTGTTTCCTGGGCTGAGTCATTCCCTCAAGCTATCTTTCTCCAGTAGACCTTTGCTATCCAGGCAATTGCCCCACCCTAATAGGAAACCTATTGCCCCAGCCTCTGGAGTTTTTGAGACCCATTAAGAGGCTGAGAATAAAAATCAGCCTGTGGGCAGAAGCAATTGCCATACCCTGTTGAAAACGCACTTCACCCTGTGGTCAAAAGCCTGAGGCTAATCAAGACTGAATGCAATCATATTGCAGGCAGAAGTAGATCTCTGGAGGCTTTGGGTCTTAGCCTGGGGCTAGGAAAAGCAGACCTTGGTGCACATCTAGTTTCTATCCAAAGGCACCAGACCCAGCAAAGGGAACCACAAGCTTTAAATTGCTGATAGTTCTAAACAGGGTATGCAGGGCCAGTCAGAAACAGCATCTGACACTGTCCTACACTAGAAATTGGGAGGCATAGTAGATCTACCTAATGCGTAGTCACAAACATAAACAGGCAGCCAAAATGGGGATACCAAAAACAATCCCCAAATGAAAGAACAAGATAATTCTCCAGAAGAAGAACTAAATGACATGGAGATAAGACATTTATCAAACATAGAGCTCAGAATAATGATGGCAGGGATGCTCAAAATGATAAAGTAATCATGGAAAGTGACATAGCACTAATAAAAAACGCATTGGAAGGAGTACACAGCAGATTAGGGAAAACAGAGATTTAAGTCAATAAATTAGAAGACAGGATAGAAAAAAATCAATCAGAACAAAAAATAATAAAACAATACAAAAACAGGAAGACAGCTTAAAGGAGTTGTGGAACAATATGAAACATAACTATTTGCACAATAGGAGTACCAGAAGGGGAAGAAAGTGAGCAAAGGATAGAGAATGTGTTTGAAGAAATAATGGCAGAAAACTTCCATAACCTGGTAAAGGAAAAAGTCACACATGTTCAGGAGGCACAGAGAGTCCCAAGCAAGAAGAACCCAAACAGGCCCACACCTAGACACAAGATAATTAAAATGACAAAAATTAAAGACAAAACAAGAATCTTAAAAGCAGCAAGAGAAAAGCAAACTGTTATTTACAAAGGAGCTCCTATAAGGCTGTCAGGAGATTTCTCATCAGAAACTCTACAGGCCAGAATGGAATGATATGAAATACTCAAGGTAATGAAAAGCAAGGATCTGAAACCAAGCTTACTATATTCAGCAAATCTATCATTCAAAATAAAAGGTGAAATAAAGAGCTTCCCATACAAAAACTGATTAAATGAGTTTATCACCACAAAACCAGCACTGCAAAAAATGCTATAGGGGCTGCTGAGAAGAAATATTTAGAGAGAAACATAGGCATAAAGAATTAAAATGGCAATAAATATCTATCACTAGCAACCTTCAATGTAAATGGATTAAATGCTCCAATAAAAGACAATGATGGATACAAAAATATGACCCAATTATATGCTGCCTACAAGAGACCCACCTCAGAACAAAAGACTCACACAGGATGACAATGAGGGATGGGGAAAAAAAGTTTCCATGCAAATGGAAATGAAAAAAAAAGCTGGAGTAGCAATACTCATATCCAACAAAATAGACTTTAAAATGAAGGCCATCAAAGACACAATAAAAGTTACTACATTAATACTAAAGGGATCGATCCAACAAGAGCATATAACCCTGGTAAACATATTTGCACCAAATATAAGAATATCCAAATATATAAAAAAAAACTATAGTATTTTAAGGAAGAGATCAACTGCAAAGTACAGTCATAGCAGGGGTCTTACCCCACTGACTTCACTGATTAGATCTTCCAGACAAAAACTTAACAAGGAAACAGTGTCTTGAAAGGACACCTGTATCAGGTGGATTTAATTGACATTTATAGAACATTTCACCCCAAAGCTGCAGAATATATTTACTTCTCAAGTTTACATGGATCATTCACAAAGATAGACCACATGTTAGGACACAAAACAAGGCTCTACAAGTTCAAGAAGACTGAAATCATATCAAACATCTTCTCAGATCACAGTAAAATGAAATTAGAAATCAAATACAGTAAAAACACCTAAAAAACATTCCAACAAATGGATACTAAATGGCATCTTATTAAACAATGAATGGGTTGCCAACAAGATCAAGAATGAAATAAAAAACTTTCTGAAAACAAATGAAAATGAACACACAACAACCTAAAATCTCTGGTACACAGCAAAAGCAGTCCTGACAGGGAAGTTCATAGCAATACAGGCCTACCTCAAAAAACAAGAACAATTAATAACTTATTTAACCCCACAACTTAAAGAATTAGAAGGAGGACAACAAGAAAAGCCCAGCATAAGAGAAGGAAAGAAATAATAAAGATTGGAGCAGATATAAATGACATAGAGCCTGAATAAAACAGTACAAAAGATCAATGAAACCAAGACATGGTTCTTTAAGCAAGATTGATGAAATTTTAGCCAGTCTCACGAAGAAGCAAAGAGAGGGGATCCAAATAAATCACATCAGAAAGGAAAGCGGTGAAGTAACAACTGACATCACAGAATTACAAAAGATCGCAAGAAAATACTATGAACAATTATATGCCAAAAAACCTGGGAGGAGATCCAAGATGGCTGCTGATGGGACGGCAGGCTGCAAGATAGTGTGTGAGTAAGAGAATGAAAGGAGAGTGTGTGGATGTGCGGGGAGAGCCTGTTTTTGTGAGTGAGGAACAGCTATATTCCATGGGACTGTTGGGGACTGGCAGACGGCCCCCGTGACCGGGCAGCCTCTACTGGGGCTGAAATCTCTTCTGGAGTGGCCAGCTCTGCCGGAGAGACCACGCCATCTTGAAGGGGAGACCAGATGTGATTGGGAGACCGACTGTGATTGGAACCCCAGCCTTATCTTCAACTGGGGAGACCTCAGATACCTCCCAGGAACTTACAACCACAACACCCAGGGACTAGTTACCTCATCTGCAAACCCACGAATGCCAGAACTCCAGCCTCCCCAACCGAGGGTGCCTGAGAGATTTGCTCAGGGGGAGACAAAGCAGCGCAGAAAACGTGGATGGGCCCTGAGCCTTCTCACAGAGCAGATAGAAGGAACAGCTGAATCAAACAGCACCCACCCGGAACTGGCGAATTAAACACAGCTGGTGAGGCAATCCACAGATGGAAAGATCAGATACTGCCTAGAGAAAGGTGAGGTCTGGGAGCCAGGCTGGAGGGAGAAACAGCCGCAGCAGGCACTAGAGTCTCAGAGGAAGAATACTCCCCACAAAATTTGCGGCCGTTAGGGTCAGTGTAGCCCTCGAATGTGGAAGGGGGTCCAAAGGGCTGCTGGCAAAAGGGAACTCTAGATATTAACCCACAGCTGGACTGGTCCCAGAAAGGTAGCCTGAAGTCCTGTACTGGCTGCGCAGAGCCAGGGTGAAAAGACACGCACAGAGACGCATGCAGAGACTCATGCAGAGATGCGTGCAGAGACGCACACAGAGCCAGGGGAAAAGTCGTGTGCAGAGCCAAGGTAGAGAGGCCTTTTAGCCCCAGATATTAAGACAGAAACACTGCCCCCCAAGAGTTGTATCAGAAATTGACTCTTGTGTAAATACAACTAAAGACATGCTGAGAACCAAAGAGAGCAGAGAGATCCCACCTGCTTGAAAACAGGGTTGTGGCTTATGACACAGAGGAGCAGTGGATTGCAGGGAACTTCAATACTGTGCTGACTACCTGAAAGGAAACAGACGTGCCAAGCAGAATAGTAGAGGAAGTGAATGACCTTCACTACTTCACATTTTTATTTTTTATCTTTTACTTAAGAAATTAATTTTTTCTCTCACTTGATTTTACCTTGTTTGTTATTATATTCTTATTTTTAACTATTATTATTAATACTATTATTTTACCCCTTTTTAAAGTTTTATTTTTTTATTTTTTTTTATTTTTTTATTTTTTATTGCTTAAATTATTACAAAGAGTATTACATATTTCTCCTTTTTTTTCCCCGCCCTTGACAATCCCCTGGCCTCCCCTACCCCCCACTTAAAGTTTTATTTTATGTTATCTTTTATTTTATTTTATTTTGGGATTAGTGTTCTACATTCTATTTTTATTTTCCCTTTAGTATTATTTTACTCTATCTCAATTTTTCCTTTATGCCAACACTCTCTTCCTCATTTTCCCCTTTTTTGTTCTGTTTCTCTTACCCTGTCCCTGCTTTAGTTATTCTCTATCCTTTCTTTTTACTCCCTGTTAAAAATTGGTTTTACTCATATATCTAAATTCCTCTTCCCTGTTCCAAGCCCATACATACTTCTCTCTTCTCTTTTTTCACTATCCAAATTTTTTTGCCTTTTTCTTTCTGTCTGTCTTGTTGTTGTTTGTTTGATTGTTATTTAGTTTTTCTTGATGTTTGTTTTTTGTTGTTTTTTTCTTTATTTCTTTCCTTTTTTTTTGCTTCTGTTTTTCCTCTTCTTGTTCTCTTCTTCTACTAATAGCTTAGTTAATTCCAATCACCAACTCAGGCCTATCTACTCTCTATTCCCCTTTTCCTATAGTAAACGAATACAAAGATAGATTAAAGAAGGGGGAAATATATATATACTGGAGGCCCGGTGCACGGGGGTGGGGGGCGGTATCCCCTCATCTCAGACTATACCCTCTCCAATCCGGGACCCCTCGGGGGATGTCCGACCGCCGGTTTAGGTCTGATTTTTTATTGATTCTTAGAGTGTAGTGTACTATTATAGGGAATGGGGGTAACACAAATCTGGGAAAAATTATAATGACACTGCAAGGATATTCTTTGCTCTAAGCTGTGGATTTTATCACCCATCTACAAGACTGTAGACTTTAGTACCGATAATTCTATCTCAAACTGGCTGTCAATTGTTTTTTGTATAGACAAGGTCTTAGTTACATTTTCCTTAACTTGTTGTACAAACTGAGAAGGTTGAACAGTTTGTACCATGGATGAAGCAGCAATGCCCACAGAAATAAGTAACATTACAAGGGCAAAGATTCCTGCAATTAACATTCCAAGAAATCTTTTTTGTCATTTTAAGATTATTACCAGATCATGTAACAGTTGGTAGGTTTGATGAGATTCCCAAGGCTCAGTTAGGTTAGTAGGAACCCAAGTGAAAGCAGGTTGTTTTAAAATCAAGAGGGAATCTTTTTGGAATGTAGAATTAATACAATGGGATAGTTGTAGCCTGTGCATGACACCTCATACAGATGGCTTGTAGCATTAAGGCACATCTGGATGGGGCCTGAGAGGAGTACAAACATTTCCAATACATAGGCGGTAGCAAATACTGTCTTATTGGGAGTTCCCCATAAGGTACGAATGGAATTATCTGAGCTCTAGTTAAAATTATACCATTTAATAGGTGCAAGTACAGCAGCTAATTTCCATTGCGTATTTTTTAAGGGCCAATTGTCACGTTGTAATTGAGATCCAACAAATCCTCCTCCATACCATGAAAGTAGTGATTAGCTTCAACATATAGATAGGATGCGATCCCCTTCCATTTTAGGATGTGATTGTTACTATACGCAGACCCGTAGGGGCTCCAATCCACAAAGGAAAAACTGTTATTAAGTTTGCTGCTGGTGGGGTGGTCACTATAACAGTCTTTCCAATTAATTTCTTTCTCGGTGGGGTGCCATTCATAAAATTTTTTACATAATGGCTTAGTGGGCGGGGGGATGTCTTAGTAAAGTTACATTTTCTGTACCTCACCCTGGAGCAAGTAGTGATAGTAGATGTATTTGGGCTTTTGCTTCCCCCTTCTTTGGTGTCCATGCTAGCCAGAAGCCTAATTCTACACACAAAGGAGCAGTAGCTTGATTCTGTCATACAAAAGGGAAGCTGGGTGGCGATACCATGTAATTATACTTTGCCACTATACTTCCTTGTCCCACCCGTGGTCCTCCTGGATGACCAAGGTGTTTGGTATCATTGGTGACTACATTAGGCGGGGGATCAGCCCACTTAAAGGGTCTTACCCATGGAGGGTCAGGAACATAAGTCCAATATACTTTCCCATTTGCCCCCAGTAGTATTACCACACAGCTGATGACTGCTAGCATGGCAAGAAAGACATTCTCAGGCGTTCTTGGGGTTCTGGTCTCCTCACAAATTCACTCAGCTTTCTGGACCATCTTCTTCACTATGCCCCAGGTCACCTCCAGGCTGTTTGTGGTCTGCCTCGTTCTCCTTCCACTCTTATCTTCAGTGGGTTGCTTGGGGCTGCTGCTATCTGCGGCTAGGGTAGCTGATTGTTTGCAGCTGCAAGGCATGGCTCCAGGTGCAGGGTCTTCATTAATCTGGCCAGTTCCTCCCTCAGATCCATAAAGTATAATATTTCTTGCCAGAATCCACACAGGCTTAGAGAAGTTTTCTGGAAATATACAAGTGTATCCTCAACCAATGGTACTAGGGGTTCAGGGCCCTTCCATAAACCAGACTTGGGATCTTTCAATTTAACCAGACCATTTTCCTTTGGATTATTCTGATACCAGTGTATTTCCATGGGTGTCCTGCCATCAGCATTACAAGTGAAAAAATTTAAAATAATTAAGGCCCTTGAGGCAGATGTAACATGCAAGTGGGACATTCCTTGATAATGTGTTTTGCCTGCTGTCGAGTGATTGAGAATAGTTTAGACAACATTTTGGCAGGCTGATGAGATTCTGTGGCCTGTTTTAATAAAGAAACCAATTGATCAGCATGTGCATTTCCTTTTGTTAAAGGACCAGGTAATATGCTATGAGCCCTAATATGAATAATATAGAAAGGGTATTGTCTCCGTTGTACAATCTGCTGAACTTGTTTAAATAGTATAAGTAGACTTTGGTCACTGAGCCATTTTAATCAAGCAGTTTCAATTCTATTCACCAGGCCTACAGCATAAGCAGAGTCAGATATAATATTAAGAGGCTCTTGGAAATCCTGCAATGCAGCCTTGATAGCCTCTAATTCAATTCTTTGCACAAAAGTATGACTGATCAGGATGACTTGGTCTGAATTCATCATATGATAAGCAGCTTTACCATTAGATGATCCATCAGTAAAAACAGTTAATGCTCCAGGAATAGGTTCCTGCCTAGTATTTTTCGGTATAATAATGGGGGTGTTATATAAAAATTGTAGTAATTTGTCTTTTAATAGGTGACAACTAAGTTCCCCTGAATATCCACTTAGTCAAATTTGCCAATTCAAATCAGTTTGAAATAACATTTCTAATTGTTTCCCAGTGAGGGGGAAGATAAATGCACTGGGGTTCTTCTCTAAGCTGCTGCAGCGCTTTCTGAGTTGAGATATTAACTGAGCCATGAGCTCTATATATGTAACCACAGTTTTAGAAGATTGATGCCCTAGGTGGACCCATTCCATAATAGCAGGAGAGTTTTTATTTTGGGAGATGACTCCAGTGGGACTATTTGCAATAGGATTTATCTGTCCCAATAAAGGCAATTCAGGCTGTACCTGTGCTACTTGGGCTGAGGAGATTGCCTGCTCAATTCTTAGTAACTCCTTCCTAGCTTCATCTGTTAATGTTCGGGGTGAGGAAAGATTAGAGTCACCCCTAAGTATATTAAGTAAGTTTGTCATTTCTCCCGTAGAGATTTTCAGATAAGGTCTTAACCAGTTAATATCCCCTAATAATTTTTGAAAGTCATTTAAAGTTTTAAGGCAATCTTTTCATATTTCAACCTTTTGAGACCTAATACATTGGTTTTCAATTATGGTCCCTAGATATGGTCCCTAGATATTTCTTTCTGTACCTTTTCTGGAGCAATGTTTAAGCCCCATTTAGGGAGTTCCTTTTCTAATTGGGAAAACATTGCTAAAGTCTGCTCTTTCCATGGACTTGCAAAAAGCCAGTCATCCCTGTAATGAATGGATAATATAACATTGGGAATATTTGTCCCTTAAGGGCTGAACAGCTTGAGTTACATATGTTTGACACAGGTGGGGCTATTAGCCATTCCTTGAGGCAAAACTTTCCATTGATATCTTTTCATGGGTTCTATATTATTAATACTAGAGGCCCGTTGCACGAAGATTCGTGCAATAGGCCTTCCTTCCCCTGGCTGCCGGCACTGGTTTTCCTCTGGCACCCAGGACCCAGGCCTTTGGTCCGGCCACAGCAGAGAAGCCAAGCCTCTTCAGTCTTCAGTTTTCAGTCTTCACTCCAGCCAGAGCCTTCAGTCTTCGCTCTGTGCCTGCGTATGCAAATTAACCGCCATCTTTGTTGGGTTAATTTGCATAGTCGTTCTGATTGGCTGGTGGGCATAGCAGAGTGACACCAATTTGCATGTTTCTCTTTTATTAGTGTAGATACTAGAGGCCTGGTGCACAAAAATTTGTGCACTCGGAGGGGGGGCGTCCCTCAGCCCGGCCTGTGCCCTCTCGCAGTCTGGGACCCCTCAGGGGATGACCACTTGCTGGCTTAGGCCTGCACTGGCAGTCAGACATCCTCTGGCAACCCGGGAGCCCTAAGGGGATGTCCACTTGCCAGTGGGGAGCAGGCCTAAGCTGCAGTCGGACATCCTTAGCGCTGCTGAGGAGGCGGAAGAGGCTCCCGCCAACACCGCTGTGCTGGCAGCCATCAGCCTGGCTTGTGGCTAAGCAGAGCTCCCTCTGTGGAAGCACACTGACCACCAGGGGGCAGCTCCTGCATTGAGTGTCTGCCCCCTGGTGGTCAGTTTGTGTCATAGTGACCAGTCATTCCCAGTCGTTCTGCTGTTAGGGTCAATTTGCATATTACCCTTTTATTCTATAGGATAGAGGCCTAGTGCACCGGTGGGGGCCAGCTGGTTTGCCCTGAAGGGTGTCCTGGATCAGGGTGAGGGTCCCACTGGGGTGCCTGGCCAGCCTGGGTGAGGGGCTGAGGGCCATTTGTTTTCAGGCTGCCCACAGCCCCTTCATGGTGTGGGGGGGGGGCTCCACTGGGGGGCCTGGCCAGCCTGGGTGAGGGGCTGATGGCCGTTTTCAGGCTGGCCACGCCCCCCCAGCGACCCAAGCTCCCAGCCTCTCCTTTTTTTCTTTTTTTTGTTTTGGCGGGATGGAAGCAGGTATCTGGGATTTTTTTATCTTTTATAATTGAAACTGTGTAGCCTTGAGCGGAGCCCAAGGCCAGCCAGGGCAGGCAGGAAGCTTGGCTTCTCCATTGCTGGGGGCAAACCAAGCCTCCTGCTTGCTCCAACTCTGTGGCCGCCGCCATCTTAGTTGGGTTAATTTGCATACTTGCTCCTGATTGGCTGGAGGGCATGGCTTGTGGGTGTAGCAGAGTGGCGGAGGGACGGAGGGATGGTTAATTTGCATCTTTCTCTTTTATTAGTGTAAGTGGCACTGAAAAGGCAAATCTTTGTTTATCTTGGGGTGCCAAGGGAATGATGATAAACAATCCTTAATATCTACTACTATAAGAGACAAATCTAGAGGGATTTGTGAAGGTGCTGGGATTCCAGACTGTAAAGCTCCCATGGTATGCTTAGTAGCATTAACCACTCTAAGATCATGCAATATTCACTACTTTCTTGTCGCCTTCTTAGGTATTGTAAATATAGGTGTATTCCAAGGACTATTGGAAGGCTCTATGTGGCCAGCCTCTATTTGTTCCTGTATTAATTCATGAATATAACCTAATTTCTCCTTCATTAATGGCCACTGACCTACCCATATAGGTCTATCATCTTTCCATTGTATAGGATCAGCATGGGGATGAGGAGATTGAGCAGTGACCACTCCTAAAAAGGCTGATATCCTAATCCTTGTCTTCCTGGGTTTCCTTTGACTTGGATGGGCTCTTTAATTCCCTGATTATTTTTTCCTAAATATATGACCAGTCTGATATTCCATCTGAGTTAACTGCTGTCCCTTGCCAGTAATAATACAAGCTTGTAAACCTTCTAAAATGTCCTGGCCCCATAAGTTGACTGCAATTCCAGAGACTATGCAGGGCTGAAACAATCCTGCCTGTCCTTCCTCATCTTGCCACCTTAACACTGCAGCCCTAAGTTGTGTATTATCAAGAACTCCAACCCCCCTAATAGAGCCCATAACTTCTACCATGGACCAACTTGGAGGCCACAGTTCTTTGCTGATAACGCTGACATCCACTCCAGTGTCTACTAAACCTTTAAACAGTTTTCCCTCTATTCTTAAATTAATTATAGGATGGGTTTTGCTAATTTCATGTATCCAATAGATTTCTAAATCCTTATGTTCCTCTTTGCCTATTTATAGCTTCGCCCTGCTGAATATAAGGTAGAAGTAGGATCTGAGCAATTCTTTGTCCTGGGGTAATCTACATAATATGTTTGCATTCTAGTATTACCTTGACCTCTCCCTAGCCTGATTTCTCCATAGTCTGAATCTATGACTCCAGGCAAAACAGGTAGGCCTTTCAGAGTATTTCCACTTCTTCCTAAGACTAATCCTAATGTTCCTGGTGGCACAGGTCCCCAAATTCCTGTAGGAACAGCTTGCCGAGCCATATTGGGGGTCAAAGTGACCACTATTGTACTGTTAAAATCTAGGCCTGTGCTCCCTGGAGTGGCTCATATGAGGGAATCCACTGTGGGCCTTGCAGGGCAAAATCCCCTATTGATGACAGGGCTGGGGGCAGCCCCTCTGGCCCTTTCCCTGCAGTTGGCCATTCCCTATGTCTTGATCTAACGGCTGCCCATTTTTATGAAATTTTGATCTACATTGACCGGCCCATTGGTTTCCTTTCTGAAATCTAGGACATAAAGAGGTTGAATCTGCCTTGTTTGAATCAGGAGGTGGAATGCTCACACCTTTCCCTTGAGCACCACCTTGTGTCCTTCTTGGTTGCCTACATTATTTTTTGAAATGTCCTGTTTTTCCACAATTAAAGCATCTTTTATTCCCCGCTGTTACAGTGGCAGCTAATAAGTTTGCTTGAAAAGTGCCTGATCCCATATTCTGACATGCTTGAATCATTTCTATAATGGTACTATTTTTTTCTCAGAGACGTCAGGCATTTCTTACAATCAGCACTGGCATTTTCATAAGCTAATTGCTGAATTAAAATGTCTCCTGCTGTCTCATGTTGAATCTGCCATCTCAATGCTTGAGTGAGGCGAGCCACAAAATCAGAAAATGACTCTGTAGACCCCTGTAAACATTTACTAAAAGTTCCCTCAGGGTCCCCTTTTGCTGGTAAAGTTCACCAGGCTCTTCTCCCACAAAGTCTAATTTGCTCATAAGCTTGTTGCACATAATGTAGTTGATTCTGCACATCACTATATGGTCCTAGTCCTGCCAGCATTTCATAAGTTATTTGATCATTCGCCCGCTGTTTGCGTGAGCTTGCTCCTGACATTTCTCTAAAAATTCTCCCTTCCACTGTAAATAATCCCCTCCATCCAGAGTTGCATGAGCCAGAGAGTACCAGTCATAAGCAGATAAGAATGTTTCAGAAATTTTAGTCATAATTTCTCTGGTAAAAGGAGCGGTAGGATCATTTTGTACTATGCTCTCACACAAGGCCTTTATCATTTTAAAATCAAATTTTTCATGCTGTCTTATTATTTGATTTGGGAGATATGGGTCAGCTACCTGTATAATAGGAAAAGCAAGTCTCTCCTCCACCATCATGTCCTTTAATCCTTCTCGGATAGCTCTTTGCATAGGTGATCCTATTACCGGCGAATTAAATGTTTCAGGATCAGGACATGGAGGTGAAAGGGGGCATAAAGGCCATTCTTCCAATTTTTTTTTTTTTGCTCCTCTTTAGGAGCAGAGGGTGCAAAGGGAGGAGGTCTATCCTCTTTTGCCTCCTAAATGGCTCTAGCAAATGCAATACCATGTTCCACAAGGAGAAACAATTTGGAGGCAAGTTTTACCCCTGCTGCTGAGCTTTTTTCAAGTTCTGACCCACTCTTTCCCAACATTCAACATCTAATGTACCCTCTTCAGGAAACCAAGGATTATTCTATCTAATAATAGACAAACATGGTAATTAACCGTACCTCCGACATGCTTCCCATTGGCTAATCAGCAAGATATGCAAATTAACTGCCAACAAAGATGGCGGTTAATTTGCATATGTAGCAGGAAGCAGCAGAGTGGAGACTGAAGGCGGATCCGGCAGGAGCAGGGAAGGCTTTGAAGGAGGCTCCGGCCGGAGCTGCGATCAAAGTGGTCCTGCCGGAGCAGCGATCGAAGCGGGTCCGGCTGGAGCAGTGAAGGCTTTGAAGGCAGCTCCGGCTGGAGCAGCGATCAAAGTGGGTCGGCTGGAGCAGCAATCAAAGCGGGTCTGGCCAGAGCAGCGATCAAAGCGGTCTGGAGCAGCAATCAAAGCGGGTCCGGCCAGAGCAGTGAAGGCTTTGAAGATGGCTCCGGCCGGAGCAGCGATCAAAGCGGTCTGACCGGAGCAGCGATTAAAGCGGGTCCGACCGGAGCAGTGAAGGCTTTGAAGATGGCTCCGGCTGGAGCAGCGATCAAAGTGGGTCGGCTGGAGCAGCGATCAAAGCGGGTCTGGCCAGAGCAACCATCAAAGCGGGTCTGGCCAGAGCAGCCATCAAAGCGGTCTGGAGCAGCGATCAAAGCGGGTCCGGCCGGAGCAGTGATCAAAGCGGGTCTGGCCGGAGCAGCGATCAAAGCGGGTCCAGCCAGAGCAGCAATCAAAGCGGTCTGGAGCAGCGATCAAAGCAGTCCGGCTGGAGCAGTGAAGGCTTTGAAGGTGGCTCCGGCCGGAGCAGCGATCAAAGTGGTCCGGCCGGAGCAGCGATCAAAGTGGGTCCGGCTGGAGCAGTGAAGGCTTTGAAGGCAGCTCTGGCTGGAGCAGCAATCAAAGCGGGTCTGGCTGGAGCAGTGATCAAAGCGGGTCAGCTGAAGCAGGGAAGGCTTTGAAGGCAGCTCTGGCCTGAGTGAAGGCCTGGGTCCCCAGTGCCAAAGGAAAACTGATGCAGGCAGCCAGGGAAGGGAAGGTCTATTGCACGAATCTTTTCGTGCAACAGGCCTCTAGTGTTCTATAATAATATGCAAAATCTGTAAGAGAATACCTTCTGACACTTTAATTCCTTTATCCTTGAGCATGCAAACCAAAAGTCTACAATAAAGTTTCTCCCCTTTAGCCGAATTCTGCCCAAGTAGCCTAGCTAAAAAAGATGTTCCCACCCTACTTACAGATCACGATTTCTGCGGCTGGCATGGGCTTTGTATGTGGTGAATTTCCCCCCACCTTTTCGGTGATTTTTCCCACCTTTCCAGTGAACTTCGTTTTTCACTCCAGCGAATCTTCTTCTCCAGGTGTCCATGAAAGATGTGACAGCCGCGACCTGTGCGGCTTGGGTCCAGGACCTGGAAAAGGGCCGCACACAAATGACAAGACTAGGCAAGAAATATGAATTTGGAAATCACAGGGGGCCAGGTGGAGAACCCAACTCTAGTGGAAGGGCTTTACTGGTGCCCAGGTCCTGCTAGCTTTTTATTCAATTTTAGATACACATCTTACCCTTAGTCAGGCAGGCAATTCGGTAGCAGACAGACTATCTTAAAGGTCAGTAAATATTAATAAGATTCACTTTGAGACTATTAGGTCAGGAAATTGCTTGAGCCACATTGTCTCGACTAAACAATCGGTGCACAGCTTTAGCCCTTGCGAAAGCTCAAGGTTGATCAGCCTTCTGGGTTCCTTGTTTACACTTTCCTGATAGTATAGACCAGTGGTCTGCAAACTCAGTCAACAGAGCCAAATATCAACAGTACAATGATTGAAATTTCTTTTGAGAGCCAAATTTTTTTAACTTAAACTATATAGGTAGTTTGCTTCTTCTTTGTAGCCATGTCAAACAGGGCACCTAAAAAAAATGTTTCATTTTATAATAATAAAGCCACCAACACAAAATAATTACAATTCTTAAATTGATGACAAAAATACCTGTAGGATTTTCAGCTGGTTGGAAAAATACAGGTAACTTTATGCTTTGAGTAGGTACTTTTGTCACCTGCGCTCGATTTGCGGACGCAACTAGCACTAACCACTGAACAATGAGACTGCTGACTGACTGGCTCACTCAACTCATGCATGAATCCCTCGCACCTCCCCAGCACTGCGTATCCTGTCGCCCGACCGACCGATACCCCCCACTTCTTCTAATGCCACTTCTTCAAAATAGACTCACCCAGGCCGAAAACCGACTTCTGTGCATGGGCCATGAAGTTTCAATCGCACTGTACGTGCGCACCCGCACGTGGTATTTTGTGGAAGAGCCATACTCAAGGGGCCAAAGAGCCGCAGTTTGCCGACCACTGGTATAGACAATGGATAGCTTCCAGAAAACATAGATGCTAAAATCCTCAACAAAACATTAGCAAATAGGATCCAGTAATATATTAAAAAGATCATACACCAAGACCAAGTGGTATTTATTCCAGGATTTCAAGGGTAGTAGAATAGAGTATTCACAAATCAATAAGTGTAATATATCACATAAACAAATTGAAAGATAAAAATCACATGATCATACCAATTAATGAAGAAAAAACATTCAACAAACTCCAACACCCATTTTTAATAACTCTCAGCAAAGTGGGAATAGAGGGATCATACCTCAACATAATAAAGGTTAAATATGACAAACCTACAGCAAACATAATATTCGATGGGCAAAAACTAAAACCATTTTCCTTAAGAACAGGAGCAAGACAGGATGTCCACTTTTACAACATTCACTCAACATAGTACTGGAAATGCTAGCCCCAGCAATCAGACAAGAAAAAAACATAAAAAGTCAGCCAAAACTGGAAAGGAGGAAGTGAAACTCATTATTCACAGATGACGTGATATTGTACACAGAAGACCCTAAAGAACACCAAAAAACTAACAGATTTAATATATGAATGTAGCAGGATACAAAATTAACACCCAGAAATCTATGACTTTTTTTATACACCTACTAGTGACCTGGTGCAGGGATTCGTGCACATTGAAATTAATGAGAAGGTGGCTGGTGGGGCAGGACTGGGTGAGATGGGCTAGGCATGCCTTGGAGCCAACCTCCCACCTGCAGTCCCTCCCCAGCCAGCTGCACCTGGAGTGGCCCCATGGCTTGAAGGGCAACTGCGGAGAGAGCTGGGTTCCTCTGGCAGGTGGGGTCCCTCGGCCTGGCCTGCAGGGATTAGGCCAAAACTGGCTCTTTGGCATCCCCCGAGGGGTCCTGTATTTCAAGAGTGCAGTTTTCAGGTGATGCATTCCAGAATCTGGCTCCCTCCTCTCTGGAGGGTGTATCACCTGAGAACCACTGTTGCCAAGTCACTGCAGCTCAGCAGCTCCTGCATCGAGCATCTGCCCCCTGGTGATCATTGCGTGTCATAGCTACCGGTCGAACAGTCAGACTGTCACTTAGCCATAGATAGATAGATAGATAGATAGATAGATAGATAGATAGATGATAGATAGATAGATAGATAGATAGATAGATAGATAGATAGATAATGAATTCTCAGAAAGGGAAACTAAACAAAAAATCCCATTTACCATAGCAACAAATAAATGAAGATACTTAGGAATAAACTTAACCAAGGAGGTAAAAGTCCTGTACTAAGAAAACTATAGGAGCCCTAGCTGGTTTGGCTCAGTGGATAGAGCATCAGCCTACAGACTGAAAGGTCCCGGGTTGGATTCCAGTCAAGGGCACATGCCTGGGTTGTGGGCTCGATACCCAGTAGGGGGCCTGCAGGAGGCAACCAATCAATGATTCTCTCTCATCATTGAAGTTTCTATCTCTTTCTCCCTCTCCCTTCTTCTCTGAAATTAATAAAAGTATATATTTTTAAAAAACTAAAACATCTATTAAAAAGCAAAAATCTTGGATTATGTGTTGATTATATAAATTATACATTTTGCCATTCTTCAATAAAATTCATTACAAAAACAAAACAAAACAAACTAAAGGACATTGAATAAAGAGATAGAAGAAGATATAAACAAGTGGAAGAATATACCATGTTCATGGATTGGTAGAATTAACATCATTAAGATGTCCATATTACCCAAAGCAATCTATAGATTCAATGTAATCTCTATTAAATTACCAACAACTTATTTCACAGATCTAGAAGAAATACTCCAAAAATTTATATGGAACCAAAAAGAGACCTCAAATAGCCATATAGTAATCTTGAGAAAGAATAATAAAGTTGGAGGAATTACAATACCAGATATCAAGTTATACTACAAAGCCACTGTAATCAAAACAGCTTTATACTGGCACAAGAAAAGATAGACATGTAGATCAACAGAACAGAACAAAGAACCCAGAAATAGACCCAAGCCATTGTGCTCAATTAATATTTGTCAAAGGAGGCAAGAGCATACACTGGAGTCAAGACAGTCTCTTCAATAAATGGTGTTGGGAAAATTGGGTAGATACATGCAATAAAATGAAACTAGACCACCAACTTACACCATACACAAAAATAAACTCAAAATGGATAAAAGACTTAAATCTAAGTTCTGACACCCTAAAATTCTAGAAGAAACCATAGGCAGCAAAATCTCAGACATCTCTCATAGCAATATGTTTGCAGATACATCTCCTATGTCAAAGGAAACTAAGGAGAAAATAAACAAATGGGACTACATCAAAATAAAAAGCTTCTGCACAGAAAAAGACACCATCAACAAAATGCTAAGGGAGCCCACTGTATGGGAGAACATATTTGGCATGATACATCTGATAAAGGATTAATATCCAAAATATATAAGGAACTCATAGAACTTAACAAAAGAAAGCAAACAATCCAATTTAAAAATGGGCAAAGGACCTAAATACACACTTCTCCTAAGTGGACGTACAAATGGCCAAGCGCCATATGAAGAAATGTTCGGCCTGGATGGCATGGCTCAGTGGCTGAGCATCAACCCATGAACCTGGAGGTCATGGTTCAATTCCTGGTCAGGGCAGATGCCTTGTTTGGATGCTCGATTCTCAGTGGGGGGCATGCAGTAGGCAGCCAATCAATGATTCCATCTCATCATAGATGTTTCTATTTCTCTCTCCCTCTCCCTTCATCTCTGAAATCAATTTAAAAATGTTTTTAAAATGTTCAAAGTCACTGATCTTCAGAGATATCCAATTAAAACCACAGTGAGATATCACCTCACAGCTGTGAGAATGACTAGCATTATCAAATCAACAAATAAGTGCTGACAAGGATGTGGAGAAAAGGAAAACCTAGTATACTGCTGGTGGGAATGCAGACTGGTACAACCATATGGAAAAGAGTATGGAGTTTCCTCAAAAAATTAAATATGGAACTGCTATTTGACTCAGTGATCCCACTTCTAGGAATATATCCTAAGAAACCTGAAGCACCAATCAGAAATAATGTATGCACCCCTATGTTCATAGCAGCACAATTTACAGTAGCTAAGATCTGGAAACAGCCCAAGTGCCCACCAGTAGAAGAGTGAATAAAAAAGCTGTGGTACATTTATACCATGGAATACTATGCAGCAGTAAAAAAGAAGGATCTCTTACTCTTTGAGACAGCATGGAGGGACCTAGAGGTGTTATATACTAAGCAAAATAAGCCAGTCAGAGAAAGAGAAGTATCACATAATCTCACTCATATGTGAAATTCAACTAACAAAATAGATCCAGAGACATAGAAGCTTTGAACAGACTGTTGAATCTCCGAGGGAAGGTAGGGGTTGGTGGGTGGTTGGGAAGAGATCAACCAAAGAACTTGTATGTATATATGCATAACCCATGGACACAATCAATAGAGTGGTGGAGACCTGGGTTGAGGGGCTAGGGCGGGCTATAAAGGGTCAATGGGAGAAAAAAGGAGACATAGATAATACTTTGAATAGTAAAGGTTTAAAAAATAAAATAAATTGCACTATAATGGTAAAAAAATAGATACAAGAAAAATGTGTTAGTGAAAGAAAATAGCTTTCCTATATATAATACTAGAGGCCTGGT
Organism: Myotis brandtii; assembly: GCF_000412655.1. NCBI lineage: Eukaryota > Metazoa > Chordata > Mammalia > Chiroptera > Vespertilionidae > Myotis > Myotis brandtii. The sequence goes on from NW_005364339.1 coordinate 1,022,165, forward strand.
GCACGAAATTTGTGCAAGGGGGGTATCCCTCAGCCCAGCCTGCACCCTCTCCAATCCGGGACCCCTACACCTTTTTCTTATCTAGCTAACCTTTTCACATTTAAAAAAATTAACTGAAATACCACCTACTCTAGGAAATCCTCTTTGAACAAATCTCTTTACAATCTGTATTAAGTATTTTCATAGTATACTATTCTTTTTCTTTAGCAGCAACTTAGAGTGGATGCAATTTGCTTCTCATTCTTGCCTCTGAATTCTTTCTTGTTGCTCTTGTAATCGTGAAGCTTATCCAATTTACATTTGCCTTTCAAGGGCTTATATTTGGTTCAGTTTCTAGTTGGCTCCCTGCTTTTTTTTTTTTAAGCAATAAATTTGGGTTGTAATAGTAAACCTCACTTGTAATCAAGCCTGTAGGTCTCCCTATCTGAATCCTATATAATAAAGAGGTAACTTGCAAATTAACCCTCACGCCCTCACAAGATGGCTGCCTATGACCAGGCCAGCAGGGGGGTTAGTGAGGGACAACCAAATGACTGAACAAGCAGACTGCTTGGGGTGACCAGGCCAGCAGGAGGGTTAGTGAGGGACGACCAAACAACTGAACAAGCAGGCTGCGTGGGGCAAGCAGGCCAGCAGGTGGGGCTGTGAGGGGCAACCAGGCCAGCAGGGGGGGGCAGTTGGGGCAACCAGGCTGGCAGAGGGGGACAGTGAGGGGTGACCAGGCAGGCAGGCAGGCAGGTGAGCAATTAGGAGCCAGCGGTCCAGGATTGTGAGAGGGATGTCCAACTGCCGGTTTAGGCCCGACAGTCAGACATCCCCTGAGGGGTCCTGGATTGGAGTGGGTGCAGGCTGCCCCAGGGGGACCCACCCCTCCTCTGTTCATGAATTTTGTGCACTGAGCCTCTAGTGGAAATATAAAAGAAAAACGACCCTCCCCCCCCCGCATGAATTTCGTGCACCGGGCCTCTAGTATTTCTATAATACTTATCACTTTAGCATGCCAGAGATTGTGTTTATTTATAAAAAAAATAACAATAAATGTCACCTGATCATTTGATTTTCTAGTAATATTTTATAGCTAGATGTATTCTAGTAATTTAACTATTACAAAACTGAGGCACACATTGAACAATAAAGAATGTCTCAAATATCAAAGCATAGTACACTTAGGGCCTCCCTTGTTCTGTGCCTCACATATCATAGCATAGTACACAATTCACATGGAACTCAGCTTCCTTTAAAATAGGAAGGGATGTCATACTCGTGAAGCAGCTACTTGCACACATATTTTTTTATTTAATTCATAGCACATACTCTTTGTACTAATTGTTGGAAAATCACCCTAGCAATTGCCTCTGTTCCTCTCTTTATTGTTGCCTTACATTCTGATGTCATTACTGTGCTTTTATCATCCACTCGCTCTAATAAGATTGTGAATTATTTAAGGGCAGAGATCATGACTTGAGCTTGTGTTTCTCTGTCATGGTGCCTGGATAAATACTCAAATGCCATCCAGTCCAAATGACTGTGATGAGAGATGCCCACCGTTGCTGGAGACCTCTGAATTTTATTTAAGGGGCCTCACTTGTTCTGTGCCTTTACAGAGGGGTGAGTAGGGGCTGAGGGAATTTGGGGAAACCCAAACAGAATTCTCCTCCTGCAAGATTTTGCTAAGCTGGCATTTGTCCAATTAAAACCCGGACACACAGCAATAACAAAGGCACTGGTCTCCTACAGCTAATTCGTGGGGATCAAACCCCAGCCTGCAGGAACTCACCCCCGTGGTCAGGGCTCAGCTGATGGGTGGACCTGGGCTGGTGCTCCTGACTCTGGAGAGAGGGACTTCCCGTGACCCGGGAAACTACTATCAACTGAAAAAACAGAAGCACAGAGGATGATTCAAAAACACGAAAGATAACGCTGGCAATTCCTTCAATCTCTGGGGTAACCCTGAATAAAACCAAACCCTGAACTTGTACACAAGCACGGAAAAATGTTGCTCAAGGGAAAAGCGATTCAGACCCAGGCCGGAGGGCTGAGGGCTAGAGGCCCTGGATGCCACGCCACATGCGAAGGCTCTGCGCCAGGCTGATGCTGAGCAACCCGAAGCTGGGCTGCCAGCGCGTGGGGGCCGCACACAAAGGCTGTGGATCTTCCTAAGCAGCGAACATGGCAGAGCGCTCCAAGGCTCCGAGCATGCTGGGGCCGGGCCTGAGGCAAGCACGCTTGCCTGCCCTCTCCTCCCTCCAACCACCTCAGGCGCCGCAGCCTTTAGACAGCCCTTCTCCCCTTCTCCTCGCCAGCAGGGCGGCTCCTCACTTACCTGCAGCCCGTGAGCGCTTGGGCTCCTGCAGGTCCCCAAACAGGTCCATGGCCGAGGCTGGTCAGCAGAGCGACTTCTTCACCTGGGACCACTGGCAGCTTCTTTGCCCAGGACCTCAGGAAACTTCTTTGCCCGGGATTGTGAGCGGCTTCTCCTGGGCTGGCCACAGCCACAGCACCCGGCCCGGCATTGTCAGGAAGGACTTCCGGAAGGTCATCAGGAAGATGTCTGGTCTAATTAGCATACTACCCTTTTATTAGTATAGAAAATAATTATGAAGTAAAATAGTACTTTGTTTTCATACAATGAAGACAATAGCACTTCATTTCCTATATAAGAAAAAATATATATATGAAAATTAGATTATATATAATAAATTCTATTAAAAGAGATATTCAAGGAGAGAAATAAAGGCTCAGGACCTTTATTTCTACAAATTAACCACTGAACTTGTAAGCCATGGAAACAAAAGGAGAAACCCAATTAGTATTCTGGTTTCTATGATGATGTACAAATAGATTCAGATTTGAAAGAAGTTTCTTTATGACCTACCATAAAGGAAGCTTTCAATTGTAGAGTAGGCTATATCCTTAATGATATCTGTGTAATAAATATGATAGTGAATTTCCTTTTCAAACCTAATTCATAATGCCAATGTGTGATGGAGTAAAAGCAATCACTTTGATGGGGTCTACAAAAATGTATTTCAAGTATTAGAGAATTGCCATTGGGCCACTCAAATTTAGCAAATTACATTGAATTGATATTCTAGTATGTTTGGTGTTCTGAGTAAGACTTGAATAGAATTTAAATTAAAATCACACTAATGATAATTTTTCTTATGTTTCCTATAAAACAAAGGTCTACCCAAATGTAACAATAGGTGTTTTTATTGAGCAACCAACCCCTTTCCTACCTCGATTTCTGGACATACTTTTGACACTGGATTACCCAAAAGAAGCACTTAAAGTCTTTATTCATAACAAAGTAAGTATTTGAGACATTAATAGTTTATGTAAAAAGTATTTTTAAATTAAATCTTTTAAATATTTTTTTCCTTTGAAACTATTTGTTATTATCTATTTGTGTTTGAAAAAAATCCAATCATCTAAAATAAGTAGGGGCTTTTTGGAGTAATTACTGCCCTGATTTTTTAAGACCTAAGGATAAGAGTCTAGAAACTAGTATAATAATATTGGGATAAGCCTCATGAAACTAACACACTTTGTAGATCAAAAATTGTTGAATATCAGCCATTTCCAATGGCTCAACTTAATATGTAATAAAGAGATGTCAGAGGTCTTTATATTGCTTTACCTTTGTATTAGTTCTGGCACTTCGTTTTTAGAATCTATCATTAAATTGTTTGCAGCTAATAGTAACACCGTAGCATTAGAACTTGAAATATCTTGCAGCTAGAGTATTGTTTTGATTAATTGTACAACGGCATGCTCTTCCCCAAAGGATTAGTTTCATTTCCTTCAGAAATATTCAGAGCTTCCCAAACACCTCTCACATATAATCTGAACTTAATGACATTTTTTTCCAATACTTTTCCATACTTGCCGCTTTCCTGTTTAAAACAGTTAGTATTTAACATCATCTAGAAAAACGCATTAGCAGTTAAGTATGCTGTTTTCTCTCTTCTGTCCTAATACTTTTTGTTTACCACTATTCTTTCTTCCTAATGTAAATGTCAGCTAATCATTTGCCTTTTCCAGATAATATTTTGGGGCAAAAGTTTACAGTTGTGAGTATGTGAAACACAGAGTTTATTCTTATTATTTATTAATTATTGTATTATTTTCCATATAAAAAACTGTAAGCTTACATTTGTCCCACCCTACATTGTCTTTTATTTATGCTTTCCTTCCTTTCATAGGAAGGAAGGAAAAATTAACTCTATGTAGTTTTTATGTTTCAAGTAGTTTTAACAATCTATGAAAAACTTTTAAAAATACTTACTGAGACTTGACACATAAAAAGCTCTGAAATGCTCTAAGGGAGACAAAATCTTATTGAAGTTTTAGCACAGTTTAATGAAACTAATTTGATGGTTTTATGTTGATAGTTTTCCCATCAATAAAATTTTATTAAATACTGTTTTTGTAAAATAAAAGATATTCACAATTTTATATATGCCATTATTTTTGTTCCTCTAACTTCACAGAAGATTGAAATATGTATTTCAGAAAATTATTTATAACTTAGATTAATATTTATTAGGTTTAATATGCATTTTTAATGGCTATTTTATAACACATGTCTAACATTCTCAGCCCGTAAGCCATTTCCACACCACTACCCCCCACACACACTCCCAGTTAGAAACACTTCATAGAACCCAGTATTTAAATATTTATGTAAGCACCTGTCTAGGAGTAAATGTTAAAATAATATCGAGATATTTTCTCTTTAAAAAATATTGATATGTATTTATTTGAGCTTCTATATGTGACATTTAGATGATATTTAAATGAAACATGCTTAATTTGGTTATCATTTGGTCTGTGAGTGAATATGTGCATTGTGGAATTCACCTCTTTGAATGTGAACCCACCCCTACATATGAATACTTAAGTCATCTTATTGTCTTCTTTTCTCACTAATTTTATATTTTAAAATTTTGTTACAGGAAGTTTATCATGAAAAGCACATCAAGGTATTTTTTGATAAAGCTAAACATGAAATCAGTACTATAAAAATAGTAGGACCAGAAGAAAATCTAAGTCAAGCCGAAGCCAGAAACATGGGAATGTATGTTTTCATAAATTTAATTTAAATAATTTCTACTAAATAAACTTAGAAAAAATTAGTACCCTAAACTTGGATGTCTCAATTATGTGTGTGTGTGTGTGTGTGTGTGTGTGTGTGCGTGCACACATGCGTGCGCACATGCACGCGCAGGTGTAAACACCCTCTACTGTTAGACTCTATCTGCAATTGTATTTAAAGGACCATGGAAGTTACTTACATTTTTTTATTTTAATGGCTAAGAGACTACATATTTAATCAAACTTTTAATTAAACTACAGATCAAGATTTTAAAAAATACTCAGACAAATGTATAGTATGACTTATGTAAACAGTGATTTAAATGTTTATTATCTGAAGGATGTGTGTGGTAAAAATTAGTGTCTTCGACTAAGGGGGAAAAGGGTATTCCTACATTTTAGTTACCTACTAATCTAGAAGATACTGTAACACAAGAAATATTTTAGGTCCTTTGTTTAGCCCTTTTGATACTTCAGACAGATTACTAATAAAATTATTTGAATAGTAAAAACAGTCTTTGCCCTAGCTGGTTTGGCTTAGTGGATAGAGTGTTGGCCTGAGGACTGAAGGGTCCTGGGTTCAATTCCAGTCAAGGGCACCTGCCTGGGTTGCAGGCTTGATCCATAGTGGGAGACATGCAGGAGGCAGCCAATCAATGATTCTCTCTCATCATTGATGTTTCTATCTCTCCCTCTCTCTTCCTCTTTGAATCAATAAAGATAAATTTTTTAAAAAAACAGACTTTTATTCAGTAAATATTAATTGAATATTCCAGGCAGTGGGTTAATAGCTGCTAATGAAAAAGCAAATAAGTCCTGGTGACTTCCTGTTCTGTGCTGGGAAAGCTTAAGGCTCAGTGGGATGGATACTGCCGGCGGAAGAAGGCGATGTATGTGGGAAAACAGATCTCAGAAAAACCAAACTGATGCTTTTACTAACAGTTCTATAACTTTTAAATATCTGTACTGTTGAGAGTATTACAAATGTTGCCCCTTCTCCCCCCCCTCCCTCCCTCCACCAGGTTTCCCGCCCCACCCCAGGCCTTCACCACCCTATTGTTTGGGTCCATAGGTAATGCATATATGCATATAAGTTCTTTGATTAGTTTCTTCCACCCACTTGCCCCCCTTTTCTTCCCACCTTCCCTTCCCCTTCCCTCTGAGATTCATCAGTCTGTTTCATGTTTCCGTGCCTCTGGTTCTATTTTATTCATCAGTTTATTTTGTTCATTGGATTCTTTGTTCATTTATTTTGATTTTTACATTCAGTTGTTGATAAATATGTATTTATTGCCATTTTATTATTCATATTTTTAACCTTTTTTTCCTCTTCTCCCTCTTCTTAGAGAATACCCTTCATCATTTCATGTATCATTAGTTTGGTGGTAATGAACTCCTTTAGCTTTTTCCTGTCTGTGAAACTCTTTATCTGACCTTCAATTCTAAATGAGAGCATTGCTGGGTAGAGTAATCTTGGTTTTAGTCCCTTGCCATTCATCACTTTGAATATTTCTTGCCACTCCCTTCTGGACTGCAGTTTCTGTTGAGAAATTATCTGACAGTCCCATGGCACTCCCTTATAGGTAACTAACTGCTTTTCTCTTGCTGCTTTTAATATTCTCTCTTTGTCTTTAACCCTTGTCTTGATGTGGTCCTCTTTGTATTCCTCTTGTTTGGGACTCTCTGAGCTTCCTGGACTTGTAAGTCTATTTCTTACACCAGGTAGGGGAAGTTTTCCGTCATTATTTCTTCAAATAGGTTTTCAATATCTTGGTCCCTCTCTTCTCCTTTCAGCACCCCCATTGTGTGAATGTTGGCATGCTTGAAGTTGTCCCAGAAGTTCCTTACACTATCTTCATATTTTTGGATTCTTTTTTCTTTTTGCTCTTCTGATTGGGTGTTTTTGATTCCTCATATTCCAGATCCTTGAGTTGATTCTCAGTGTCCTCTACTATTGATTCCCTGCTAGTTATTCTTTATTTTAGTTAGTGTATCCTTCATTTCTAACTGGTCCTTTTTCAAGTCTTTGATGTTCTCACTAATTTCCTTGGAATTCTCACTAAGTTCCTTGACATTCTCACTAATTTCCTTGAAGCTCTCATTAAGTTCCTTAAGCAGCCTTATAATCATTGTTTTGAACTCTGAATCTAGTAGTTTGCTTGCATTTAGTTCTTTTTCTAGAGATTTCTTCTGTTCTTTTGTTTGTGACATATCTCTTTGCCTCTGCATTTTGGCTACTTCCCTATGTTTGTTTCTATTTATTAGGTAGAGCTGCTTTGTCTCCTGGAATTGGTAGAGTGGCCTTGTGTAGTAGGTGTCCTGTGGGGCCCAGTGGCTCAGCCTCCCCAGTCACCTGAGCTGGGCACTTTAGGTATGCCCTTGTGTGGGCTGTGTGCACTGTCCTATTGTAGTTGAGGCTTAATTGCTGTTGCCATCACTGGGAGGAATTGACCTCCAGGGCAATTGGCTATGAGGACCTGCTGTAAAGAGCTGCTGTACAGAAAACACCGTTATGGAACTGGACTTCCTTCAGTGGGGATTTGGTTTTCACTGAGTTTACCCCTTGAGTATGTGGCTCATAGATGTGGTAGAGTTGTAATCTGGTGCAGTCTGAAGCTGTCCACTGGGTTCACTGGCTCTGGGGCCTCCCCAGAGGTACCAAGTCAGCCACTGCCTGGGACCACCCGGCATGAGCTACAGAGCGATCTACAGATGGCTGCTATTTGTGTTATGCTAGGAAGTGCTCAGGAGAAACCAAGCTGTGAACCTTGGCAAACTGCTGCTAGGGTTGGCCGGCCACTTATCAAGAGGTATTGAGCATACAGAGTACAGCTGTTTCTTATTTGAGAGATTTTAGGAAAGTCCGAAGCCTGAGTCCATAACAGGTCATTCATATGGAAAAGCCACTGCAAACATCTTGGGTATGGCTGCCAATTGGGTGGAGCAGGATCTCAGGGAATCACCAGGGTGGGGCAAACAGCGTGGGCCAGGCTGATGGATACTCAGATTTGTTGTCTGTCAGTCAGCTCGGTTGGTGGGAGATCCCAGCACTTTTGTCTGGGAGAAAGCTGTCCCGAATTCTTGCCCTGATGCCACACAATTTAGTTCCTCCCTGTATGTCTCTGGATCTTTTAAAGCTGCTTCCCCAGCACTGGAGCTCAGAGGGAGTTAATCCAAGTAAGTCTGTGTGCTGGCCCTTTAAGAGGAGCTGCCTGGTTCTCCAGTAGCCTCCGAATCACTCAGCCACAATCCCCACTGGGTTTTATAGCCTGAAGTTATGGGGACTTCTCTTCCCAGCTCTGGAATCCTGGGCTGAGGGGTCTGATGTGGGGCTGGGACCCTTTGCTTCTCATGGGAGGCCTCCTCTGCCAAGATATCCCTCGTGATTCAAAAGACACAACCTGTGGGTGTCAGACCATCTCATTCCATGCCTCCACCCCTCCTACTAGTCTTGATGTGTTTTCTTCTTTACTCCTCTAGTTGTCAGACTTCCATCTAGCCAAATTTTAGGCAGTTCTGAATGATGGTGGGTCTGTATTTTAGTTGTAATTTTGATGTGTTTGTGGGAGGATCCAAGTATCAGCATTTACCTATGCCACCATCTTGGTTCCTCAGTTCCAAAACTTCTTTATTGGAGTATCCTTGGGTCCATATTTAAAACTTATTTTTAAAAATTACATGTAAAAATTTACTGCCTGGTGTAGTGGTTTGATAGTTGCTTAGAAACAAATGCAGTGTGGAGATACACATTGACAATACCTGAAAGTGATAACTGGGGGCCCAGAAAAGAGAGGGCCCAAAATGTAGAACCATAATACTGGGAAGAATTTCATGTATCATAGGTGATTCATTCCATGGTGTCTTGATAGGACACTGCAAACTACCAAGAAAAGCATTCATAATAGTCAGCATTTCTAGTAAGAAGCAGAGGAGTAACAATCTTAGAAAAAAATCAAATGAAGTCAACTTCCAAAAGAATTAATATCTAAAGAGTCATTGACTTGTATCTCCAGGATTCAGTAAAAGCTGAGTTGGTGGATATACCATATTTTGCAATGTGCATGTGTGTGTATTTGTGTGCAGTGTGCATGTGCAAAAACTTTTTTTTTTTACAAAATTGTTAATAAATACATTGGGGTAAATTATTTTTGCCTTTTAGAGAGGATTTAATTATAAATTATAAATTGCCATTCTGACTGATTGATTTATGTCCTAAAATATTTACTGGTTGAAAACATATTTTACCTGCCTAAAATTTTTAATGTTGATCTATCTGTGAACATCTGTGTTGATAAATTGACCATTTTGAAGTTCAATACAATACTTATCCTTTTGAATATTATCTTAGAAAACTGTTAGAGAAACTTTATTTTACATATAAGCTTTTTATTAACATTTTTCAACAGCAAATAAATATTTTTCTAATTTTTATTTCTTTTTCAATGTCAGGGATTTTTGCCGTCAGGATGACAGCTGTGATTATTACTTCAGTGTGGATGCAGATGTTGTTTTGACAAATCCAAGGACTTTAAAAATTTTGATTGAACAAAACAGGTATAAAATTTAATGTCAATTTATTTGGAAAATTATCATTTTCTTCATCGGTGGGGACACACTATAGTTACATTTGTGGAATGAACAAATAGGAAGGAGCAAATTGAGGGAACTCACACTAAATTATTTTCTACACCTTATAAACTTTCAATTCTAATTAATTGCCTATAAGGAAGTCAAATAGAAAATAACCTGATAAAAATTACAAGTTTTTATTGTTAGTTATAATCACAAATGTGATGTTTGTCCATTATATTTGTCCTATTTTTCTATGTAAAGATGAGTGAAATTATGATATATCAGATGCCTATAAAATTTGGAATTTTAAAATTTTCTGTAGATATTTTTAAAGAAGAATTTCATAAAAATTTTAACCTGAAAACTTATTGCACACAGAGTTGTAGTTCTTAGAATTTGAAATTTCAGAGGTACAAATTATTTTACAGCCTGATCTGTGATTTTATTTAGTATTGAACCACATCACTTGTCTATAGCTATTTTCATTTAACTGAATTGAAATGGAGAAAAGACACCATCTGTAACAGCTTATAATGATATTAAATCTTCCCTTATTAATACTACTGCTACCACTACTAGTAGTATTAATACTTGTACTAATAGCCCACCTTTTTTGTTGTTATTGTTAATCCTCACCCAAGGATATTTTTTCCATTGAATTTTAGAGAGAGTGAAAGGAAGTGGGGGGCGAGAGAAAGAGAGAATCAATTGGTTGCCTCCCACACTTGGCCTGACCAGGGCTGGGGATTGAATCTGCAATCCAGGTATGTGTGCTTGACCCTTCAGTGTGTGAGTCAATGCTCTAACCACTTAAAACACCAGCTAGGGCCTACCTTTAATAAGTGTTTATTAAGTGCCAGGTATGTTTACATATATTAACACAATTATTTCTCATAACAGATAGAATGGTTAGCAGTGAATGTTAGTTACTGTTTTTATTTTGCCAAGTAAAGTACATGAGAAATCTATTATGCTCTACTAACCCACCCTATCCTATATAATAAAAGTGTAATATGCAAATCTACTGAATGGCAGAACGACCTCGGCGGGGGGTGGGGGGCGGGGCTGGTGAGCAGGTGGTGCCAGGCCAGCCAAGGCATGTGCCAGTGGGCAGAGGGAGGGGACGGTGATGAGGGGCAGCGATGACCAGCGGTGGGGGGTGGGGGCTGGTATCATCCCCTGATTGCCTGCCTGGTCACCTCCCGCAGAGAGAGGCCACCAGCGACCATGGCAGGGCGATTTGGGGTGGGGCTGGCCGCTCAGCATCCCCAGATAGGCCCACTGGGGTTGCCTCCTGCAGAGGGAGGACAATAGTGGCGGTGGTGCAATGGGGGATGGGGCTGGCCGCTCGCCGCCCACTGGTCACCTCCCGTGGAGGGAGGCCAGACTGCAGCTGGACATCCCCTGAGGGCTCCCAGACTGTGAGAGGGCGCAGGCCGGGCTGAAGGACCCTCCCCCCAGTACACAAATTTTCGTGCACCAGGCCTTTAGTATATACATAATCTGTCAACTTAAAAATCTAAGATTTCTCAGCTTTTTTATATATAGCCCTAGTATATAGCTATTAATAGGCACATATCTATCTACGATAATTATAAATAGCACGTAGTTTTCAAAACATAAAGTTTTAATCATCATGCAAGGAAAAGCATATGAAATAGAGTTATATAATTCTTTTTTTTCAGTTTTTTTTTATTTCAAGAAAAACATTTTAAATATAGTAATGTTACATGCAATAAATCTTAATATTTCAAGTAAAATGATCTTAAATATAATAATGTTACATGCAATAAACATTAATAATCCAAGAAAAATGATGTTAAATATGATAATATTACAAGCAGTAAACACCAATTATTCAAGAAAAATGATCTTACAGATAATAATATTACATGCAATAAAGATGAATATTTCAAGAATAAAAGGATTTTAAGTATAATAATATTACCAAGACTGTACTAACAGTATATCACAAAAGTTGTAGGAAATATTAAAAATCTGCAAATAACAGGATTACTTCTATTATATTCTAGAATATTATTTCCCCTCTGGCTCTATTTTTGTTCATCAGTTTATGTTGTTCATTATATTCCACAAATAAGTGAGATCATATGATATTTATCTTTCTCTGACTGGCTTATTTCTCTTAGCATGGTGCTCTCCAGGTCCATCCATGCTGTTGCAAATTGTAAGAATTCCTTCTTTTTTACTCCAGCATAGTATAGCATTGTATAGTTGTACCCCAGTTTTTAAATCCACTCATCTGCTGATGGGCACTTAGGCTGTTTCCAAATCTTAGCTATTGTAAATTGCGCTGCTATGAACATAGGGGTGCATATATTGTGGTTGGTATTTCTGATTTCTTGGGATATATTCATAGGAGTGGGATTCCTGGGTCAAATGAGAGTTCCATTTTTAATTTTTTGAGGAAACTCCATACTGTTTCCCACAGTGGTTGCAGAAGTCTCCATTCCCACCAGCAGTGCATGAGGGTTCCTTTTTCTCCGCATCCTCACCAGCACTTGTAATTTGTAGATTTGTTGATGATAGCCATTCTGACAGGTGTGAGATGGTACTTCATTATCATTTTGATTTGCATCTCTTGGATGATTTGTGACTTTGAAGCAATTTTCATATATCTCTTGACCTTCCTTATGTCCTCTTTTGAAAAGTGTCTATTTAGGTCCTTTGCCCATGTTTTTATTGGATTGTTTATCTTCCTTTTATTAAGTAGTATGAGTTCCCTGTAACTTTACAGATTACACTCTTATCAGAGATAGCATTGGCAAATATGTTGTCCCATGCAGTGGGCTTTCTTGTTGATGGTTTCTTTTGTTGTGCAGAAGCTTTTTATTTTGATGTAGTCCCATTTGTTTATTTTCTCTTTAGTTTCCATAGTCCTAGGAGCTGTATCAGTAAAGATATTGCTATGGCATATGTCTGCTATTTGCTGCCTATGGATTCTTCTAATATTTTTTGGGTTCTTTGTTCTGTTCTATTGGTCTATATGTCTGTTCTTGTGCCAGTACCAGGCAGTTTTGAGAACCGGGGCTTGGTAATATAGCTTAATATCTGGTATTGTGATCCCTCCAACTTTGTTCTTTCTCAGGATTGCTGCAGCTATGTGGGGTCTTTTTTTATTCCAGATGAATTTTTGGAGAGTTTGTTCTAGATCTTTGAAATATGCCGTTGGTATTTCAATGGGGATTGCATTGAATCTGTAGATTGCTTTGGGTAGTATGGACATTTTAATGATGTTGATTCTACCAACATACAGAAAGCCAATAGACATCATTCTACCAATCCATGAACATGGTATGTTCTTCCATTTGTTTATGTCTTCCTCTATCTCTTTTTCAATGTTCTGTAGTTTTCCAAGTACAGGTCTTTTATCTTCTTAGTTAAGTTTATTCATAGGTATCTTAATTTTTTTGGTGGGATGGTAAATGGGATTTTTTTTTTTTTAGTTTCTTTCTTTGAGTTCATTATCCTATATAATAAAAGCCTAGGTGGTGTCGCATGATGCCCTTGTGCAACGTTGTCACAAAATGGCCACCACAAGATGGCCACCCTCACATCGCCACAAGATGACCACCACTAGATGGCCTTCATAAGATGGCCACCACTAGCTGGCTGCCACAAGATGGCCACCATAAGATGGCTGTAACAAGATGGCCACCACAAGATGGTCATCACAAGATGGTCGGCAGGGGAGGGCAGTTGTGGACGATCAGGCTGGCAGGTGAGAGCAGTTAAGGGCAACCAGGCCTGCAGGGGAGGGCAGTTGGGGCAATCGGGGCGGCAGGAGAAGGAAGTTGGGGGCGAGATCAGGCTGGCAGGGGTGGGCAGTTGGGAGTGACTGGCCTGCAGGGTAGGGCAGTTGGGTGCGACCAGGCCTTCAGGGGAGGGCAGTTGGGGGCAACCAGGCCAGCAGGGGTGGGCAGTTGGGGGCCATCAGGCCAGCAGGGGAGGGCAGTTGGGGGTGAGATCAGGTCGGCAGGGAGGGCAGTTGGGAGCAGGCAGTTGGGGGCGATCAGGCCGGCAGGGTAGGTCAGTAGGGGCGATCAGGCTGACAGGCAGAAGTGGTTAGAGGCAATCAGGGAGGCAAGCGAGTGGTTAGGAGCCAGCAGTCCTGGATTGTGAGAGGGATGTCCAATTGCTTAAACTGGCAGACGGACATCCCCCAAGGGGTCCCTGATTGGTGAGGGTGCAGGCTGGGCTGCGGGACTACCCCCCCCCCCGCACGAATTTTGTGGCATCTAGTTGGTGTATAAAAAAGCTGTAGATTTCTGGGTGTTTATTTTGTACTCTGCTACATTGCCAAATTCATTTATTAACTCTAGTAGTTTTTTGATGGAGTCTTTGGGGTTTTCTTTGTACAATATCATATCATCTGCAAATAATGACAATTTTACTCCTTTTGCAATTTGGATGCCTTTTATTTTTTCTTCTTGTCCGATTGCTATGGCTAGCATTTCCAGTACTATGTCGAACAGGAGTGGTGAAAGTGGGCACCCCTGTCTTGTTCCTGTTCTTAGAGGAAATGGTTTTAGTTTTTGCCCGAGTATGAAGTTGGCTGTAGGTTTGTCATATATGGCCTTAATCATGTTGAGATATGCTATTTTTATTCCAGCTTCCCTGAGAGTTTTTATCAAAAATGCATGTTGGATTTTGTCTAATGCTTTTTCTGCATCTATTGATATGATCATGTGGTTTTTGTCTTTGAATTTGTTTATGTGAAGTATCATGTTTATTGATTTGCAAATATTGTACCAGCTTTGCATCCATGGAATAAATCCCATTTGATCATGGTGAATGATCTTTTTAATATATTGCTGAATGCAATTTGCTAATATTTTGTTGAGGATTTTAGCATCTATGTTCATCAGGGATATTGGCCTGCAATTCTATTTCTTCGTGGTGTCTTTATCTGGTTTTGGAATTAGGATAATGCTGACCTCATAAAAAGAGTTTGGAAGTATTCCTTTCTCTTGAATTTTCTGAAATAGTTTGAAAATATAGGTGTTAGTTATTCTTTGAATGTTTGGTAAAACTCCCCTGTGACGCCGTCCAGACCTGGGCTTTTGTTTGGTGGGAGGTTGTTGTTTTTTTATTATTACTGTTACTATTTAATCACTTTTTATTGGCCTATTCAGGTTTTTTTATTCTTCATGATTCAGTTTTGGGAGATTGTATTTTTCAAGGAATGTATCTATTTGATCCATATTGTCTAGCTTTTTGGCATATAGTTGTTCATAGTATTTTCTTACAATCCTTTGTATTTCTGTGGTGCCCGTGATTACTTCTCCACTTTCATTTTTATTTTATTTATTTGGGTCCTCTCTCTTTGTTTCTTGATGAGTCTGGCTAATAGTTTATCAATATTGTTTATCCTTTCAAAGAACCAGCTCATGGTTTCATTGATTTTTTTGTCTTGTTTTTTTAGTCTCTATGTTATTTATTTCTGCTCTAATCTTTATTATTTCCTTCTTTCTACTTACTCTGGGCTTTTCTTGTTCTCTTTCTAGTTCTTTAAGTTGTAAGGTTAAATATTTTATTGCTGATTTTTCTTGTTTTTTGAGGTATGCCTGTAATGCTATGAACTTCCCTTTGAGGACTGCTTTTGCTGTGTCCCAGAGATATGGGTTGTTGTTTGTTCATTTTCATTTGTTTCCAGGAAGTTTTTGATTTCTTTCTTGATCTCCTTGGTTTCCCATTCATTATTTAATAACATGCTATTTTAGCCTCCATGTATTTGAATATTTTCGGGTGTTTTTACTGTGGTTGATTTCTAATTTTCACTGTGATCTGAGAAGATGCTTTATATGATTTCAATCTTCTTGACTTTGTAGAGCCTTGTTTTGTATCCTAATATGTGGTCTATCTTTGTGAATGATCCATGTGCACTTGAGAAGAATGTATATTCTGCTGCATTGGGGTGAAATGTTCTATACGTGTCTATTAAATCCATCTGATCCAGTGTGTCCTTTAGAGTTTCTGTTTCCTTGTTAAGTTTTTGTCTGGAAGGTCTGTCCATGGAAGTCAGAGGGGTGTTAAAGTCCACTACTATGACTGTATTGTTGTCAGTCTCTTCGTTAAAGTCCTCTAGAAGTTTTTTATATATTTAGGAGCACGTATATTGGGTGCATACATGTTTACCAGGGTTGTATCCTCTTGTTGGATCGATCCCTTTAGTATTATGTAGTGACTTTCTTTGTCGCTTGTGATGGCCTTCATTTTAAAGTCTATTTTGGGCTAAAAAACCAAGATGGCGGCATAGGTAAAGACCGGAGATTGCTGCCTCGCACAATCACTTCAAAAATACAACTAAAAGACGGAAAGGACATCATCCAGAACCACAGGAAGGCTGGCTCAGTGGAAATTCTACAACTAGAAGGAAAGAGAAAAGCATACCAAGACTCAGAGGAGGTGCGGTGCGGAAGTAAAATACAGATGTACAGAGGCGCCTGCGGAGAGGGCTGGCGGCTGAGGACACAGTTGTCTTTTTAAATCGGGAGGGAGACTCAAGCTCTGAGCTCCAGTTCTGGGCGAGTCTCTGGGGACCCAGACTCATACGGGAGAAACTGGACTGCCTGGCATCGGTCGGAACTCGAGGGCAGCTTTCTCTCAGAGGTGCTTGCAGCGATTGCC
>NW_005364339.1:1040753-1056033 GCF_000412655.1 Myotis brandtii
CATTCCCTTCTGGCCTGTAGAGTTTCTGATGAGAAATCAGATGTCATCCTTATGGGAACTCCTTTGTAGGTAATAGTTTTCTTTTCTCTTGCTTCCTTTAAGATTCTTTCTTTTGGCATTTTAATTATGATGTGTCTGGGTGTGGGTATGTTTGGGTTCTTCTTGTTTGGGGTTCTCTGTGCCTCCCAAACTTGTGTGACTTTTTCCTTTACCTGGTTAGGGAAGTTTTGTACCATTATTTCTTCAAATACCTTCTCTATGCCTTTCTCCCTTTCTGCCTCTTCTGGAACACCTGCTATTCTAATATTGTTACATTTCACACTGTCCCACAGCTCCCTTAAGCTGTCCTCCAGTTTTTTAATTGTTTTTTTTCTTTTTGGTTCTTTAATTGAGTGATATTTTCAACTCTGTCTTCTAATTCACTGATTTGATCCTCAGCTTCCCCTATTCTGCTGTGTGTTCTTTCCAATGTTTTCCTTATTTGTGTTATGTCATTCTTTATCTCATACTGTTCTTTTTTTCATAGTTGCTATATCTTTTTTCATACTGTTGAGCATTTTTACCATCATTACTCTGAACTCTGTTTCAGATAAATTTCTTATCTCTGCTTCATTTATCTCTTCTTCTGGAGAATTATCTAGTTCTTTCATTTGGGGCTTGTTTCTTTGTTTCCTCATTTTGGTTGTCTGTTTGAGTTTGTGACTATGTATTAAGTAGATCCTCTACACCTCTCAATCTCTAGTGCAGGACTGTGTTAAAGGCTTTTTCTGACTAATTGGATCAGGCAAAGACTTAAAGCCTCCAGAGACCACCTCTGTCTACAGACTAATAAAATTCTGACTTGAATTACCCCCAGGCAATCATCCTCAGGTGTGGTGAAAGTTTTTCAACAGGGTGGGGCAGTTTCTTCTGCCTGGAGGCTAATTGTTACTTTTAATCTCTTAAGTAGTCTCAGGGCAAGATGTTTTCCAATAGGGTGTGTCAACTGTCTTCCTCCAAGGCAAGGCAGATGTCTATGTGGGAAAGATGTCCTTTGCTGCATGGTGGAATAACAGCCCAGGAAACTTGGGGGGTCTGCCTTCTGAGTTCTATCCCCCGAATTCCCAATCCTGGGTTCTGCTCTCACAGCTCCAGTCCACTTCAACCTTTCTCTGCCAGAGCACAAGGTGGGTGGCTCCATAGGGAATTTTTGTGTGTTGGCCCTTCAAGAGGGTGCTGGAACTTTCAGGTGCCACTCCATGGCAGATAGCACCCCACTGCTTTTCACAGCTAGATGTTATGTAGGTATCCTTCTCAGTTTAGTGCTTTCTGCTGGGGAGGCCAGCTTCGAGATTGGATCCCAGAGTTCTCAGTGGTACTCCCACACCCACAGCTGAGATATCTCTACGGGACTTCAGTTGCTGTCTGTGGGTGCCCAGCCAGCCCTTTCGTGCCTCTACCCCTCCTACCAGTCACTATGCAGTCTCCACACCTTCAGTCCTTGGGTATCAGGGTTCTCTCCTGTGGTTTCTGTTGATTTTTCAGGAAGCCTTTCCGTATTTCAGTTGTTATTCCAGCTTGTTCCTGGGAGCATGTCCGTGCAGTATCACCTATTCTTTCACCATTTTTAATCTCTCTGCCGCCATTTTTAATCTCTCCTGTTTAATTCTTAAAACCTGGTGAAATTCAGTAACATTTTCTTGAAATTGCCATGTTAATTTCCTTTTTAATTTGATTGAAATTTAATACTGTATAATATACACTAGAGGTCCAATGCACGAATTCATGCACCTTGAAAGGAACTGTGGGCCGTGAGGCTGCGGTGGGCACAGAGGCAGTCTCGGCCCATTCTCCGTGCACCTGCCTGGCCCCTCCCACTGCAGCCCCGGTCCCGTCTACAGGCAGCCCTGGTCCCACTGCTGCCACTCCAATGCACTGACGGCACCAGCTCCACTCACACTCACTGACAGTGTGGAGCGATTGGGGCCGGCGCAAGCAGCAGGTGCTAGCGGGGCCAGCACCGTCAGTGGGTGCAAGTGGCGGCTGCTGTTCCGATCGCCTCTCAGGAGCACGGGGGAGGTGGAGAAGCCTTCGGGGGCAATCAGGCCTGGCAGTCGCTGCTCACATCCAGTGATGGCGCCGAGCGATTGGGAACCATGCTGGGCACCAGCAGCAGGTGTGAGCGGTGGCTCCAGCAGTAGGTGCGAGTGGCGCCATTGCTGAAAGCGGGTGCAAGAGGCGGCTGCCGGCACCAATCTCCCCTCAGGAGAAGGGGGAGGTGGAGAAGCCTTGAGGGGCGATCAAGGTTGGCAGCCACTGCTCGCACCCGCTGATGGTGCTGAGTGATCGGGGCTGGCACTGGGCACTGGCAGTGGGTGCGAGTGGGGCCAGCACCAGCAGCAGATGCAAGCACGGGGGGGTGGGGGGGACTGCAGCGCATGGTAGCATAGAATTTTCAGTAATCACCAAAGGCTTGCCCCGATGACAGCAACCAACGCCCTGCTCACCTGCTGTGCCATCCTGCAGCGGCTGATGCCTTCCATATTCCGGGCGCACCCCCTGGTGGTCAGTGCATGTCATAGTGACCGGTTGTTTGGTTGTTCTGCCGTACAGTCTATTTGCATATTAGCCTGTTATTATATAGGATATGCTTTTTTATAATATTTAATGTTTTTATTATATGACACTTGATAGGTATTTAGTAATTCTTATAGTGAATTGTTAATGAATTCATATACATATTTAACATATATCCTCTTTAATATTAATATAATGCTTTAAACCTTGTCAATTATAAAATTTCCCTCATAAGTAAAGAGTCAATAAAACTGGTTATTTCTCCAGTTTCATAAATTTCTGTTAATTATCTAAGGATTATTTTCACATGATACACACCTGCATCCAAGCATGTAGTTTACATAAAGCATTGACATAGACCAAGACTCTTTCAAGATTTAGTAGACTTGACTGAAGGCTAGAGGGTCAGGGGATAGGTCACATCTTAGGGCATGTGGCTTTCCAGCATCTCATCAGTTCTCTTGTTCCTCTCCTCCTCTTATTGCTGATTTTGACTGCCGTGCTCCAAATTTTACTCCTTTAGTTATTTAGTCTCCCAGATGCTATTCTTTTTTTTTAATCCTCACCTGAGGATATGTGATTTTAGAGAGAGACAGAGAAAGAGAGGGAGAGAAAAACCAATGAGAGAGAGAAATATTGATTGGTTTCCTCCTGTATGCACCCCAAGTGAGTTTGAACTCGAAACCTGGGTATGTACCCTGACCAGGAATTGAACCTGTGACCCTTCAGTGCATGGGACAATGACCAAATCAACTGGACCACACTGGCCAGGGCCCCAGCTTCTATTCTTGTATTTCCATGCTCAAAACCATTGAGGCACACTTCAGATAGATTTTGATTTTCAGCATTTCTTTTCCCATCCATCTTTGGGAGGCAGCTGAGATTTTAATTACAAGATTTTTTTTTATTAAATATTTGTTCTTGTCAGTTATTGACATTGAATTATCATTTCTTAAATAAACATTATATATAGATTCTAATTTATCCATGTATTTTAAACAAATCAAGGTATAAGTGTTTCTGGTTAATATTTCATTATTAATAGGAATCAGGAAAAATAAACCAAAATTATTCATTGCATGTTGTATATTTTATAGACTAAGTTTCACTTTTTTATTGTAAGAGAAAGGTCACGCCTGGTCTTCACAGCATTGGCGTGTTGTGAGAATAGGTTTTTTTATGAAGAATAGTTGGTGCATAGCTTTCTCTTGGAGAAGTTTTGTGAGCTTTTTTAAAAAATTGTGAGGTACCACTACAGTGCATAATACTTTAGAAGTAATTTTAGAAGAACATCAGGTTTTGTGAGTTTATTTGGAAAATGTTGACACGTCGTAAATTAGATTTCCCTAAGAAGAAATGTGACATGTTTTGGATTTGTAACATGCTTTTCCCAAAGGGACTATTTCCTGGTAGGTGGTTAGAGTGCTATGGTAGTTATCTACTCTTTTGTTTTCTAAAATAGTTAAAGGACCAGAAAAATGTTTCATATTGCCAGGGTTAGCGCAACCCATTTTAAAAGCTGTAAAAATTATAAACATACTTTATTTTTTTAAATTTAATTTTATTGTTTAAGGTATTACAAATAGTAGTACATATGTCTCCTTTTTTTTTCCCCCCATTGACCTCCCCCCTCCTGCCCCCGGCCTCTTGTACCCCCCAGCACTTGCCCTCAGGACTTAACTTTAGGAAAACTGACCTATTTACAAATATTTTAGCCCATCATCATTCATTTTTTTTTGTTCAACAGATATTTATTTGACACCTTAATACACCATGGACTATTATGAAATACTTGATTTTATATATTATAGTTTCTGAAATACTATATGGTAGTCTCACCTTTTTGGACATAAGAAAGGGACTTTTAAAAATCCTTTTTATACTTTAATTCACATTTTGAGTTACTTTTGTTACTCTTTTTAAGAAATATCACTGAAAATCAGCAGTGTACTTATTTAAGAAAAAGTGTTGGGAAGCAATTTCTCTATTTTACTTTTAGTTTTATGGACTAACTACATGTGTGTTAAATGAACTTGAATGATTCTGTGTCAAGCTAAGTTCAGAACCATAATTCTGTGGTGATTAAAACAAATAGTTACCTGGATTTTTTTTCTTTAGAAAGATAATTGCTCCTCTTGTAACTCGCCATGGAAAGCTGTGGTCCAACTTCTGGGGAGCCCTGAGTCCTGATGGCTACTTTGCTCGATATGAAGATTATGTGGATATTGTTCAAGGGAATAGAGTGTAAGTTAGTTAATTTAATCTTTTAATGTAAAATACCATGACCTAGAGATGAGGACTTGTTAATATTACTTGAATTTTATTTATTTTTTACTATTTATCTTTTTTCTTTATATTTAATGGAAATTTGAGAACCTGGGGATGACTTGGATCCTGAAATATTAGTGTAAACAAGTATTTTACAAAAAAAAATGTTTTTAAAATTCTAAATCTTCAAAGGAACAAACTCACAGTTGTGGGAAATTCTAATAGACAATATATGGTTACCATGGATAGCAATCTTATGATTGATTATTAGAAGAGTAATATTCTTTAGTTAAAAGATTGGAAAGCAAATTTAGTTTAACTAATTTATTTAGTTGCCAGGATGAAGGTTGTTTTGATAGCTTTTAAAATTTATAAATCAACAAACAACACTCAGAATCAAAATCTTCCAACATTTCCTATTGCAGGTGTTTTCTGTGTAAAATATTCTACTTTAAAGATCAATTTCTTCACTAATATCTGAATTCAATTTCTAGACTTTGAAAAGAATATACTTGTTATAAAGTGTGTGTATGATTGATATTTTTTCCTGAGACAATAGTTGACATCTTTAAAACTAACAGTCACAATTGAAATAGGTTTTTTTGCTAAGGTAATATTACAGGAGAGTGTCATTCTTTTTCATACAGACAATGGACCAAAGTGACTGAGTCATAAATACTTTGCCTAGTTTCTCAAGTACATCAGCCCAATTGAAAAGGGCAAACATTTTTTCATAACTAAAATATGTGTCCTTAAATTTAGAAAGAAAATCACATTAAATACTTCTTGTTCAACAGTTGAGTATTAAAAAGATGTTGTGTTTGTGAAAATAGTAATAGCAAATTTGAGTGATATAAATATGATGAAGGCTTTGTTAGTTGAAATTAAGAAGCAGATAGCTGAGAAAACACTAAGATTATATTCTGTTATTTCAAAGTACTTATTGTCTCTGGCATTATTTGTATAGACCATATGCCTGATAGTGCCTGTGGGTATAGTAGAAATAAGAGTTCACAGACGTAGAATAGAAAATTCATGTTTTATTTAAGTTGCTATATAAATGTGATTTTCTGTCTAATCTCCTGTCATTGTCTAAAATGTGAGAATAAGAAGAAGGTAGAGCCCTGACTGAGCAGTGGTTAAAGCATCAGCCCGTGGACCAAAGGGTCACGGGTTCAATTCTGGGTCAAGGGCACCTACCTGGGTTGCAGGTTCATTTCCCTGCCCTAGTCAGGGATTGTTCAGGAGGCAACCAATCAATGTCTCTCTTACATCAATGTTTCTTTCTCTCTCTCTCTCTCTTTCCTTCCCTCCCTCCCTTTCACTTTCTCTAAAAAAGAAAAATCAATGGAAAAATATCCTCAGGTGAGGATTAACAAAAAACAAACAAAAAAAGGTAGAGATTTTTAATCTAGTTAATACACGTGTACATTCCTTCATGTACAAAAACTGCATGAAGGAATGACATCTTATGACAAATTTATGTGTGTGTTTTCTTTTTCTTTATTTTTTATGACCATTCTCTTAAAGACACATCTAGTAAGACAAAATGATTTCATATTTTTTTAATATGTACATTTTTTTGGTCAAGATCTTCCCTTTCTGTTCTCTAAAAGCAACAGGCATATATATCCCTTCAGGCGAATCCTTTCTTATATTGTTCTTATGAAGTGAGTCATATTGGGAGTGAGGAGATGGGTCTGTGGGAAGAATGAAGGTCCAAATAATGTACCTCCCATCTCCTTCTGATTATATTTCTTCATATCTTTCCTTTTTAACAAAATTTGAGGTGGCTTAATGAATTTCAAGAGGATATATTTTAGGAGGATTTTAGGCTATATTGAGTAGTATGCTGGTAAATGTTTAACAGCTGGTTCTTGGGGTTGGAGGATGTCCTGGTTTATAATGTTTGCCAATTTCTAAGGTATAAATATCTCTACCATGGCTGATTTCAAGCTTCCAATGTGAAGTCACTGAGCATAGACTTAGTGAAGTTACAAGTCATCACTGGGGAGCCAGTGTAAACCAGCTCTAGAAAACAAGTTGTATGGCATTATTTTTTTTCTATCAAACTGCTTAACCTTAAAGGGAAACACCTTCTGTACAACAGAATATTATATTCTAACTGTAACAACTGCGGGGTGACAGTCAAAATGCCAAACATATATCAGCCTTAAAATAAAGTTTCTCTAGGGAGGGTAGTGGTTTATCTCATAACAATGTAATTTATAGCAAATTAGAGGCCGGGTGCATGAAATTCATTCAGGGGCGGGGATGGTTGTCCATCAGCCTGGCCTGCACCCTCTACAATCTGGGACATCCCTCTCACAATCCGGGACTGCTGGATCCTAACTGCTCGCTTGCCTGCCAGCCTGATCTCCCCCTAACCACTCCACTGCCAGCCTGATTGATGCCTAACTGCTCCCCTGCTGGCCTGTTAGCCCCTAACTACCCTCCCCTGACAGCCCCATCACCTCCAACTGCCCTCCCCTGCTGGCCTGATCACCCACAACTGCCCTCCCCTGCCAGCCTGATCACCCACAACTGCCCTCCCCTGCCAGCCTGATCACCCACAACTGCCCTCCCCTTCTGTGACCCACCTTCTCTATGTGAGGCAGCGGAGACGCCGGAACCGGCCTCCTCTGCACCGCGCAGAGCCGCAGGACCCCCCAGGCCTCACTGTGCGGAGCGGCCACCGGGCCCCACCTCCACTGTGTGTTCGGCCATCTTGTGGCAGCCATCTTGTGATGACGTCTTGCAAGGGTGTCGCACGAGGGTGTTACGCCACCTAGGCTTTTATTATATAGGATAATCTCATATACAGGATGTCCCCAAAAAATGTAAACACACTTTGCATAATTATAAAGGCAGAGTTTGTACTTCAATTGCGTTTTCAAACTTCCAGTAGCATTTTAGGATGAATTTCCTTTGTTTAAAGCTTAGTCTGGATGAAAAGAAAGAAACATCGATTGAACTATCAGCTGTTAAAGTGTGTGTACGTGTTTTGGGGACATACTGTATAAATATCATGTATGGATATGTGTGTGTGTGTGTGTGTGTGTGTGTGTCAAATGGCATTAAGTATATTTGTATTTGCATGTAATTTGATTCAATAATTTTTTTAAATATATTTTATTGATATTTTACAGAGAGGAAGGGAGAGGGATAGAGAGTTAGAAACATCGATGAGAGAGAAACATCGATCAGCTGCCTCATAATTTATATATATAACTTAAACATATAAGGCATTTACCTTTAAAACAAAAATAAAACTAAGTGCCATAGCTGGTTTGGCTCAGTGGATAGAGCGTCGGCCTGTGGACTGAAGGGTCCCAGGTTCGATTCCGGTCAAGGGCATGTACCTTGGTTGCGGGCACATCCCCTGTAGGGGGTGTGCAGGAGGCGGCTGATTGATGTTTCTCTCTCATCGATGTTTCTGGCTCTCTATCCCTCTTCCTTCCTCTCTGTAAAAAAATCAATAAAAACATATTTTAAAAAATATATAAAAAAATAAAACTAAGTATTTTATATTTGTGGTATTTTGGAATGTCTTCTCTTTACTTTCAGAGGGATATGGAATGTCCCATACATGGCTAATGTGTACTTAATTAAAGGGAAGACACTTCGATCAGAGATGAATGAAAGGAACTATTTTGTTCGTGATAGACTGGATCCTGACATGGCTCTTTGCCGAAATGCTAGAGAAATGGTAGGGTATATGATGATGGCTTGTTCGGTGTTCTTAGAAGATGGCTTGCTTTCCCAATTGATGTGCTATTTTCTTTTGATGTCCTTTTTCTTTCTAGTTTGTAAATACTAGCCAATTTTTTTGATTCTGTGTTGGGAAATTGGGAACAATTATGGAGAATAATTTGTGAATATTTACCTATGAAATACTTGAAAAATTAGGCTACTGATTAAGCTAACTCATCAGCAACAGTGGGATTCAATAATAAATATGAATTTGTTCCAAATCAGCATAGCATTTTTAAGAATTAATATATACTTTCATTTGTAATTCTGTATTGAAAACTTGATCTCAATAAAATTAATTAGGTAAAGCCTAGGTGAAATGATCATTTACACATTTAAGAACACACTTTTGTTCTGAAAATCAGTGTCCATACTTCATTATCAATATCTCTGCATGTCTTACCACTAAACTGGGAGATGGATTGAGGTATGTAGTATACTTAATCTATGTGAAAAATTAATGATAAATTGCTATTCTACAAATCTACTTTCATTATATAACTTAAATGACTATAGAAAATAATTTGTTTTTCAAAATCTTTTTAAACATATTTATATGGTTTTCTGTTTTAGAAAGGATTTGATTATTGTATTCAAATTTATGTAAGCAAATGTAATTTTGTGAACAATCAAAAAAGTTGGCAAGTAGTTTTTATTAGTTTAATAAGGCATGTGTTGTGTGAATATGTTTGTTTTTTCTACAAACCTGTGTGCATTGTTATTAAATATCCTCAGTATCTATAATTGTAATTTGTGCTCATGTTTGGCTAATTTCACTCAACAGCGCATCCCAGAATGGCCTCTCTTACACATTTTTCTCTTTGTCTTAATTTTATGTCTAATGGAAATTATACTACTGAATGAGCTTGGATTTATGTTTCACAAGGGGAAAAAAGGGGCTAGAGTTGTTTCTTTG
This sequence comes from Myotis brandtii, assembly GCF_000412655.1. Classification (NCBI taxonomy): domain Eukaryota; kingdom Metazoa; phylum Chordata; class Mammalia; order Chiroptera; family Vespertilionidae; genus Myotis; species Myotis brandtii. The sequence goes on from NW_005364339.1 coordinate 1,050,247, forward strand.
TGTGCTCTAAGCTTTGCTTGTTCTGCATGTTTTCTAAGAGGGGCATTTCAGAATGTCAGCTTTTCATGAAGGGTTGCTATTTTACTACCTGAGACTACATGAGAGAGTGGGTTTGCAGGTCAACTTATCCCATGCTTCTCTTCATTTTAGACTTTACAAAGGGAAAAAGACTCCCCTACTCCGGAAACATTCCAAATGCTCAGCCCCCCAAAGGTGTTATTTTTATTTATTTTTATTTGTTTTTGTTTATTGAATATGGTAAATTGTTGGTATTTACTGGTTCTGAATCTATGTATGTGCTTATAAACTTTGTGTATTGGGGGTGGGCATTGTAGGATGTTCAACTCTCAATTCTTTGGGCTGATTTATATTTTATGACTGATGTATTATGATAGATGAGAAAATGAAGCATAAATCCCTTTCATTAGTTTTTGTTTTTTTAAGGGAGAGGAGGTAGGAGTAAGTATAAAGTACATCTTGATAAAAATTAGAATTGGATACTCTTCATGAGTTTTTTATTATTATTAATTAGAGGCCCGGTGCACGAATTTGTGCATGGGCGGGGTCCTTCTGGGTGGCCTGCAGGGATTGGGCCGAAACTTGCAGTCCAATGCCACCTGCAGCTCCTACCTGCCCCTCCCGCTCATCCTGGACCCACTGTGCCTGCTGCAGCTCGCGCCCAATCAGTCCCAATTAGGAGAGGCAGCAGCGCTTGCCAGCCATGAGCCCTGCATCTGGCACCCTCCCAAGGGGAGTGGCCTGTGGGATGGGGCTGAAACTGGCTCCCCAAAATAGCCCCGAGCAGTCCAGGATTGCGAGAGGGCGCAGGCCAGGCTAAGGGACCCCACCGGTGCACAATCAAGGCCAGGGAGGGACTGTAGGAAGGCCCCAGGGCATGTCCAGCCCATCTTGCTCAGTCCTATTGGCCGGACCCCAGCAGCAAGCTAACCTACCAGTCAGAGCATCTGCCCCCTGGTGGTCAGTGCACGTGATAGTGACTGGTCGACGGGTCTACTCTCTGCCCCTGGTGGTCAGTGCATGTCATAGTGAGCAGTTGAGCAGCCTTAGCATATCATTAGCATAGTACGCTTTGATTGGTTGTTCTGATGTTCTGCTGTTCGGTCTATTTGAATATTACCCTTTTATTATATAGGATAACTAACTCTTTTACCATTAAAACAGGTATAAAAAGAAATAATCTTACCTTAGTGGTGTTGCCACATTTATTTGGGTTGGCACAAAGATATGAGACTGATTTTTAGCCGCCTTTTAATGTATGAGTAGTTTCTGTGTTCAGTTTTTAAACATTAGGACAATAAAAAAATAAAATAGACTGATGAAAGAATATTGACATTTGAACTCTTGTTTAAAAATGTGATGTCTTCTTTGAAAGGGTAAGAAGCCAAAAGAGATACAGTTAATTGCACATTGTCTCAAGAATACTTCTGATTTTAAACAGGAATTTTCCCCTGATGTCTATATCTAGGATCAATGAGAAAAGGACCATTCTGCCTCTTCTTTTTTTTCAGTTGGGTGGCAGTGCAAGCAATTTGTTTTGTGTGGTGTCTGAATTCATAATGAATAAAAAATCATTTAATTTTTAATCATGTACATTTTATATGAAAAATAAAAATGCATGTTCATAAATGAAAATATAAAGGTTAAAATTGATATCTCATATTTTCCTATGGTTAAATATATTTTCTTGTACTTTATTCTATGATTGTTAATATTATTATTTTTTGACATATAGGGTGTATTTATGTACATTTCTAATAGACATGAATTTGGAAGACTATTATCAACTGCAAATTACAATACTTCCCATTATAACAATGACCTCTGGCAGATTTTTGAAAATCCTGTGGTATGTATTTCACACTCAACTTTATTTATTACTTGTTTTCCTGTAACTCTAAATGGGTTAAAATAAATTGGGTTAATAATATGAAAATGTGGTAAGAGGCTTTAAATTTTTTTAAATCATAACAATTTTAAAAAGATATAATTAATTATATTTTATGTTCTATAGAGTAGATCTAAACCTGCCTAAGAACTTTTTTTATAAAAATATATATTAGGTTTGGGGAAGGAAATTTATTTCTCCAAGTATTTCTACTTATATATTGAAAAGCACATCAAATTTTTAACCACAACTTGAGAAAAAAAAATGGTTACAAGTAGCTCACATCTGATATTACATTTTGATTTTTAGGAAGAAAAATCAAGCATTAGTTTGAGAAAATAAATTTCATTTTATAATTTTTATTTTTTAACATTTTGTGTAAATTTTTTAAAATTCTTTATTGTTGAAAGTATTGTATACATGTGTCTCCTTTATCTCCCATTGACCTCTCCCCATGTGCTCCCTCCCACAAGCACAGGCCCTCATCCCCTTACTGTCTGTGTCCATTGGTTATGTTTATATGCATACATACAAATCCTTTGATTGATCTATCACCCCCACTCCTATGCTCTCACCTTCCTGCTGCAGTTTGATGGATTGTTCAATGCTTCTATGTCTCTGGATCTATTTTTGTTCATCAGTTTAGGTTGTTCATTATATTCCACTAATGAGTGAGATCATGTGATATTTAACTTTGTCCAACTGGCTTATTTCACTTAGCATAATGCTCTCTAGGTCCATCCATGCTGTTGCAAATGGTAAGAATTCCTTCTTTTTTACCACAACATAGTATTCCATTGTGTAGATGTACCACTTTTTTAATTCATTCATCTGCTGATTGACACTTAGGCTGATTCCAAATCTTAGCTATTGTAAACTGTGCTGCTATGAACATAGGGATGCATATATTCTTTCTGATTGGTGTTTCTGATTTTTTGGTGTATATTCCTAGAAGTGGAATTGATGGGTCAAATGGGAGTTCCATTTTTAATTTCTTGAGGAAACTCTGTACTGTTTTCCACAATGGCTGCACCAGTCTGCATGCCCACCAGCAGTGTACTAGGATTCATTTTTCTCCACATCCTCACCATCACTTGTCATGTCTTTTTTTTTAATTCTTTATAGTTTAAAGTATTACAAATGTCTCCTTTTCCCCCCATTGACCTCTCCCCAGCTATTCCCAACACCCAGCACATGCCCTCACCCCCCTACTGTCTGTGTCCATGGGTTATACTTATATGCATGCATACAAGTCCTTTGGTTGCTCTCTTATCCCCCCATCCCCTGCCTTCTCTCTGAGGTTGGACAGTCTGTTTCATGCTTCTGTGTCTCTGGATCTATTTTTGTTAATCAGTTTATGTTGTTCATTATATTCCACAAATGAGTAAGATCACATGATATTTATCATTCTCTGACTGGCTTATTTCACTTAGCATAATGCTCTCCAGGTCCATCCATGCAGTTGCATTCCCACCAGCAGTGCACGAGGGCTCCTTTTTCTCCGCATCCTCACCAGCACTTGTCATTTGTTAATTTGTTGATGATAGCCAATAAAGAGTGTACTTCATTGTTATTTTGATTTTCATCTCTCGGATGATTAGTGACTTTAAGCATGTTTTCATATGTCTCTTGGACTACTGTATGTCTTCTTTTGAAAACTGTCTATTTAGGTCCTTCGCCCATTTTTTGATTGAATTGTTTATCTTCCTTTTGTAGGAGTTCCCTGTAAATTTTGGAGATTAAACCCTTATCAGAGATAATATTGTCAAATATGTTCTCCCATGCAGTGGGCTTTCTTGTTGTTTTGTTGATGATTTCTTTTGCTGTACAGAAGCTTTTTATTTTGATGTAGTCCATTTGTTTATTTTCTCCTTAGTTTCCATTGTTCTAGGAGCTGTATCAGTAAAGATATTGCTATGAGAGATGTCTGCTATTTTGCTGCCTATGGATTCTTCTAAGAATTTTATGGTTTCCCATCTTAGGTTGATGTCCTTTATCCATTTTGAGTTTATTTTTGTGAATGGTGTAAGTTGGTGGTCTAGTTTCATTTTTTTGCATGTATCTGCCCAATTTTCCCAACACAATTTATTGAAGAGACTTTGACTCCATTGTATGCTCTTGCCTACTTCGTCAAATATTAATTGAGCATAATGGCTTGGGTCAATTCCTGGATTCTCTGTTCTGTTCCATTGGTCTATATGTCTGTTTTTATGCCAGTACCAGGCAGTTTTGAGAACAGTGACTTTATAATATAACTTGATATCTGGTATTGTGATCCCTCCAACTTTATTCTTCTTTCTTAGGATGGCTGAGGCTATTCGGGGTCTTTTTTAATTCTTTATACATTTTTGGAGAGTTTGTTCTAGGTCTGTGAAATTTGCTGTTGGTATTTTAATGGGGATTGCATTGAATCTATAGATTGCTTTGGGTAGTATGGACATTTTAATGATGTTGATTCTACCAATCCATGAACACAGTATATTCTTCCACTTGTTAATATCTTCCTCTATCTGTTTTTTCAACATCCTGTAGTTTTCTGAGTACAGGTCTTTTTCTTCCTTAGATAGGTTTATTTCCCTGGTATCTTAATTTTTTTGTTGCAATTTTTTTGGTCAATGGGATTTTGTTTTTAGTTTCTCTTTCTGTGAGTTCTTTATTGGTGTATGAAAATGTCATAGATTTCTGTGAGTTAATTTTGTATGCTGCTATATTGCCAAATTCAGTTATTAAATCTGGTAGTTTTTTTGATGGAGTATTTATGGTTTTCTATGTACAATATCATGCGATCTGTGAATAATGACAGTTTTATTTCTTCTTTTTCCAACTTAGTTACCACTTATTTCTTCTTATTATCTGATCACTATGGCTAGCACTTCCAATACTATGTCGAACAGGATTGGTGTCTTGTTCCTGTTCTTAGGGGAAATGGTTTTAGTTTTTGCCCATTGAGTAATCATACTGTAGGTTTGTGATATAAGGCTTTTATTATGTTGAGGTATGATCCCTCTATTCCTACTTTGCTGAGAGTTTTTATCACAAAAGAGTGTTGGATTTTCTCAAATGCTTTTTCTGCCTCAATTGATATGATTATGTGATTTTTATCTCTCAATTTGTTTATGTGATGTATCACATTTATTGATTTGCAGACATTGTACCAGCCTTGCAGCCCTGGAATAAATCCCACTTAGTCCTGGTATATGATCTTTTTAATGTTTTGCTAGACTATTGTTGAGAATTTTAGCATCTGTGTTCATCAGGGATATTGGCCTGTAATTCTCTTTCTTTTTAGTGTCTTTATCTGGTTTTGTAATTAGGGTAATACTAGCTTCATAGAAAGAGCTTGGAATTGTGCCTTTTTCTTGAATTTTTTGAAATAGTTTAAGGAGGATAGGTATTAATTCTTCTTTGAAAGTTTGGTAAAACCGCCCCCATGAAGTTGTCTGGACCAGGGCTTTTGTTTGCTGGAAGTTTTTTTATTACTCAATTTCATCAGTTGTTATCAGCCTATTCAGGTTTTCTTGTTCTTCCTAATTGAGTTTTGGAAGATTATATTTTTCTAGGAATTTGTCCATTTCGTCCAGTTTGTTGGAAAAAAGTTGTTTGCAGTATTTTTTAGAATCCTTTGTTGGATCAGATGTTACTTCAGCTCTTTCATTTCTGATTTTGTTTATTTGGGTCCTCTCTCTTTATTTCTTGGTAAACTTGGCTAGAGATTGATCAATCTTGTTTATCCTTTCAAAGCACTGGCTCTTGTTTCTATGGATCTTTTAATATTGTTTTTTTGGGCTCAATGTCATTTATTGCCACTCTGATCTTTTTTTTTATTCTTTTTAAAAAAATATTATAAGTATTACAAAGGGTATTACATATGTGTCCTTCCC
>NW_005364339.1:1062982-1083204 GCF_000412655.1 Myotis brandtii
TTTTTTGTTTTGTTTGTGTTTTTTGTTTTTTTGTTTGTGTTTTTTGTTTTTTGTTTGTTTGTTTATTTGTTTAGGTAGTGCTATGAACTTTCCTTTCAGGACTGCTTTCACTGTGTCCCATTGATTTTGGATTGTTGTGTTTTCATTTTCATTTGTTTTTTGAAAGTTTTCCATTTCTTCTTTGACCTCTTTGGTAACCCATTCATTGTTTAATAGCATGCTATTTAGCCTCCATGTGTTTGATTGTTTTTATTGTAGTTCATATCTAATTTTATGCCATTCTAATATGAGACGATGCTTGATGTGATTTCAATCTTCTTGAATTTGTAGAAACTTAGCCTGTGTCCTAATATGTGGTCTTCTTTGAAAATGTTCCATGTGCACTTGATAAGGATGTATATTCCATAGCTTTGGGGTGAAATGTTCTGAAGTTGTCAATTAATTCCATCTGATCTAGTGAGTCATTTAGGGTTGCTGTTTCTTTGCTGATTTTTTGTCTAGAGGATTTGTCCAGTGATGTCAATGGGGTATTAAAATCCCCTACTATGATTGTATCGCTGTAGATCTCTGCCTTGATATCTTGCAGAAGTTTTTTTTTTTTTAAATGTATTTTGGTACTCCTGTGTTGTGTGCATATATATTTACCAGAGTTATATACTCTTGTTGTATTGATCCCTTTAGTAGTATGAAGTGGCTTTCCTTATCTCTGGTTATGGCCTGCACTTTGAGGTCTATTTTGTCAGATACAAATATTGCTACCCCAGCTTCTTTTTTCATTTCCATTTGCCTGGAAAAAAAAATTCCATCCTTTCACTTTCAGTCTGTGTGAGTCCTTTGTTCAGAGGTGGATCTTTTGTAGACAGCAAATATATGTGTCATGTTTTCTTATCCATTCAGCTACCCTATATCTTTTGATTGGAGCATTTAACCCATTTACATTTAAGGTTATTATTGATAGGTACTGTTTGTTGCCATTTTTATTCCTTATGCCTGTGTTCCTTCTTCCCTTTCTATTTCTTCTTTTTATAGCAGTCCCTTTAGCATCTTTTGCATTGCTGGTTTGGTGGTAATAAACTCCTTTAGCCTTTTTTTTTGTCTGTGAAGGTCCTGATTTCATCTTTAATTTTGAATGATAGACTTGCTGGATTGAGTATTCTTGGATTTAGTCCCTTGCTTTTCATCACCTTGTATACTTCATTCCATTCCCTTCTGGCATGATGTGTTTCTATTGAGAAATAAGTTTATAGTCTAAAGGGAGATCCCATGTAGATAACTTTCTGTCTCTCTCTGGCAGCCTTTAAGATTCTTACTTTGTCATTGATGTTTGCCAATTTAATTATGATGTGTTTTGGTGTCAATCTCTTTGGGTTCATCTTGTTTGGGACTCTGTGTGCTTTTTTGGACTTGTGTGACATTTTTCTTCCCCAAATCAGGGAAGTTTTCTGTCATTATTTCTTCAAACAGGTTTTCTATTCCTTTCTCAGCTTCCTTTCCTTCTGGCACCCCTATTATGCAGATGTTGTTTCATTTCATGTTGTACGAAAGCTCCCTTAGAACTTTCCTCCTGCTTTTTAATTTTTTTCCCAATTGCTGCTCTACTTGGGTGTTTTTTCTACCTTGTCTTCTAACTCGCTGATTTGTCCTCAGCTTCTTCTAGTCTCCTGTTGAAACCTTCCATTGTGTTCCATTGCAGCTATGTCATTCTTCATTTCCTCTTGATTCTTACAAATGTTGGTGAATTTCTAATCCAGCCATTTGAACATCCTTACAACCATTACTCTGAATTCTTCCTCTGACAAATTGCTTCCATCCATTTCATTTATTTCCTTTTCTGGTGATTTCTCCTTTTCTTTCATCTCCCCATTTTTTGTTGTTCTTTTGTATTTGTTTCCATGTATTAGATCAAACTGGTATGCCACCCAGATTTTTTCAGTCGCTGTTATGTAGTAGATGTTTTGTGGGACCCAGTGATACAGTCTCTCAGGTCTTCTGGGCTGGGTGTTCCAGGGAGTCCACCTGCCTGAGATATTTGGGTTCTCCTGATGTAGTTGGGTCTTGAATGTTATTGTCCCATTTTTTGGGTGGAGTCTCCTTTCAGGGTGTCTGATTATGCTGTTCACTCTCTACCACATCATGTCAGCCATTGTGAAAGTGCTGACCGAACAGCACAAAATACAATACGACACGACACAAAAGGAACAGAACACGAAGGTACACAAGGCAATTATAACCCCCAAAAAAGTGACCACCAGAAAAAAGAGAATTAGGAAAGAGAAAAGAGAACAAAAAGGATATCGAGAAAAGAAAAAATAAATAAAAATAAACCCAAAAGCTCAAACAGAAAATCCGGAAAGTTGGGTAGGGACAGAATCTGTAGAGGCACAGCTTAAGTACAAAAAGGTTAAGGAATTGGATGAATAGGGGAAGGACCATGGTTTATTATAGAGGAGGGAGAAAGAGAATGAATGGACAAGAAGAAAAAAAAGTTTTTAAATTTTTATTTATTTATTTGAAAAGGAGAATAGAGGAGAGCGCATATGGCCTGAATTGAAACCAATTAAAAATTAGGAGAAGAAAAGAGCCAGAGAGAAGAAGAAAAAAGAATTGAGTAGTTCAGAGAAATAAAAAAGAAGGGGAAATGAAGTAGGACAGCAGGGAAGATGAAGTTAGCTATATGACTAAGCCAACAGAGACAACTGTAATGATAACACATCAATAAAACAGATAAAGAAGATCAATTTTTAAAAGGGGGTAAAAAGAAAGGAAAGAGAAAAACTAAAATGGGGAAAGTAGAAGAAAAACAGGATGAAAAAGGAGAAGCAAGGAAGAAAAAGGTGAAAAAATAATAATAATAAAATTAATTAATTAAAAAGTGAAGTGTCATTCACTTCAGCCGAATTTTAATGCCCTGTGTGGCAGCTTGTTTAGAATCCCACTCTTCTGTGTGCCAATTCTGGGCTTCCTTTTAAGTAGTTAGGTGCTGACCACTGTCAGACACTAACTTTTGGCTTTTTAAAATTATTATTATTGATTCTTTACAGGAAGGGAGAGGGATAGAGAGTTAGAAACTTCGATGAGAGAGAAACATTGATCAGCTGCCTCCCACACACCGTCTACTGGGGATGTGCCTGCAACCAAGGTACATATCCTTGACCAGAATCAAACCTGGGACCCTTCAGTCCACAGGCCGACACTCTATCCACTGAGCCAAACCAGTTAGGGCTCTTTTGGCTTTTTGCACCCTGTTGAAGCTCCAAGCAATCCACCACTACTCTGCTTGTGTCTGTCTCCACAGGCCTTGGCTACAAGCAGGTGGGACCAATCTGTCTGTTTTGCCTGTCTGCCAACTGTCAATCTTAATCACTGATAGGGCTTTAGGAGTGAGTGGTGCTGTTTGGCTTTCTGGGAATCAGATGGATGTTTTTTCCCTGACCCAGATGTACTCCTCCATGAGTGGCCCAAAATATTACTCTGGCCTTGGTTATTCAGAGATCCTTGTATGGAGGCCAGTGGGGTTGGCTAGCAATCTGGAGTTTTTATCAGTCTGGTTCCCAGAATAGCGGGGTGGACCGGCACATCTTCCTATCCAGTCACTGAGGGTTCTTTGGGCCTATTAAAACGTGTAAATTTGGCCTCTGCCTTCTTTCCTTCGTATAACTCAAAATGCAGGCAGGGTGTGGCAGGCTATATTACCTGTCTTGTGGCTACTGGGAGGGGCTAGCTCTTCAGAGAAGAAATGGCCACTTTGGTTTGGAAGCTTTAAGAATGTCCCAATGCAGGAGTCCTGGCCATGTCTCTCTGCCCTACTTCCCTCCTCAGCCTCTCCTCAGACTCCTCAAGTCTGTGCCTCTCTCTCTGCGCAGAAGCCTCAGGTGAGTGTTTGCAATTGAAAAGTCCTATGTTCTGGGTTTAGTGCATAATAGCAAAGACAAAACCAAACCAAAACAACCACTAAACTGCATGTTTCTCTTCCCCCAGCACTGAGCTGCTCAGGCTGCCTCAGCCTTTTGAGGCTGTGGTCTTATGTCCAGATTTGCATGCCAGCAGCAAATCTGTGGCTTTTCTTTTTCACAGTTGGATGTTATGCCTGTTGCCAAGTGGCTTTGATGCACCTCAGCTTCCTCCTCACATTGTTGTCCCACTGGCCAGCTGGCCCTCTTCAGTCCAGATCCCAGTTCCTACTGTTCTCCAGGTGTTCTCTGCCCTTTCTTGTTGTAAATTGTCTCCTCAGCTGTGTCTAACTTGTGAATTCTAGGTTGATGTTCTCTGACTTAGTTGCTTTTCCAGTCTGGCCCCAGGATGAGGTGCATGGCACATCTGCCTATTGGGCCACCATTTTCTATCTCTCCTTGTTTATTTTTTAAAACAATTTGTGAATATATACCAAAGATAGCCAGAGAAAATTGCAGAGTAACTGGATTTAACATATATCAAAAGTCTTAAGTTGGGAAACAATTTCCTTTTAAATTCTAAAATTATTTCTTTCCTGAAAGATTTGAATCTACAGGAATTAACCTTTTTTTTTTTTTTTTTTTTTTTTTTTTGGTCTGTTCTCTGTAGTGAAGTCAGCACATTTATTCAAGGGAAAATACTCTCTTAAAGGATCATCTTTGTAATACTACTATTTAGGGTTTTCCCTTGCCAATAGTAAAAGTCTTAAATTACAAACTCTTAATCCACCTGATCAGAATTCTGTTTTATTTTGTAGGAGTAATTGACAACCAGGAATAGGAAATTTAATGGTCTCTGAATACTCTGTTGAATAAAAAATAAATATCTTTAAAAGTATTTTCACCAATTGATGTCTCTCTCACATCTATGTTTCTCTATCTATCTCTTCTCTCTCTCTCTCTCTCTCTCTCTCTCTCTCTCTCTCTCCTTCCCTCCTCCTTCCCTTCCACTTTCTCTAAAAATCAATGGAAAAAATATCTTCATCAGGTAAGGAATAAAACATAAATCTATATATATAAAAGCCTAAGTGACCAAATGACCAGTCAACCGGTCACTATGACATGCACTGACCACCAGAGGGCCGACGCTCAATGCAGGAGGTTCCCCCCTGGTGGTTAGTGTGCTCCCACAGTGGGAGCGCCGCTCAGCTGACCAACTGGCACCAAACGCAGGGCTCACGGCTGGCGAGCGCCGCTTTGGCAGCAGTGCGAGCCTCTCCTGATCGGGATTGACTGGGCATGAGCCTGCAGCAGGCACAGCAGGGTCAGGATGAGCAGGAGCAGCAGGCAGCGTTGGACTGCCAATTTCAGCCTGATACCTGCAGGCCACCTGCCTATGGGGATCAGGCCTAAACCGGAAGTCCGACATCCCCCGAGGGGTCCCAGATTGCGAGAGGGTGCAGGCCAGGCAGAGGAACCCCACTGGTGCACGAATCCATGCACCGGGCCTCTAGTAGATAAATAAAGGAAAGCACCTCCAGTCCATTTAGCTGCACATTTTCATGGACTTAAGAAGAAGCTTTTTTAATGGTGAGGGTGGAATTACATATTTTACTTTAGTGCTAAATTTCTTGTTATTTTGAAAAAGAGTATTATTTGATTTCTTAGGTAATGTTAGCTTCCTGAAAAAATATTCCAAATTATGTACTGAAATGTAGATGTTTGTGTAAAAATTCAAATCTTTGGAGACTATGCAATGATATCACCAGTGAGTTGGAATAGCTTTTCTTTCTATGGCTTTACTTTGTTGTTTTCTTTGGAAATTCACCATATAGATATACCTTGTAGGGGATATGCATAGCAACATATTTAATGATTTTCCCATTATCAGAACTTATAAGAAATTAGTAAGTTCACAGTTTGTTCAATGATATTTGAAAGGTGGTCTAAATAAAAAATTAATGTAAAGTTTTAGGGGCTTTTTTCTTTAATTTCAGTAATGATACATAGGAAAGAATACAGAAGGATTCTGAAATGTTATGAATGATTATTTACTTCTAATTTTTCCCCATATTTTGAAATCCAAAAACTAATAAGTGTTAGAGGGAGTAATGAGATAATATAGTAATTTGATCCTTATATACTGTAAATGAAATTTATTAAAGAATTTAAAGATAGTTTTGGTTCTCTATATCAGAAATATCTTAGCTACATATAAGCAGAGATATGTTAAACTAAGAATGTACATAAATTATCTGAATCCTTTGAAATCTGGTCTCAAAAAGTATATTTCAGACAAATATTTTTGGAACATGTTTTGATTTGAATTATTTTATGTCTGTACCTCAGTTCTTTCCTGTCACTTTCCTATATTTGTACTTTATAAAGAGAAACTTAAGAATTTTGTTAGACTGCCTAAATACATTTAAGAAGAGATCTTTTTAAATAATAACTCACTCCATATTTTAATATATACTCTCTAAATAATTGGGGTTTTAAATGAAACACTTGACCCAGGGAAAGGATTTCCTAGCTGATATTGACAAAAATTGAGGTATTTCAGTGTGTGCTTTATGTGTCAGAGATTGGTCAAAGAGGAGAATTGGTTCATGAATTAACATCAAGAAAATCTATTTTTACTATATCTTAAATTTAGTAACTTAAGGAAGTGAATGTGTTATGAACCCTATGATCATTCTTTGACAGATATTAAAAACTGCAGTGAAGGAAGAAATTTTGAATACATTTTTAAAATTGAAATTATTTTAAAGTAATTCACTATGTAAGTAATACTCAAATTGACTAATGTGTTAATATTTACTAATATTTGTTGATAGGATTTTCTATTGTTCACTTTTAAACACATATTTATCTACCCTGTGTAGATGCATAGGATGTAGTATACAAATCTAATCACTGTAATATTTTTCACATTTTTAAATTCTGAGATATAAAGCTTCATAAACCAAAATTTTTCATTTCATAGAAATATATATGATCATACATAGAATCAGGCAAATATTGAAAAACATATACTGTGGTTTCGGTGGTCTAAAACACAGTCATTTATAAGTTGAGTAATTTCTAAAATGGATATACTTTATATTGTTTATTCAAGTATTTGTAAAGGTATTTGCTTTAATCTGTGCAATTGATTTTTTTTGTAGGACTGGAAGGAAAAGTATATAAACCATGATTATTCAAAGATTTTCACTGAAAATATAGTTGAACAGGTTTGTATTAATAATTATTATGATATGTAGAACTTTTTGCTATATTTTCCAGAAGGGCATATTATTACTACAATACTGCTTTAGTGGGGGATGTTTTGAAAGTGCAGTAATTACTCTTTAGGTAAAATTCATATGGCTTAATTCCCAATTTTATAGCCTTAAGGATCATATAGTTATAAAACTGTAGAATGTGTAGATGAACAAAAATTTTAAGATCAGGCATTTTTGTGAAGCGTGCTCTCAATGTCATAGCTTTCTTTTTGTTTCATTTTTTTCTTTATTTCATTTTTTCCCTATCACCACTTATCCCCCCTATACCCTCTTCCACCTCCACCCACCCCACCTCACACCCCGCCCTCCGGGATCACCACACTGTTGTGTGTGTCCGTAAGTTAATGTTGTAGCTTTCCCAAACCACAAAAAATAAGGAGCCATTGACATATCTTTCATGAAAGTTTACCTTTGAAAGAAATTAGGCTCCAAGAATCTCTTAGAGATGTCTTTTACAAAATGAACTCTGTTTTAGATTAGTAGTATTCCAAACTATTGCTAATACCTTATTTTAGAGAATATAAGAAATCTTTGATTCTGAGTTATCTCTTTATTTTGTATACTATGAGAAAGAAAAATAAAATACTGCCAATTAAACTATGACACAATGTTTTCTGGTCATTTAGAATGTTTTTATTTTATACATATTGAAAGAGTTATTTTACAATTAATTATTAAGGAATATATGTTATATGTTCTAGTGCACTGTATACACAGTAACTTTTCATTTCTGTCACAAATTATAGCATAAATCATTTTAAAAGACATTTTAAAGGGCAACTCAGTTCAGCAAATGCAACACCAACTAAATACATGTATACAAAGGACACACAGACGTGCATATGTACTCACACAGGTGACGGCAGGATGAATGTTTTACCAAGCGCCGGGGCATTAAAACTACATCACAGTGGCTGCTTGGCTTTGACTTTAAGACACATTTTATTTTACTGATGTTAAAATGTAAAAAAAAAAAAAAAGTCTCCTAAGTGTTAAAAATCCCCAAAACTAGTATTGTTTATAATAGTAATGTCAATAATGTGGGACAGACCTCCTAAAAAGGACATCTAAGTGAGATAAATATTGAATATTCTGCCCTATTAGTTTTAAAATGCTAGTTATTAGTTAAAAGACACAGAATGTACCCTAACCAGTTTGGCTCAGTGGATAGAGCATCAGCCTGCGGACTCAAGGGTCCCAGGTTTGATTCCCGTTAAGGGCATGTACCTTGGTTGCGGGGCACATCCCCAGTAGGGAGTGTGCAGGAGGCAGCTGATCGATGTTTCCAACTCTCTATCCCTCTCCCTTCCTCTCTGTAAAAAATCAATAAAATATATTTTTAAAAAGACACAGAATGTTATTCTCTTAATGGTGATGCCATGCTTTATGAGAAAGAAAAATAAAGCGTGCTCTCAATGTCATAGCCTTGTCCAGATGTCTTTTGGTTTCCCATATTTTCTGAAAAAGCCTGTGATGAGTTGGTGGAAGAAATGGAGCATTATGGCCAGTGGTCTGGAGGGAAACATCACGTAAGTTGTAATTTCGCACAGAAAACTGAATTGTGTATGTGGGGTTGGGGGAAGGGTAGATATTTAGAGAATTTAGGGTGGATTTGTCCTTTTTGTTGTACATCTCTGAATAGACCTGAATAGTAGGTTAGCCAAGGCTATCAGGAGAGCTGTGTTTAAGTCTAATTCTGCCATTACCTAATGAGTGTTTAACATTTGATCTCTCTGGGCCTCAGTTTCTCATTTATGCATGTAATTACACTGGCTAGTCCCTAAGGATCATGTCCCAGGCTGGAGATGGTGAGGTAATGTATATCTTTACTGTGTGATGTTGCTCTTGAGGCCACTTTTTATTCTCTGCATTTTTACAGTGAGCTATAGTGAAAAATACTAATACTAAGTTTATCTGGTTGATTATTAAAGCTTTTTTTGTATAAAATTTAAGAAGGAATCTAAATGCCTTCAGTGTAAGTCAGTTTTTTATTTACATTCAGTGTCAAGGACTTGGCAGGAAGTCTCACTCTCAGTGGTTCAATGTATTTCTTTTCCTCTGAGAGTCCTCGCATGCCAGCTCATTCCCAATACCAAGAAATTTAAGTGGAATACTCTTGAATATTACCACCTCTGTTAAATTACATCAGTTAGCTGATCAGTGATACAGAAGTTCAAAGAATGATGAAGAACTTGATGTCAGCAAGTTGCAGGCAGGATAATGAAAACCTGTCATAGAAAGACTGATTGCCACAAAGTAGAAGTAAGAAACGAAGCAGGGAAAGCTTGTTTCTATGGTAGGTAATCCAACAAATTTATGTCCATCAAGCAGCTAAGACTGCCTGAAGGGTCACTGTATAAAACTCATTCTTTAGGAGGCTTGGAAGGGCTTTGGAAATTAATTTTATTTACTTTATAGTCAGCTCTTAAATACACATTTGTAAAAATAATCTAAATGGAGCCACTTTAAAATGGAGTTGAAGCTGCCATCCCAGAATCCTGCATATCTTATTCCTCAAATCTTTGGAATGTTAAAAGGGCAAAATAACCTAGACCCAAGAGCAGCATTGTATCCCAAACCACTGTGTGCAAAGATTACAAGAAAGAAGATGCCATGACTACCTGGACCGAAATTAAAAACATTGTTTAGTGTTAGCATCACTGTGCTAGCTTATTTGCACATATAGAAATGCTTCCTTCTATTGATGTAATTGTTCTCCTTCCCTTTCTCATAAATACCCACTGCTTTTTTTTCTGTCTGAATAGGTGCTTTCTAAATAACTATTCTTTTGAATCTCAAATAAACACTTGTTACCTCTTACTTTGGTCTTTTTATTTTTGGGTTAACACATTAAATAAGTAGGAAAGGAGTCTACTAAACTCTGTAATGTTTTGCTTCATGGATATATTTGCAAAGCCATTTTACCTAAGTTTTTTTGGTAGTCTTGCAGTTAAAGCAGATGCTGTGACATAATTAAACTGTTAATTTCTTTATTTATAATGATCTTGGGATTGAAAAAATTCCAAGATAGTATAAATGTGGATTGCTGTGGACCACACTTTATGATGTCATTAATTTGTTTTTAGGATAGCCGTATATCTGGTGGTTATGAAAATGTCCCAACTGATGATATCCACATGAAGCAAATTGATCTGGAGAATGTTTGGCTTCATTTTATCCGGGAGTTTATTGCACCAGTTACACTGAAGGTCTTTGCAGGCTATTATACAAAGGTAGTTATTCTCCCATTCCTCCTGCCTACCTCTTACCAGTTTTTACACACATATGCTATTTTATGTTTTTATTGCTAAGCAAATCCATTCATTTACTTTGCCTTTTTAGGGATTTGCATTATTGAATTTTGTGGTAAAATACTCCCCTGACAGACAGCGTTCTCTTCGCCCTCATCACGATGCTTCTACATTTACCATCAACATTGCACTCAATAATGTGGGAGAAGATTTTCAGGTAATTATGGGTTTTATTTTTTACATTCCTCAGTCATTACAAAAAGGCCTTAAACCCCTCCCCCTTTTTTTTACTTTTCTTCTTATATGGCATAATTTGAATTTTGCCAATCTATATATATAAAAGCCCAGTGACCGTTACAGTGAAACGACCAGCATGACCAGTTGACTAGTCCCTATGATGCACACTGACCACCAGGGGACAGACGCTTAACTCAGGAGCTGCCCCCTGGTAGTCAGTGTGCTCCCACAGGGGGAGTGCTGCTCAGCCAGAAGCTGGGCTCATGGCTGATGAGCACAGCTGCAGCAGCGGGAGCCTCTCCTGACTCAAGCAGTACTACCAAGTGGCGGCAGCAGGCACAGCGGCTGGGATGAGCGTGAGCTGCACGGCACCCGGCCTGGTTCAGGCTCCTCCTAAACCTGCAGTCAGACATCCCCGGAGGAGTCCCAGATTGCAAGGGTCTCAAGTACTTGGGTGCTATGGGCACTCCTGTAGAGCAAGTGGTTACCATGGACAGGTTCCATGTAAGTCCAATTTCAGCCTTTTTTTTTCTTAACTAGTCAAACATATGAACTTATAGTGCAGCCCCTCTCAGAGCGGGCAGAAGCAGCCAGGACATTGGAGGGCCGGTGTCTGGAGAAGGGGCATAAGAAGGAGTTTTGGGCGCATGGCTACATGGGGGTTAGGGATAGTATTGGAATCTCTTTCTCTGTAAACAAAAGAGAAAAGATAGGAACCACTGTTTTGGTGGCTACACATGTGTCCCCCTTGAGCAGCGCAGCAGGCTTGCTCACTGTTTGCAAACATGACACTCACTCTGTGCACAAGTGCAGAGGAGGCATGCCCCACACTGCCTCAGGAGTCTCTTCAGTGGGTCTCTTCCTCGGGGGAGCAGGGTTTTTTTGGTGCGAATTGCATGAGATCTGAATTTAGAGGTGGAAGGCAGCACCCCAGGACTGAGTTCCCAGAGGGAGACTGCCCCGGTTACCTTCGAGCAAAGGCACCATTCTTGACATTGGGCATGTGTTCACTAAACTGCGTGGCCCACAGATCTGTGCCACAACCCGGGCGTAGTGAGTGGAGGAGGGAAAGGAGGGTGGGCCCGCAGGGCCGCTCGCCTCTAGGTCTGAGTGTTGGCTGCAGCTGGGAGGTGGCTGGGAGCAGTGCCTTGGAATTGAGGGAGAGACTTTTGAGGGCTTCGGAAGCCCAGAAGTGAGCCCTGGGGTTCGGGAGTTTGGGATAGTGCAGAGGTCAAAGGAGTACATATAAGCAGCCCCCAGTGCAGCAGCACCCAGTCCAAAGTGTGTGTGAGGGAGGTGGGAGGGTGGAGCGAGGGTCTGGGAGGGCCCTGGACTGCCCGTGGAGGCACAGACATGCAGGTGCAAGTGGGAAGACAGTTTGGCTCTCACTGAGCCCAGTTGCGCTATTTAACCGTCGTGGCTTCCTGAAGGCTTTTGAAAAACCTTTTTTGGGGGAGGCTTTTCTTTGCCCCCCAGCAGCCGCAGAATCGCCCCCGGAGAGCCGCCCAATCTCTCCCCACACCCAGTCGAATTGAGCTACCTGGGAGGGTGAGGAAATAAAATGGGGTGAGTATCAAGTGTGCAGTCCCTCTGACCTTCCCTTCCCAGGATAATGCTGTGTTCCCTAACCTCCCATGCGCCAAGAGATAAATGTGGATTCGCAAAGAGGCAGGCCTCCCCAGGAGCTTCCGCCCAAGAGAATAGAGGAGTTACTTCTGAAACCCCTAACCTTTGCTTTAAAGCTATATTCGCTTTCCCTAATACATGTTGCTTGAAGTACACGATGGTTTGTGTTTAGATGTGCGATAAACGTGGGGAAGCAAGGTTTTGTGCTTTAAAATAAGAGTCTGGAGTCTTTGGGGAGGAGTCTCTCTCTCTCTCTCTCTCTCTCTCTCTCTCTCTCTCTTCTTCTTCTTCTTCTTCTTCTTCTTCTTCTTCTTCTTCAAAAAAATCTTCTCTCTCTCTCTCTCTCTCTCTCTCTCTCTCTCTCTCTCTCTCACACACACACTCACTCCTTCCTCCCCTCTTCCCTGACCTGGTCTATCTCCACGAAGAAAGTTAGCCCTAGCTCCTTAGAACCCAACCTCACTGGAGTGGCCTCTGTTTTGTTTTGTTTTTTTCTCTCACAAGGTTTTTTTCTAACCTCTAAACCGTCAGTCGGACATTCCCCAAGGGGTCCCGGATTGCAAGTGGGGAAAATGGCACTACTGCCTCAGAAGGATCATGTTATGTACTACTTTTTATACTCAGGGCAAAAAAAATGTAGCTTATACAACAGCAAGATGCCTTTCACCTGTATGAAAAGTATGGTCACTGGTGCATGAGGCATCCTGGATTGCGAGAGGGCATAGGCCAGGCTGAGGGACACCACCCCCCCACATGAATTTTGTGCACCAGGCCTCTAGTGATAAAATATTAAACATAATAGGATGATACATTTATTTGTTTCATCTCTTTTAGGGAGGTGGATGCAAATTTCTTCGATACAATTGCTCTATTGAGTCACCGAGAAAAGGCTGGAGTTTTATGCACCCAGGGAGACTCACGCATCTGCATGAAGGGCTTCCTGTTAAAAATGGAACAAGATACATTGCAGTGTCTTTTATAGATCCCTAAGTTATTAACTTTCCTTTGAATCACTGCTCCTTTTGGAATGGATGACTGGCATGAACATGTTTGAAGTTACTTGAGAAGATGAGAGGAGTATTTAAGTAACTTCAACAGAACAACTTCACTTTGGGCCAAACATTTGAAAACCTTATAAAAAAATTGATATATCATAATATCTGCTCTGAGCCTTAAAACACAGATTGAAGAAGAAAAGAAAGGGAAAAAATTAAAAGCAAATATTTATTTCTTTGCCTTATTGTCTCTGAGAACAATGACAGTTTTTCTGAATATGTGTTTCAGTTGGTAAAATATTCAGGTACAAATGCACAAGTGACAAATGAGACTAGTATTTTCTTATTTAACAACACCTGGGAAGAATTTTATTTATCAACATGTAGATAAGATGGATATAAGTGAAAATTGGCAATTTTTTAAATGTTGGAAAACTGGAATTCTAACTGAATTTTTGTGCAATTGTGTAAGTACTTTTTTGATCACCTGTGTAGGTATGTTTTACAGTACTTCCTGATGGAATATAAAGAACAGTATTGCACAATGTTTGTCCTTAAGAAATTTAGTGCAAAATACAGTAAGTTCCATATCCAGTTGAAAGCCCTTTTGTTTAGATTGTTAAATTTTTTTTTTACATTTGTATTAGAAATAAAGTCCTGTGTTCCTTCAGATGATTTTTTTCAAGGTAGATTATAGTATGTAGATATTAGATTTAGAAAAGCAAACCTTTCCATTTCTAAGTATTGACTTAAGATCACTGACTATCCTTAAGTAAAAAAGGTTGTTGTTTTTTAATTCTAGAAAATAATGAAGATTACTTTTTCTTTGAGATGAGTAGCAGCATTTTATGATTTTTAAAAAAGTTTTAAGTACTTGAATTTTATATCAGGAAAATAAGTTAGTGAGCCTTTCTTTTGCTTTTTGCCCCCCTCTTTATTCTCTTTTTAGGGAGAATTATTCACTTTTTTGTCTTCCCAGCATGGTCTCTATTTTATCCTTCTTACTCTTCTTATTAGCTTTTTAAAATCACACTTTGAAATAATTTCCCTCCACAAAAGAATTTGTGCCTTGATTTTCACCATTTCTCTGAGTGAGGTTTAAATATCCTTATTGTAGCTACTGTGTTTAATTTAAAGGCTAAACTTGAGAAGAAGTTTTAAGTCATGGTACCAAAATTCATTTTTCTAACACCATGTGTTAGAAAATTCTGAAAAATAAAATAATTTAAAATAAGTTTCTGTTGTTTTCTTTATTATTGGTGATGTAGCTTAAGAAGATAATTATAATTGAGGAGCCTAAAAGAATATCTGGAGATAATAGACTATGACTTTTCATTTTGCTTGGTACATTTACTGGTATCATAACTTAATGAAAACTCTATTTGCTTTCAAGTGGAATTAATATCTTCAATCTCAAAATGACTAGGGGTTTGATCTAACTTATTTTACAAGTGAGGAAATAGAGATATATATTATTCATTTTTCTCTATTTTTTTATTTTATTGATTTTAGATAGAGAGAAAGGGGGAGAAAAAAAGAGAGACAGAGAAACATTGATTTGTTGTTCCACTCATGTATACATTCATTGATTGCCTCTTGTATGTGCCCTGACTGGAGATCAAACCAACAACCTTGGCATATAGGAATGATGCTCTAACCAACTGAGCTACCTGGCCAGGGCTCA
This sequence comes from Myotis brandtii, assembly GCF_000412655.1. Taxonomy (NCBI): domain Eukaryota; kingdom Metazoa; phylum Chordata; class Mammalia; order Chiroptera; family Vespertilionidae; genus Myotis; species Myotis brandtii. Next base: position 1,077,950 of record NW_005364339.1, read on the forward strand.
ATATATATTTATTCAATTGTGTTTTTCAAGTTTCTACTATAGGCTAGGAACTATTACAAGCATTGAGGATGTGGTGATGAGTAAGATGTTACAATTACTGGGAGATGCTCTTAGAAAATAAGGAAGTTGGGTTCTCCCTCTTTTCTTAGTAGCACTTAATACCTAGAGTAAATTCCTCCTATCCATGAAGTTTATTGAGGAGACATTTTAGTAATGATTTGTGATTTACATTTAGTATACCTCAGGGATGGTATTCCAAATATGTAACAGTTGGCATGTTATAGATGCTATCCAGTCAAGACAGACTCTGCTTATAAAAACAGATAGAATTCTACTAATGCAAGCCAGCATGCTGTGCCTATAGCACATTTCAGAGGACAGATGTACCAGGTCCTGGTTCTTTTCAGTGGTGGTACCCATCGGTGCTGACCTTTATTCACTATTTTAATCACATGCAATGTTTCTAGAAATTGGATGGAGGTGGTCAGCTGAGTGCATGGGGATGTCCTACTGACAGCTTATTTTCCTTCTCATTCTAGATTTAATAAAAGAATACATGTACTTTTTAAAAGAAAAATTCATGATTAGTGAGGGAAAGTGAGAAATTCCCATAAGTAAATCAGGAAATTTGAAAGATGGAAAAGAGACAGGACTGGATAGACGGAGAAAGCTGCAGCTGGAAACTTGCTCAACTTGGACAACCATCAATCTGTACTGTGTTTTCGTGAGTTCACATTTTTTAGCTTCCACATATAAATGAGAAAGCATACAGTATTTGCCTTTGTCTGACTTACTTCACTCAACAACACCCTCAAGGCTCATCTATGTTGTCACAAATGGCAGTATTTCCTTCTTTTAAAAAAAAAATTTTAAAAATATTTTTATTGGTTTCAGAAAGGAAGGGAGAGGAAGATAGAAACATCAATGATGAGAGAGAATCATCAACCAGCTGCCTCCTGCACACCCCCCACTGGGGATTGAGCCCACAACCCAGGCATGTTCCCTATCCTGGAATCAAACTGTGATTTCCTGGTTCATAGGTTGATGCTCAACCACTGAACCACACTGGACAGACTGTTTTTCCTTCTTTTTTATGATTGACTAATACTCCAATGTGTGTGCATGTGTGTGCGTGGTGCAACTTCTTTACCCATTTACCCATCAGTGGACACTTAAGTTGTTTTTATGTCTTGGTTATTATAAATAACTAGAGGCCTGATGCACGAAAATTCATGCACTGGGGAGGAGGGGGCTCAGCCCGGCCTGCCCCCTCTCACAGTCCGGGAACCCTCAGGGGATGTCCTACTGACAGCTTAGGCCCACTCCCCACAGCAGTCTGGCCTCCCTCTGCGGAAGACGACTGAGCTGATCAAGAGAAGGCACCACCCCCATCACCCCGCTGCTGCTGCCACTGCCAGCCGTGGTCGCAGCGGCTGCAAGGCCTGAGTCTGAGGTCTCACAGCCACTGGGGCTCATGGCTGCCTGAGCCCATGGCTGCCATGAGCCCACAACTGCCATGAGCCCCAGGCCTCATAGCCACCGGGGTTCATGGCTACCTGAGCCCACAGTTGCCATGAACCCCAGGCCTCGCAGCTGCTGAGGCCCATGGCTGCCTGAGCCCATGGTTGCCATGAGCCCCGGGCCTCACAGCTGCTGTGACTTTGTCCAGATGGACGTCCAGATGAACGTCTGGAAGACGTCTACCCTAAGTAGCATATTACCCTTTTATTAGTATAGATGCTATAATTAACATGAGTGCAGATGTCTTTTTGAGATAATGATCTTGTTTCCTTCAGATATATACCCAGAAGTGGAATTGCTATTTTTTTAAATTTTTTTAGGAACTGAAATGTTTTTATATGGAAATAATTTGCACATTATTATTTAACTTACAAACAGTAGAAAGAGGAGAATTCCCATAAGTAATTTAATTTCATTAAATAAATTATATTAATGTCAAAGATAACCATTTACGTTTGCATGTGTGTGCATGGGCATGTATATATTACCAAAGGCTTTAAATGTTCATCATGGCAGTATTTTTTTCTAATTCCCCAATGTGCATTGGAATCAGCATGAATATTTTCCCCTAACACAAATACTTTAGTTATAGTCTAGTATATTAATTTTCTCTATTAGGTTTCATTTTTGAAAAACACTAGTAATTTACAATTATTGGTAATGTACCTTACAGATCAAATTTTACCCCTCTACAGAATAAAAATATAGAAAACAATTAACATGTGAATTGAGTATTCCATCCTAATGACAGAATCTCTTTATATATTCCTCTACCACTATCACTATTTTCCTGTCTGTCATGTGCACTTAATTTTCCTGCTTGCTAAGCACTAAAGCCCATCTTGTATGACATTTTGGGGACCTGACTTCATTTGGAATATGGAATGGTCTGTTCAAAAGATCTCTTCAAGTTGCAGGAAAAGCAAATAATATTTTTAATCACAGTTGAGAAGTCAGTTTCAGTAAATACTTAATTTTGACTAGATGTTGACTATTTTGGAAAATTAATATCTTTAAGACTTTATGAAAACAGCCTTTGTCAAATAGGACTGTTAACCTGAGGTCTTTTAGAATAGCAATACTTTTTTAAAATATATTTATTGTTGATAGTATTACAGATGTTCCCATTTTTCCCCCCTTTCCCCTCTAGCACCACCCAGCCCCTACCACCACCACCACCCAGATCATCACCAACCTATTGCTCATGTACATGGGCTATGCATATAAGTATATAAGTTCTTTGCTTTATCTCTTCTCATCCCCCCAATCCCACATCGAAATATGTCAGTTTGTTCTATACCTCCATGCTTTGAGTCTTATTATGTTAGTCAATTTATTTTGTTCATTAGCTTCCAAAAATAAGTGAGATGATGTGACATTTGTCTTTCTCAGATTGGCTTATTTCACATAGCATAATATTCCCCAGGTCTACCCATGCTGTCCCAAAGGCTAAGAGATCCCTCTTTGTTTACAGCTGCATAGTATTCCATTGTGTAAATGTCTCACAATTTTTTATCCATTCATCTACTGATGGACACTTGGGCTGTATCCAAATCTTACCTATTGTAAATAATGCTGCTATTAATATATAAGGGTGCATATATTCTTTCTGTTTGGTGTTTGGGGGGTTTTAGGATATATTCCCATAATTGGGATCGCTGGGTCAAACAGAAGTTCCATTTTTAATTTTTGAGGAAACTCCACACTGTTTTCTATAGTGGCTGCACCAATCTGTGCTCCCACCAGCAGTGTACTAGTGTTCCCTTTTTTCCACATCCTCACTAGCAATTGTTTGTTGATTTTTTAATAATAGCCATTCTGATAGGTGTGAGGTGATATCTCATTGTCATTTTAATATGCATTTCTCAGATGATTAGTGACTTTGAACATTTTTCCATATGTCTCTTTGCCTATTGTATGTCCTCTTTGGAGAAATGTATATTCAGGTACTCTGCCACTTTTTAATTGGATTGTTTGTCATCCTTTTGTTGAGTTGTATGAGTACTTTATATATTTTGGATATTAACCCCTTATCAGATGTATCATTGCATTTTGGAAGATTATATGTTTCTAGGAATTTGTCCATTTCACCCAGGCTGTCCAGTTTGTTGTTCACAGTATTTGCTTACAATTCTTTGTATTTCTGTGGTGTCCATTGTTATACTGCCTCTTTCATTTCTGATTTTATTTATTTGTGTCCTCTCTATTTCTTGATGAGTCTGGCCAGGGATTCATCAGAATTGTTTATGCTTTCAAAGGACCAGCTCTTGGATTTATTGATCTTTTGTCCTGTATTTTTTTTTTCTCTATGTCATTTATTTCCACTCTGATCTTTATTATTTCCTTTCTTCTACTTACTCTGGGATTTTCTTGCTGTTCTCTTTCTAATTCGTCTAGTTGTAGGATTAGTTTATGCTTTTTTGGGGGGCGGGGGGTTGGCCTATAATGCTATGAGCTTCCCTCCAGGACTGCTTTTGCGGTGTTCCATAGGTTTAGGGTTGCTGTATGTTCATATTCATTTGTTTCCAGGAAGTTTTTAATTTCTTGCTTGATCTCATTGGTACCCATTTGTTGTTTAATAACATGCTACTTAGCCTCCATGTATTTGGGTGTTTTTCATTGTAGTTTATTTCTAACTTCATGCCATTGTGTCTGAGAAGATGTGTGGAATTATATTAATCGTCTTGAATTTTTATAGACTTGTTTTTGTGTCCTAAAATGCAGATATTCCATGTGCACTTGAGAGGAATATATATTTTGTTGCTTTGGGGTGAAATGTTCTGTAAATATCAGTTTGATCGGTCTGATCTAGTGTGTCATTTAAGGCCTCTGTTTCCTTGTTGATTTTTTTTTTTTTTTTGGTTTGGAAGATCTATCCAGTGATGTCAGTAGGTGTTAAAGTCCTCTACTGTGACTGTATTACTGTCAATCTCTCCTTTAAAGTCCATCAAGAGTTTTATTATATACTTAGTTGCTCTTACATTGGGTACATATATGTTTACAAGGGTTATATTTTCTTGCTGAAACATTTCCTATAGTATTATGTAGTGGCCTTCTTTGTCTCTTTTAGTCACCCTATGTCTTTTGACTGGAACATTTAATCCATTTACATTTAAGGGGTTTATTGATGGTATTTATTTATTGCCATTTTTATTTTCTTTATAACTATGATCCTCTCTCTCTCTCCTTTTCTTCTTCTTAAAGCAGCCCTTTAACATTTCTTGCATTGCTGGCTTGGTGGTAATGTACTCCTTTAACCTTTTTTATTGTCTGGAAAGTTTTCCATTTTAAATGATAGCCTTGCTCAATACAGTAGTCTTGGATTTTGACCCTTGCTTTTCATCACTTTGAAAACTTCATGCCACTCCCTTCTGGCCTGAAGTGTTTTTATTGAAAAACATCTGACATTCTAATGGGAACTCTTTTGTACGTCATTTTCTCTCTCTCTCTTGATGGCTTTAAAATTCTTTCTTTGTCTTTAACATTTGTCATTTTCATTTTAGATGTGTCTAGGTGTGACTCTCTTTGGATTCATCTTGATTAGGACTCTCTGTGCCTCCTGATTTTGTGTGACATTTCCCATTACCAGGTTGGAGAGGTTTTCTATAATTATTTCTTTTTTTTTTAATTAAATCTTTATTGTTCAGATTATTACATTGGTTCCTCTTTTTTCCCACCATAACTCCCCTCCACCCAGTTCCCACCCCACCCTCCGCCCTCACTCCCCACCCACT
>NW_005364339.1:1083999-1092932 GCF_000412655.1 Myotis brandtii
GGAGTCTGTATAATATTCTTTATTTCAGTCAGTGTATGCTTAATTTCTAGTTGGTTCTTTATCACATCGAGGGTCTCACTAGATTTCTTGAGGATCTCACTATATTTATCGGCGGTCTCACCAGTCTTTTCGAAGGCCTTACTAAGTTTATCGGCGGCTTCTAGACAGTTCTTGAGAGACCTTAAAAGTGTGGTTTTGAACTCTATATCCTCCATTTCTGTCATTTTTGTCCTGTCTCTTTGTCTCTGCATTTTTTATGCTTTCTTGGTGTACCCCCTTGTGGGCTTTGTGCACAGTCTTGTTGTAGTTAAGCCTTGATTGTTGTAAGTAATACTGGGGGGGGATTTGACCTCCAGGCCAACTGGCTGTGAGGCCCAAGCAGTAATCTTAATCCTAACCATAAACCTAATGCTAAGCCTAGCACTAGCCCTAATCTTTACACTAACACTAACCTTAAAAGTAGCCCTAGCCGTAACCCTACCCCTAGCCCTAAACATAACACTAAACCAACCCTGAAAGCTAACTATAAACCTATTCCTAGCCCTAGCCATAACCCTAACCCTAACCCTAATTGTAGCTCTAGCCATAACCGTAATCCTAAACCTAACTCTGCAGATGATTCCATGTGCAGCGAAGGACCCAGAAACTAAACCTAAACCTAACCTGACCCTAACACTAAACCTAACCATAGCCCTAATCCTAACCCAAAACCTAGCCCTAGCCCTAATCTTAACACTAACCCTAACCCTAACTAGCACTAGCCCTAATCCTAAGCCTAACCCTAGCCCAACTTTAATCCTAACCTTAGCGTTAAACATAACATTAACCCTAACCCTAAAACCTAACCCTAAACTTAGCCCTAGCACTAGCCTTAACCCTAAAACTAACCCTAGCTCTAGCCGGAAATTTAACTCTAACCCTAACCCTAATCATAACTTTAGCACTAGCCCTAATCTTAACAGTAAACCTAAACCCAATGCTAGCCCTAGTCCTAGCCCTAAAACTATCCATAACCTAACCCTAACCCTAACCCTAACAACCCTATCCCTAACAACCCTAACCCAACCCTAACCCTAAATCTCCAGGTGATTCCAATCTATAGCCAATGACCAGGATGGTAACCCTAACACTAAGCTGAGCCCTCACCAAAACCCTAACGTTAACACTACCCCAGCCCAAGACCTAACCTTAACCCTAACCCTAACCCTAATGCTAATCCTTACACTAGCCTTAACCTTAACATTAACTCTAACCCTAACTATAGCCTTAGCACTAACCTTAACCCTAACCGTAATCCTAACCCTAGCCCTAAATATAATACTAACCTAACTCTAAACTGAACCCTAAGCCTAGCCCTAGCCCTAACCCTAACACTAAGCCTATCCCTAACTCTAGCCCAACCTTAACCATAACTCTAGTTGTAAACATAACACTAACGTATACCTAAAACCAAACACTAAGCCTGGCACTAGGCCTAGCCCTAAACCTAACCCTAATCCTAACTTTAGCATTAGCCATAATCTTTACCCTAATCCTAACCCGAGCTCTAGCCCTAGCCCTGCCGGAAGCCAGTCCACCCTTGCTGCTTGACACAGTCGCTGCAGGGAAGAAACATCTGCACAGCATATGTTTCAAGGGACCTGGCATATATGGCATAATGTTCTTAATATGTTTGCTCCCCTTCTTAGCGCTATGTGTTTTAACCAAGGTCACCTCTCCAAGAAAGGTTGTTTTCCCAGGTGGGGATTTTTCCCTGGAGTTAGGGAACAGGACTAAGGAAGGGAATAAAACCCCTTAACTAAGTGCCAGGCGGGTAATTAATCACTTTAACTACGAACAATCAAGCTTAAGCTACATAATCTTTACTTAGGATAATCTCCTTCAGTTACTTCCTTGTCGCTTAACAGAACAATAGAGTAGTGACCTTGGAATGGAGATAACAAATGCTCTAACCTTTGGAATAGAATGGATAGTAAAATCAACTGGTATAAATACAGATGTAACAGGAGAATAAAGACAGAACCTGGCTGGCTAGAACCTGGCTAGAGAACCACCTTAGGCTGCTGATCAACTGAACGCTGTCTTCCTGTCATTCCTTCTTCGCTGACTCCGTTCACACCTTTGGGAACCCCTGGACCTGCTGGGGTTGGACCCCAACAAAAAAAACAGTTCTTGTGAACTTTCAATGCACAAATGGTAACAAACCTAACTATATACAATTTCATTAACAACTAGCCAACAATATATTTTTCTATTAGAAAGTGGAAATTTGTTTTTTCCTCAACTAGGATGAGGACGTTTCTCTCTTAAAATATATACTGCCTTGATAAAAGCTACCTAATACTAGATTTGTAGACATAAACCTAAATGAACCACTATGATTCGAGCAGAAATAAAGTAAAATTCAAAAATTCAGTTAATCTGATTCTTGATCTAATGTTGCAACTAATTTTATCTACATGATGGGAATTTTTTTTAATTAAATTTTTATTGTTCTGATTATTACATTTGTTCCTCTTTTTTTCCCCCATAACTCCCCTCCTTCCAGCTCCCACCCCACCCTCCGCCCTCACTCCCCACCCACTGTCCTCATCCATAGGTGCACGATTTTTGTCCAGTCTCTTCCCGCATCTCCCACACCCCTTTTCCCCCCAAGAATAGTTAGTCCGTTCCCTTTCTATGTCCCTGATTCTATTATAATCACCAGTTCATTCTGTACATCAGGTTATTTATTCACTTGATTCTTAGATTCACTTGTTGATAGATGCATATTTGTTGTTCATAATTTGTATCTTTACCTTTTTCTTCTTCTTCCTCTTCTTAAAGGATACCTTTCAGCATTTCATATAATACTGGTTTGGTGGTGATGAACTCCTTTAGCTTTTCCTTATCTGTGAAGCTCTTTATCTGACCTTCAATTCTGAATGATAGCTTTGCTGGATAAAGTAATCTTGGTTGTAGGTTCTTGCTATTCATCACTTTGAATATTTCTTGCCACTCCCTTCTGGCCTGCAAAGTTTCTGTTGAGAAATCAGCTGACAGTCGTATGGGTATTCCCTTGTAGGTAACTGAGTTTCTTTCTCTTGCTGCTTTTAAGATTCTCTCTTTGTCTTTTGCTCTTGGCATTTTAATTATGATGTGTCTTGGTGTGGTCCTCTTTGGATTCCTTTTGTTTGGGGTTCTCTGCGCTTCCTGGACTTGTAAGTCTATTTCTTTCACCAGGTGGGGGAAGTTTTCTGTCATTATTTCTTCAAATAGGTTTTCAATATCTTGCTCTCTCTCATCTTCTGGTACCCCTATAATTCTGATGTTGGTACGTTTGAAGCTGTCCCAGAGGCTCCTTACACTATCTTCGTATTTTTGGGTTCTTTTTTCATTTTGCTTTTCCGGTTGGGTGTTTCTCGCTTCTTCGCATTTCGAATCTTTGACTTGATTCTTGCGCTCCTCTGGTCTGCTGTTGGGAGTCTGTATAATATTCTTTATTTCAGTCAGTGTATGCTTACTTTCTAGATGGTCCTTTATCACACCATCGAGGGTCTCATTAGATTTCCTGTACATCTCATCAAGTTTATCGACAGACTCTAGAAGCCTCTTGAGAGACCTCAAAAGTGTGGTTCTGAACTCAATATCCTCCCTTGATAGTTTTGTCCTGTTTCTTTGTCTCCGCATTTTTTACGCTTTCTTGGTACACCCCCTAGTGGTCTTTGTGCGCAGTCTTGTTGTAGTTAAGCCTTGATTGTTGTAGTTAATACTAGAGGGATTTGACCTCCAGGCCGACTGGCTGTGTTAATCAGCTGTGTCTGCAGTGGAAGAACTTGTGTCCTCTAGGGAGGTGCTAATCTAGCCTTTGCCTGAGGCTATCCGGCAAATGCCTCTGTGCAGGGCTTGGGCGGGGCGGGTCCCACGGGATCAACAGGGCGGAGGAGGGAGCAGTTATGGCTGCTCTCAGTCCGTCCCCAGGGGCTCTGCCTCTCTGTCCCAGCAACGGCTGCAAACCTCGGAGGGACCGTAGCCAGACAGTCCTGCTTCTCCCGTTTGAGTCTGGGTCCCTAGAGACTCGCTGGAGCTCAGAGTCTGAGGCTCCCTCCGGATTGAAACAGACAACCGCACCCTCAGCCACCAGCCCGCGCTGCGCGCACTCCGCACCTTAGTATTTTACTTCAGCACTGCGCCTCCTCTGATTCTCGGTTCCTCCTAGTTGTAGAACTTCCACTCAGCCAGCCTTCCTGTGGTTCTGGATGATGTCCGTTCCGTCTTTTAGTTGTATTTTTGAAGTGGTTGTTCGAGGCAGCAAACTCCAGCGTTAACCTATGCCGCCATCTTGGTTTTCCCCAGACAGAACGTTTTATACAAGAAGTCTGTTCATGGTTTCCTGAGGAAGGAACTGTTAATTTAGGAACTTGGACTGAAGTAGGAGAGCAATTAAAGACTTATTACAGATTCCATAGATCTGAGAAGGTCCCGGCATAGCCCTAACCATAACCTAATCCTAACACTAACTGTAGCCCAGGCCCTAACATTAACCCTAAACCTAACACTAATACTAACTTCAGCACTAGCCCTAATCTTAACACTAACACTAACCCTAACCCTAACCCTAGCCCTAACTCTAAATCTAACCCTAGACCTAACCCTAACCCTAACTCTAATCCTAACCCTAACACTAACTTGATCCCTAACCATAACCCCAGCCCTAGCCTTAATCTTAATACTGACCCCAACCCTAAAAGTAGCCCTAGATCTAACCTAAACCTAAGCATAGACATAGCCCTGACCATAAAACTAACCCTAACAGTAACCCAAACCTGAAACCTAACCATAACCCTATCCTTATCCCTAAACCTAACCCTAATTTTAGCCCTAGCCCTAAAACTAACCCTAACCCTAACACTAGCCCTTATCCCTACCCCTATCCCTAACCCTAACCCTAGTCTAACCCTAACACTAATCCTGGCCCAAGGCCTTAACATAATCCTAACTCTAACACTAATGCTCCAGGTGACTCCAATTTCAGCCAAGGACCCAGACACTAACCCTAACCCTAACCCGAGCCTTAGCCATAATCCTGACCCTATCCCTATCCCTAACCCAACCCTAACACTAACCCCAGCCCTAATCCTAACCATAAATCTAGCGCTAACTCTAACATGAACACTAGACCCAACACTAACCATAACACCAACCCTAAACCTAAAACTAGCCATAACTCTTACCCTAACCCAGTGGTCGGCAAACTGTGGCTCACGAGCCACTTGCAGCTCTTGGGCCCCTTGAGTGTGGCTCTTCCTAAGCCTTAGGAGTACCCTAAATAAATTAATAACAATGTACCTACCTATATAGTTTAAGTTTTAAAAATTTGGCTCTCAAAAGAAATTTCAATCGTTGTACTGTTGATATTTGGCTCTGTTGACTAATGAGTTTGCCGATCAGTGCCCTAACCCAACCCTGAAGACTAATCCTAACCCTACCCCTAAGCCTAAACCTAACCCTAACCATAACCCTAACTTTCCAGGTGATTCCACTGTGCAGTGAAGGACCCAGACACTAACTCTAAACCTAACCTTACCCTCACACTAATCCTAACCATAGCCCTAACACTAACTGTAACCATAGCCCTAGCTCTAAACCTAACACTAAGCCGAGCCCTAGCCATAAGCTTCATCTTAACTATCCCTACCTCTATCCCTAACTTTAACCCTAACTCTAACCCTAACCCTAGCACTAGCCCTAATCTTAACATTAACTGTAACCCTAACTTTACCCTAGCCCTAACCCTAACCCTAATCCAAACCCTAGCCCTAAACATAACCCTAACCCTAACTGAGCCCTAAGAACTAAACCTAACCCTCTCCCTAGTCCTAGCCCTATGCCTAACACTAACCTAACCCTAACTCTAATTCTAGCCCTAGCCCTTATCTTGTAAGTAAGTAACTGCTTTTCTCTTGCTGCTTTTAAGATTCACTTTGTCTTTAGCTCTTGGCATTTTAATTTTGATATGTCTTGGTGTGGTCCTCTTTGGGGTTCTTTTGTTTGGGACTTTGTGCTTCCTGGACTTGTAGGTCTATTTCTTTCACCAGGTAGGGGAAATTTTTCTGTCATTATTTCTTCAGATAGGTTTTCAATATCTTGCCTCTTCTTCTGTCACCCCCATAATGCGACTGTTGATATGCTTGAAGTTGTATGAGAGGCTCCTCACACTATATTTTTGGATTTTTTTTCTTTTTGCTCTTCTGGTTGGGTGTTTTTTGCTTCTTCATATTTCAAATCATTGATTTGATTCTCAGAATCCTCTACTCTACTGTTGAATCTCTGTATATTATTTTTTATTTCATTCAGTGTATGCTTAATTTCTGACTGGTCCTTCCCCCCACCCTTTTTTTTGGAAGTTTCTAGGAGATTCATGAGTAACGGTATAACCATAGTTTTGAACTCTATATCCAGTAGTTTGCTTTCTTCAATTTCTTTCATTTGTGACTTCTTTCTCTCCCCATTTTGGCTGCTTCTCTGTGTTTGTTTCTATGTATTGGGTAGAGCTGCTATGTCTCCATGACTTGGTAGAGTGGCCTTGTGTATTAGGTATTCTATAGAGCCCAGTGGATCAGCTTCCCCAGTCACCTGAGCTGGGAGCTGTAGGTGCACCCCTTTGTGGGCTGTGAGCACAGTCTTGTTTTAGTTGAGATTTGGTTGCTGTTGATGTCACTGGGAGGAATTGACCTCCAGGCCAATTGGCTGTGAGGACCAGCTATGACAACAGTGGGAGAGCTGCTATGCAGGAGACACCCTTCTGGAGCAGGACTTCAGTGGGGCTTTTGTGCTCATTGAGCCTGACTCTTAAGTGTGTCACTGGTGGATGTGTAGAGTCATAATCTGGTATGGTCTGACACTGACCACTGGTAAAATGGCTCTTGGGTCTCCAGAGGGGTCCAAAGTCAGCCACTGCCGAGGGCCATCCAGCAGGAGCTACAGAGAGATCTGCAGATTCCCCCTCTTTGGAAAGAGGCTGTGGGGAGTGGCATTGGCTAAGCGCCCTGCATCACCATCACCTAGACTAGCCATGCCCCAGGCATGAACCCATAGGCACCCCACAATCCAGACCCTGTGTGCACCTGCAGGAGACACTGCCTGGACCATGCAGTTAAGTGAACACCAGCAGGATCCTGAGCAACTGCAGCTGTCACCTCTAGAACCAGCTCTGTGGGGGAAGAGAGAATAGCTCAGAACACAGACAATCAAGGTGTGAGACTCAAGGCAGACCCAGCCTCTGGGTTAAGGAGTCCCTGCCTGCTGGATTACTAGGGGCTTCAACATCTCGGAACTCAATCAGGTTGCCCAGGGCCAGAAAGGGACAATGACTCACGTTCACCTGCACTAGAGAAGCTCCCAGGAGACCCAGGATAGACACAAGGGACCAGATTCAACACATCTGAGCAAAATCCATCGAGCTCCATAAACAGCAGACCTAAAGGTTTCTGAATGTGTGAGTGTGTGTGGTTTTATTTTTTGGTGTGTGTGTGAGTGGACTATTTTTTTTTATGGTTTGTTTTTCCCCCTTTTTTCTTTCTTCTCTTTTTTTCTTACATATATCTAATTTCTCTCTTTCCTTTGTTTCTATTCCACTTTTGTTTGTTCTTCTTAATTTTTATTTTATTTTGTTATTTTTTCTGTTTTTTTTTTTGTTTTATTTTTCCTATCTATATCTTAATATATCCATTATTACCATGTTTTAAATTCATTATTATTATTTCATTTATTTTCGGTTTTATTTTCTCTTTTCTTCCTATACTAGTTCTTTTAGCTTCCTTGCTTCCATTTAGCCATTTTTTCATTTTTTTTTCTCCCTTTTTCTTTATATCCCCTCTAAGTCTTTGGTCACACATTTTTTAGTATTCTTTTTATTTTTTTTATTTTTCCTTCTTAGTCTTTCCTGTTGTTGCATTCAGTGGCTTGATTTTCATAGTGGTTTTGGTTTGGTCCTGTTGTGTCTTATTCCATCTGTCAGCACCCATATAATAGCTGGCATGATGACATTGGGGTTGAACCTCACTATCAGAAACTTGGAGGGGAGATCCCTTCCATGAATGGGACATCACCAATCAAGCCCCAATTAGAACAGAAGAGCCCAAATGATGCACACACAGGGCATTCCTAGAGCATCCAGCTCAAGGGATCAAAGAAACTGCACCACCAGACCCCTCAAGACCCTTTCTACATAAAACCATACCACAAAGACTGGGAGGTATAATAGTTCTATCTAATACATAGAAGCAAATACAAAGAGACAGCTAAGATGGGGAGACAAAGAAACAACCCCCAAATGAGAGAAAAAAAGGAATCTTGAGAAAAAGAACTAAATGAGATGTAGGCAAGCAACCTATCATATATACAGTTCAAAGCAATGGTTATAGAGGTGCTTAAGGAATTTAGTGCATATTACAAGGAACTCATTGGGAACTATAGAAGCATGAAAAAGGAAATAGAAACCATTAAACAGAACCAGACAGAAATGAAGAATGATATATCTGACATCAAGAACACACTGGAAGGAATTAAAGTACATTGGATGAAGCAGAGGATTGTGTCAGTGATTTGGGAGACAAGGTAGAAATAAATACCGAATTAGAGCAGCAAATGGAAAAACAGAATTAAAAATTAGGAAGTTGACTTAAAGGAGCACTGGGACAATATGAAATGTAATAAAATCCACATTATAGGAATACCAGGAAGGGGAAGAAGGTGAGCAAGGAATAGAGAACCTGTTTAAAGAAATAATTATAGAGAAACCAAGATGGCGGCATGGGTAAACACCGGAGATTGCTGCCTCGCACAACCACTTCAAAAATACAACTAAAAGACATAACGTACATAATCCAGAACCACAGGAAGGCTGGCTGAGTGGAATTTCTACAATTAGAAGGAAAGAGAAAAGCATACCG
>NW_005364339.1:1092973-1108087 GCF_000412655.1 Myotis brandtii
CTTTTTCAATGAGGGAGTCTCAGGCTCTGAGCTCCAGTTCTGGGCAAGTCTCTGGGGACCCAGACTCATACGGGAGAAACGGGACTGTCTTCTGTCGGTCAGAACTCGAGGGAAGCTTTCTCTCGAAGGCGCTCGCAGCGATTGCCAGGACCTCTGAAGGCAGGACTGAGAGCAGCCATACTGCTGGCTTGCTCGGCCTGCCCTGTTGATCCCCTGGGACCCTGCCCCGCCCAAGCCATGCACGGAGGCTTTTGCATATGAAAGGCCCGGCCCTTTGTAATCTGAAAATAACTTAATAAACTGAAGCTGCCCCAAGGCCCCAGGGCAACTTGCATTGCTTTACAGCTGGCTTCTGCCGGGTAGCCTCAGGCAAAGGCTAGATTAACACCTCCTTAGATCCAAGAGCCAGTGTACCCTGTGGTCAGAGTGGGACCATCCAATTACAACTCCTCAGATCTATAAGGGACACACTCAGGGGGGTTTTCCGCGGCAGACACAGCTGATTCACACAGCCAGTCGGCCTGGTGGTCAAATCCCTCTAGTATTAACTACAACAATCAAGGCTCAACTAGAACAAGACTGCGCACAAAGACCACTAGGGGGTGCACCAAGAAAGCATAAAAAATGCGGAGACAAAAAAACATGACAGAAATGGAGGATATAGAGCTAAAAATCGCAATTTTGAGGGCTTGCAAAAATGTGCTAGAAGCTGTCAATAAACTTGAGGAGAGAGTCACGAAAACTAATGAGACCCTCGATGCTATGATAAAGAACCAACTTGAAATTAAGCATACACGGACTGAAATAAAGAATATTATACAGACTCCCAACAGCAGACCAGAGGGTCGCAAGGATCAAGTCAAAGATTTGAAATGCGAAGAAGCAAAAAACACCCAACCGGAAAAGCAAAATGAAAAAAGAATCCAAAAATACGAAGATAGTGTAAGGAGCCTCTGGGACAACTTCAAGCGTACCAACATCAGAATTATAGGGGTACCAGAAGAAGAGAGAGGGCAAGATATTGAAAACCTATTTGAAGAAATAATGACAGAAAACTTCCCCTACCTGGTGAAAGAAATAGACTTCCAAGTCCAGGAAGCGCAGAGAACCCCAAACAAAAGGAATCCAAAGAGGACCACACCAAGACACATCATAATTAAAATGCCAAGAGCAAAAGACAAAGAGAGAATCTTAAAAGCAGCAAGAGAAAAAAAGTCAGTTACCTATAAGGGAGTACCCATACGACTGTCAGCTGATTTCTCAACAGAAACTTTGCAGGCCAGAAGGGAGTGGCAAGAAATATTCAAAGTGATGAATAGCAAGAACCTACAACCAAGATTACTTTATCCAGCAAAGCTATCATTCAGAATTGAAGGTCAGATAAAGAGCTTCACAGATAAGGAAAAGCTAAAGGAGTTCATCACCACCAAACCAGTATTATATGAAATGCTGAAAGGTATCCTTTAAGAAGAGGAAGAAGAAGAAAAAGGTAAAGATACAAATTATGAACAACAAATACGCATCTATCAACAAGTGAATCTAAGAATCAAGTGAATAAATAATCTGATGAACAGAATGAACTGGTGATTATAATAGAATCAGGGACATAGAAAGGGAATGGACTGACTATTCTTGAGGGGGGGAAGGGGTGTTGGAGATGCGGGAAGAGACTGGACAAAAATCGTGCACCTATGGATGGGGACAGTGGGTGGGGAGTGAGGGCGGAGGGTGGGGTGGGAACTGGGAGGAGGGGAGTGATGGGGGGAAAAAGAGGAACAAATGTAATAATCTGAACAATAAAGATTTAATTTAAAAAAAGATTACTGCTTGGGCTATGGTTAGTGTTAGATTTAGGGTTATGGCTAGGGCTTGGCTTAAAGTTATGGTTAGGGTTAACATCTGGGTCCTTATGTACATATTAGATAGAATCACCTGGAGAGTTAGGGTTTGGGTTAAGGTTAGGGTTAGGGTGAGGGTGAAGGTGAGGACGAGGTTAGGGTTAGGGTTAGGGTTAGGTCCATGGCTAGAGCTAAGGCTGTGGTTAGGATCAGGATTACATTAGGTTAGGGTTAGGTACATGGCTAGGGCTAGGGCTACTGATATGGTTAGGGTTAGTGTTAGGTTAGAGTTAAGGCTTACTGTTAGTTATGGTTAGGTCTAGGGCTAGTGTTATGGTTAGGGTTTGGGGTAAGTTTAGTTTTTTCAGATTTTCAAGTGTTTTTAAACACTTTTCTACACAATATCCAGCTCTTAACCAGGGAACTCCCTGTTATCAAACATTTTCTACAGAGTTGGAATTTTTTTAGCAGTTATTTCCAAGGGTTTTCATACACTTTTCTCCACAGTTTCCAGTTCATTACCAGTAAATTCCAAGTGTTTTCAAACACTTTTCTACCTAATGTCTAGCTCTTTACCAGTGAATTCCCAGTGTTTTCAAACACTTTCTTACACTGTTTCCAGCTGTTTACCAGGGGTTTTCAAACACTTTTCAGCAGTCTTTAGCACTTTGCGTGTTAATTCCCTGTGTTTGCAATGTCTTCTACAGTTTCCAGCTCTTTATGAGTGAATTCCTGTGTTTTCAAGCCGATTTATATCTGGATACCAGCTTTAACTAGTGATTTCCAAGTGTTTTCAAACACTTTTGAACCTCATTTCCCAGTCTCAACCAATGATTTCCAAGTGTGTTTAAACAGTTTTGACAAAGTTTCCAGCACTTTACCACTACATTCCAGTATTTTCATACAAGTTTCTACCAAGTTTCTGGCTCTTTATCAGTGATTTCCAAGTATTTTCATTTTCCTACACTTTCCAGATATTTACCAGTGATTTCTCAATGTTTCAAACCGTTTACTACCTAGTGTCCAGCTCTTTACCAATGAATTCCCTATGTTTTTAAACACATTTCTATCCAGTTTATAGGCAGTGGTTCTCAACCTTCTGGCCCTTTAAATACAGTTCCTAATGTTGTGACCCAACCATAAAATTATTTTCGTTGCTACTTCATAACTGTAATGTTGATACTGTTATGAATCCTAATGTAAATATCTGATATGCAGGATGGTCTTAGGCGACCCCTGTGAAAGGGTCGTTCGACCGCCAAAAGGGTCGCGACCCACAGGTTGAGAACCGCTGCTTTAGAGTGTTTTCCCAGTATTTTCTAAGACATTTCTACATAGTTTCTGCTCTTTACCACTGATTTCCAAGTGTTTTCAAACACTTTCCTACAAAGTTTCCAGCCCTTTACCAGTGAATTCCCTGTTTTCAATGTCTTCTACAGTTTCCAGCTCTTTATTAGTAAATTCCAAGTGTTTTCAAACATGTTTCTACCTAATTTCCAACATTTTACCAGTGATTTCCAAGTGTTTTCAAACACTTTTATACACAGTGTCCAGCTCTTTACCAGTGAGTTCCATGTGTTATCAAACAGTTATCTATAGAGTTGGAAGCTTTTTAGCAGTTAATTCCAAGTGTTTTTAAACTCTCTTCTACACCATTTCCAGCTCTTAACCAGTGAATTTCAAGTGTTTTCAAACATTTTTGACAGCGTCCTGCTCTTTACCCATGAACTTCTAGTGTTTTCAAACATGTTTCTACCTAGTTTCCACTTCTATCAGTGAATTCCTGTGTTTTCAAACTGATTTATACCTGGATTCCCACTTTAGTGACTTCTAAGTGTTTTAAAACACTTTTGTACCTCATTTCCCGGTCTCAACCAATGATTTCCAAGTGTGTTTAAACAGTTTTTGACAAAGTTTCCAGCACTTTACCACTGCATTCCCAGTGTTTTAAAACACATTTCTACGTAGTTTCCAGCTCTAGTGTTTTCCCGCAGTTTTCAAACACTTTTCTACACAGTTTTTAACTTTTCACCAGTGGTTTTCAAATACTTTTCAACAGTCTTCATCTTTTTGCCAGTGAATTGTATTTACAATATTACTTCTACACAGTTTCCAGCTCTTTACCAGTGAACATCCAGTTTTTTAACATGCTCTTTACTAGTGATTTCCAAGTGTTTTGAATTAAGTTTCTATAGAGTGGGCAGCTCTCTTTGTCAGTGATTTTCAAGTGTTTTCACACAACTTTTGACAAAGTTTCCAGCACTTAACCACTGCATTCCCAGTGTTTTCAAACATGTTTCTACCTAGTTTCCATCTCAATACTGAAGCATCCATCTTATATAAAAACTGTTGTTTGAAATTTTAACCCTGCTATTCCTGGCTTCTGTAAATGCTTGCTGGCTTAAATAATAAGGAAAATAAAACTACTCCCATTTCAGAGGGGCCGTTAAACCTTCCCCAGACGAAGTTATCAGTGCTGGCACCAGGCCAAGCCTTTGGTTGAGGTCTCAAAGCCCCAGCACATAGGGCCCTTTAAGAACTTTTAAAGGGAACCAGAAAAACCCCATATTTGGGAGGCAAAGAAGGTAAAATTGTATAAATATGGGAAACTTCGCATGTGATTTCACCCAGAATTTGAGAGACATTTTCCTCTGGGCCCGTGCGTAATAAATGTAACTCCATCTCTCTAAGCATTGCTTGGTTCTTCGGTTTTTCTGTAACAATACCAGCGATTTCCAAGTGTTTCCAAACACTTTGCAGCTCTTATTCAGTTAATATCAAATGTTTTCAAACACTTTTTTACAGTTTTCAGCTCCTTACCAATGAATACCCAGTGTTTCCAAACAGGTTTTTACCTAGTGTCTAGTTCTTTACCAGTGATTTGCAAGTATTTCCCAATATGTTTCTATAGAGTTGGCAGTTCTTTATCAATGATTTCTAAGTGTTTTCAAGCAACTTTTGACACAGTTTACTGCTCTTTACTACTGCATTCCCTGTTTTTTGAAACACATGTCTGCCTAGTTTCCAGCGCCAGTGTTTTCCCAGTATTTTCAAACACCTTTTGACACAGTTTCAATCTCTTTACCACTGATTTCCAAGTGTTTTCAAACACTTTCCTACAAAGTTTCCAGCTCTTAAGTGAATTCCCAGTGTTTTCAAACACTTTTCTAGTTTCAAACTCTTTACAAGTGAATTCTACAGAGTTGCATGCTTTTTAGCAGTTACTTTCAAATGTTTTCAAACACTTTTCTACACAGTGTCCAGCTCTTTTCACTTGAATTTCTAGTGTTTTCAAACACATTTCTATTTAGTTTCTAGGTCTTTACTAGTGAATTCCTGTGTTATCAAACCGTTTATACCTAAATTCATGCTCTTAACCAGCGATTTCCAAGTGCTTAGAAAGTTTTATAGAGACTTATAAGCTTGTTAGCAGTTACTTCCAAGTGTTTTTTTACACACTCTACAATGTACAGTTCTTTACCAGTGATTTCCATGTGTTTTCAAACATTTTGCTACACAGTTTTCAGCTCTTTACCAGGGATCTCCAAGTATTTTCAAAAACTTTTCTATACTGTTTCTAGCTCTTTACCAGTGAATTCCTAGTATTTTCAAATACTTTTCTCCTTGTTTCCAGTTCTTTACAAGGAATTCCAATGTTTCCAGCTCTTTACTAGTAAATTCCAGGGCTAGGGCTAGGGTTAGGGTTAGGGTTATCGGCTGGGTCATGGGCTGCACTTTGAAATCACCTGGAGAGTTAGGGTTATGGTTAGGTTAGGGCTAGGGCTACATCTAGGATTATGATTAGGTTTTAGGGTAGGATTAGTGTTAGGATTATGGCTAGGGTTATGGTTAGTGTTATGGTTATGTTTAGGGCTGGGGCTAGTGCTAAGGTTAGGATTGGGATTAAGGTTAAGTTAGGGCTAGGGCTAGAGTTAGGCTTTAGAGTTGGGTTAAGGTTAAGGTTAGGGTTAGCCTTAGTGTTATGTATAGGTATAGGGCTATGTTTAGGATTAGGGTAGGATTAGGGTTAGGGTTGGAGTTAGGTCAAAGGCTAGTGCCTGGGTTAGGGATAGGTTTAGTGCTAAGTTTAGGGTTAGTGTTAGGGTACAGTTAGGTTTAAGGTTAGTGTCCAGGTCCTTTGCTGTACATTGGAATTACATGGAGAGTTAGGATAAGGGTTAAGGTTAGAGTTAGAGTGAGGGTGAGGGTGAGGGTGAGGGTGAGGGTAAGGGCACTTGGATTAGGTTTACGGTAGGTTAGCATTAGAGCTAGGGCTACAGCTAGGTTTAGGATTAGCTTTTGAGGTTGGTTTATAGTGTTCGGGCTGGGGTTATGATTAGGGATTGTGTTATGGTTAGGGCTAGGGTTAGCTTTAGGTTTAGGGTTAGGTTTAGGGTAAGGGCTAGGGTTAGGATCAGGTCTAGGAGTAGGGCTACAACTATGGTTCAGGTTGCTGTTAAGATTAGGGCTAAGTTTAATATTAGGGTTAGGGATAGGGTTAGAGTTAGGTTTTAGGGTTGGGTTAGGGTTAGAGCTAGGACTAGGGTTAGGGTTAGGGTTAGTATTATGTGTAGTGCTAGGACTAGGGTTTGGGTTAGGGTTATTGTTAGGTTTAGAATTAGTGTTAGGATTAGGGTTAGGGTTAAGGTTAGAGTTAAGGTTAGGTTTAACGTCTGGGTCCTTGGCTGCACACTGGAATCACCTGGAGAGTTAGAGTTAGGGTTAGGGTTAGGGTTAGGTTATGGCTAGGACTAGGATTAGGGTTAAGGTTAGGTAGTGTTAGGGTTAGGGCTACGTCTAGGTTTAGGTTTTAAGATTGGGTTAGTGTTAGGGTTAGGGCTAGGGTTATGGTTAAAGTTGTGTTATATTTAAGGCTAGGGCTAAGGTTAGGGTTAGGGTCAGGGCTATGGTAGGACAACATTTAGTGATAGGGTTAGTGTTAAGATTAGGGCTAGTACTAGGGTTAGGATTAGGATTAGATTTAGGCTAAGGCTTAGGGTTAGGTCTAGGGTTAGGGTTAGGGTTAGGGTTAGTGCTAGGGTTAAGGTTTGTATTAGTATTAGTGTTAGTGTTAAGATTAGGGTTAACATCTGGGTCCTTGGCTGCACATTGGAATCACCTGGAGTTACAGTTAATTTTAGGGTTAGGGCTAGGTTTAGGGTTAGGGTAAAATTAGTGTTAGATTAGGATTAGGGCTAGGGCTAGAGTTAGGCTTACATTTTAGGGTTGATTTAGGGTTAGGGTTAGGGCTAGGCTTAGTGTTAGGGTTATTATTATGGTTAGGGCTAAGGCTAGGGTTAGGGTTAAGGATAGAGTTATGGCTAGAAATTGGGTTAGTGTTAGGTTAGGGTTCATGTTAGGTCTAGGTCTAGGACTAGAGCTAGGGTTAAGGTTAGGTTTTAGGGTTTGTTTGGGGTTAGGGTTAGGTCTAGGGTTAGGGTTAGGGTTAGTGTTATGGTTAGGGCTAGGGCTAGGGCTAAGGCTATGGCTAGGAGTAGGTTTAGGTTTTAGTGTTTGTTTTGGATTAGGGTTAGGTTTAGGGTTAGTGTTATGGTTAGAGTTAGGGTTGATGCAAGGGGTAGGGTTAGTTTCAGGGTTAGTATTAGATTTAGGTTTAGAGCAAGGCTAGGGCAATGACTAGGTTTATATTTATGTTTAAATATTTGGTTAAGGTTAGGGTTATGGCTAGGGTTTGTGTTATATTTAGGTCTAGGGCTAGGGTTAGGGTTAGGGTTAGGACTAAGGTTAGTATCAGGGCTGGTATTAGGGATACAGTTAGTGTTAGGATTAGTGCTAAGATTAGTGCTAGGGTAAGGATTAGGTTTAGGGTTAGGCTTAGGGCTGGTGTTAGGGTTACAGATAGGGTTATGGCTGGGGTTAGGGTTAGGGTTAGTGCCAGGGTTAGGGATAGGGTTATAATTAGCATTTGGGTCATTGGCTGCCCAATGGAATCACCTTGAGAGTTGGTTTAGGATTAGGGCTAGGATTAGGATTAGCATTAGTTAGGTTTTAAGATTGGGTTTGGTTTAGGGTAAGGGCTAGGGTTAGGGTTAGGTTTATGATAAGGGATAGAGCTAGGATTAGGATTAGGGTTAGGGTTAGCATTATGGTTAGGATTAGGGTTAGAATTAGGATTATGGTTAGGCTAAGCACTAGGGCTAAGGCTAGAGTTAGGTTAGGGTTAGGGTTATATTTTAGGCTTAAGGTTATATCTAGGGTTAGAGTTAATGTTATGGTTAGGGCTAGGTTTAGGGTTAGGCTTAGGAGTAGGGTTAGGGTCAGTTGTAGCCCTAGGCTAGGGTTGGGGTTAGGTTTTAGGGTTGGGTTAGCATTATGGTTAGGTTAAGGTTAGGGTTAGGGTTAGAGCTAGGATTAAGGTTAGGATTAGGGTTAGGCTGAGGCTTGTGTTAATATTAGGGTTTGGGTTAGCTTTAGGATTATAGTCAGGGTTAGAGTTAGGGATAGGGCTCAGAAGAGGATTAGAGTTTGGTTTCAGGGTTGGGTTAGGGTTAGGTTTAGAGATAGGGTAAGTGTTAGGGTTAATGTTATCTTTAGTGCTAGGGCTAGGGTTAGGGTTAGGGTTATGGCTAGTGTTCCTGTTGAGTTAACTTTGAAGTCCATGGCTGCACATTGGAATCACATGTGGAGAGTTAGGCTTAGGTTTATAGTTAGGGTTAGGGATAGAATTAGGGTTAGCTGTAGAATTAGGTTTGGGGGTTGGGTTAGGTTTAGTGTTAGAGCTAGGGTTAGTCTTATAGTTAGGCTAGGAATAGATTTACACTAAGGGTTAGGCTTATATTTAGGGTTAGATTTACCATCTTGGTCCTTGGATGCACATTGGAATCAACTGGAGAGTTAGGGTTAGGGTTAGGGTTAGGGTTACAGATAGTGTTAGGACTAGTTCTAGGGCTATGGTTAGGATTAGGGTTAGGTGTTAGGGATGGGTTAGGGTTAAGGTTAGGTCTGGGGTTAGTGTTAGGGTTAGGATTAGTGTTATGGTTAGGGCTAGGGCTAGGGTTAGGATTAGGGCTAGGACTAGGGCTGGGTTTACCATTGGGGTTAGGGTTAGGATTAGGGTTAGTGTAATGTTTAGTGCTATGGTTAGGATTAGGGTTAGGGTTAGAGGTATGGTTAGGATTAGGGTTAGGTTTAAGTTTAGGGCTAAGGCTAAGGTTAGTGTTAGGGTTACGTTAATGGCTAGGGCTTGTGTTAGGGTTAGAATCAAGGTCCTTGGCTGCACATTGGAATCACCTGGAGATTTACAGTTATGGTTAGGGTGAGGCTAGAGCTTGGGTTAGTGTTAGGATTAGGGTTAGAGTTAAGGTTAGAATTAGAGTAAGGCCTAGGATAGGATTAGTATTAGTGTTATATTAGGTTTAGAGTTAGGACAAGGGTAAAGGTTAGGGTTAGGTTTATGTTTAGGCCTAGGGCTATGGTTAGGATTAGGGTTCAGGGTAGGGTTAGGTTAAGGTTAGGGCTTGGATTAGGGTTAGCATTTGAGTTAGGTTTTGGGGCTGAGTTAGGTTTACTGTTAGTGTTATTGTTAGGCCTATGGCTAGGGTTAGGCTATTATTTAGGGTTAGGGTTACCGTTTGGATCCTTGTCTGCACATTGGAATCACCTGGGGAGTTAGGGTTAGGGTTATGTTAGGGGTAGGGTTAGGGCTAGGGTTATGGTTAGGGTTAGTGTTATGTTTAGTGCTGGGGTTGAGGATAGGGTTAGGGCTAGAGGTATGGTTAGGATTAGGGTTAGGGTTAAGGTTAGGGCTAAGGCCTGGGTTAGTGTTAGGGTTAGGGTAATGGCTAGGGCTGGTGTTAGGGTTAGCATTGAGGTCCTTGGCTCCACATTGGAATCACCTGGAGAGCTAGGGTTAGGTTTAGGGTAAAGTTAGGGTTTGGGTTAGGGTTATCACTAGGGTTAGGGTTAGTGTTAGTTTTATGGTTAGGGCTAGGGTTAGGGTTAGGTTTTAGGTTTGGGTTAGGGTTAGGGCTCAGGCTAGGGTAAGGTTAAGCTTTGGGGTTAGTGTTATGTTTAGGAATAGGGCTAGGGTTAGTGTTAGGTTTGGAACATGGTTAGAATTAGGGCTAGGGCTACAGTTAGGGTTATGGTTAGTGTTAAGATTTGGGCTAGTGCTAGGGTTAGGGTTAGGGTTAGGGTTATAAATAGGGCTTGGGTTAGGGTTAGGGTTAGCTTTATGATTAGGTTGGCTTCTGAGTCCTTGGTTACACAATGTATTCACCTGGATAGTTATGGTTACAGTTTCAGTTATGGTTAGGTTTAGGGTTAGGATTAGGGTTGGGGTAAGAGCTAGAACTAGGGTTAGGGTTAGGTTTAGTTTAGGGTTAAGGTTAGGCTAGGGCTAAGGTTATGGTAAAGTTTTATGGATGGGTTAGTGTTAGGGTTAGGGCTAGGTTTAGAGTTATCGTTAGGGGTAGGGCTTAAGTTAGGGTTAGGGCTAGAGTTAGTGTTATGGTTAGGGTTAGGTTGGATTTTGTGCTAGCATTAGGGCTAGGGCTTCAGTTAGGGTTAGGGACAGTGTTAAGATTTGGGCTAGTGCTATGGTTAGGATTAGAGTTAGGATTAAGGTTAGGACCAGGGCTAAGGTTATTGTTAGGATTAGGGTCTTGGCTAAGGCTCCTTTTTGGCTTATCATCCAATTCCTTGGCTTCACATTGAAATCACCTGGAGAGTTTTTGTTAGGATTAGGATTAGGTTTAGGGTTATGGCTAGGGCGAGGGTGAGGACTAGTGTTAGGTTTCCCAGTTGGGTTAGGTTTAGGGTTAGGGCTATGGTTAGGTTTAGTGTTATGGGTTAGGCTAGGGTTACGGTTAGGGTTTGGGTTAGGGCTAGGGCTAGAATTAGGGGTAGGTTTAGTTTAGGCTGGGGCTTGATTTGTTTTAGTGTTGGGTTAGCATAAAGGTTAGGGTTATGTTTAGGGTTAGGGTTAGGGCTAGGGCTAAGGCTGGTGTTAGGTTTAGCATCCAGGCTGCACATTGGAATCACCTGGAGAGTTCAGATTTGGGTTAGGGTTAGTTCCAGGATTAGGGTTAGCATTAGAGTTAGGTTGTAGGATTGGGTTGGGTTTTTTGTTAGGGCTAAGGTTAGTGTTATGCTTAGGGTTATGGTTGGGGTTAGGACTAGAGTTAGTGGTAGGGCTAGGAGTAGGGCTTCAGTTAGGGTTAGGGATAGTGTTAATATTTGGACTAGTGCTAGAGTTAGGGTTAGGGTTAAGATTAGTGCTAGAGCTAGAGTTAGTGTTATTGTTAGGGTTAGGGCTATGGCTTATTTTAAGCTTAGTGTTGACTGCCGGGGTTCATGTCCCAGCATCAGGAAGGGTTCAGGAATCTGGAAAAGGCGCTGCGCATAGATAACATAGGAATCCAGAGACTAATAAAGAGTCTGGAGACGAGATATAATTTTGAAAGGCATTGGGGGTCAGAGGACCTTCAGCTAAAGGAACTGAAGACTACCTCCTTGTCTAGGATCCTTGCTTTTATTAACACAATTTGTCCTAAGGCAAGGTGGAGATAATACATTTCAAAGGCTAAGGTTTCAAAGGGTACAGAGGCATTGTCAGTTTGGGGAATAGCCTACGGCTGTTCAGGTGTTTGGCCAGTAGGAGGCAATAAATGTAGATTAAGATGCCCTTTAACTGTCTGGCAGCCACAATCAGTTTCCTATTCAGGTTTGGGGAAATGCCTTTAGCCATTCCCAACAGATGACTAAATGTGTGACTCAACTCTGTTGAGTCCCCAAGTCTCATCAACCTTTTGATGAAACTCTTGAAATTATGACATGCTGGAATTGGTCTACGGCATCTCGCCCTTTTTGATTTTTTAAATTTAACAAGAATGTGTTTTAAGATTTTTAAATTCAATGGAAAGGACAGAGTTCTATCATGTCCCCTTAAATTGCTTCCAAGCATTAAAGGAATCAGTTTGCAGTAAGTTTCTTTCTGGGCCAACAGTTCTTAAGAGTCCCAATTTCAATGTCCAACAGTTTTTTATGTGTCCATGTCAGCAATGATATTTCAGTTCTGGATGGTGGACAAATGTTGGCAATGCAGGTCCGACCCTCTCTGGTTTGGTCCTGGGCTACCTGCAGCGACACACAGCTGCTGACTGCTAGCATGGCAAGGCGTCTTCACCATCTTCATTTCTGGATTGTCTCTCTTCTTGTTGTCTCACGGGGCCACTGCTATTCTGTGGCTGGAACAGTCCCGTCAGTTCCTCTCTGGAATCCGTTGTTGCAGGAATCCACATGGGCTTGGAGGAGTTTTCTGGAAATATACAAACATATTCTCGACCAAAGGTTAATAAAGGAGTCTTATCTATAAATTAGACTTTGAATTCTTCTTATTTTTGCCCAAACGATTTTCCTTTGGCTTATTTTGACCCTGTATGTGTTTTTATGGGTGTCTTGTTATTAGCAGTACAAATTAAAAGTAATTTTCAAGTAAAAAATTTTTTGATGTAATTAAGGCTTTTACTTACAGGGCATTATTCTACTATTCCCCCTTTTTTGATTTAAATATTAGGAGGCTTTTGGAAATTTTACAATGCAGTCTTGATAACTTTTAATTTTAATTTTTTGTATAGAAATATGACTGCTTTGGATTTATTGTATATTAAGCAATTTTTTATAAGATGAACCATCAATTAAAATATTTTAGTTAATACTTGAACAGTTTCCTGTCTGGTACAATTAAGTTTCTTGAATACTTATTTTAATCAGCCAATTTAAATTAGTCTGAAATAAGGTTTATTATTATTATTTTTAACTTTACTTGTCCTAGGTTATAGACAATAAATGATGTTAATTAAATTTCTGCAATTAGTCTGAGTAACTTTACATTAGCTACATTCAAGGAGGAAAAAAGAAAATCATCTATCTTTCTATATTAGACCTAATATATTGACTTTTAATTACAGTCCTTCAGATGTTTAAAGGAAACCTTTTTATTTACTTCTAGAATAGCTTTACAGGCCATACTTACAGAATTTCAACTAAAAAGAATCTTTTTCTTTTACACCAAGCAACAATGTATTAAACACAGTTGTTTTTTGGATGTTGACTGAGAGTGCCAGCAAGGCCATGTATTTCAAGGCATTATTCATTTATGGTGACTGTACTTATTTTCAGATTTGGTATTTTAACAATTTTTACTTTATTCTGTAAATATTAGTGAAAGAGATTTCAAAATTTTAAAATTTCTCCTTTTTATTAAATTTAGAATAATATTTTTAAACGTGTCCCCTTTCGGTTCATTTGCATATACAGAGGGGTCATGGGAAGCTTTTAGTAATTTCCTTAGAAGAATTTATTTTACTAGGATTAAATTGTTTATAAAAATATTGGCTTCTTATATAACTTAATTTATATGAAACCTTGATTATATTTTAAAAAGCTAATTTAATAAGTAATTTAAATAGGTATTTTTATTTAAAAAGCAAAGCAAGTAAATTTAGTAAAATTTTATGTCTGATTCACAAGGCGCAAAGCTGCCCCACCTCCAGCCTAATTTAAAATGCAGGCGGCTAGGGCTTGTGTCTTTAAAATTACATCTTAAAATTCCACTGCTGTATTTTAAGAGATATTAAACAAAATAACTTGTTTTGCCATTTCTTAGAGGCAAAAACTTAAAATATATTTATAAATTTTTATTTGATAAAGCTTTCCATGTGATTTCAAGTATATTAAATTTTGTTAAATTCAAAAATATTTTCTTTAAGAGAGAACAAACCTTTGAAAACATTTCAGGGCCCGTGAAAAGCCTCAAGGTTATTCCTTGGTTATAGTTTTGAAATCTAACTTGAAAGACCATCAAATATATATGCATATATGATTTAAAGATTATATACTTTGTATAATTATTAAGAGATATCAATTAAATTTGAACTGATCTTTGTATTTAAAAATTTCAGTTGGGATCACAGAATTTATCCTCTTTTTCAATTAGACCAATAAGCAATATATTTTGAATTTCTAATTTTTCAGAGAAAACACAAGATTTTCTTAAAATTAAATTTCTATACTTTAGGCATTTAGTTACTACCACAACTATAATTTCTCCCAATTTAATTTAACTAGAACTTTAAACTCTTATCTGGCAAGTTAAATATTTAGCATTTCTTTAGATTAATAACACCTTATATTCTAAAGAATAAACTTCAAAAATACAAGACATATCAATAGATTCAATTCTGTCCTCTAGATTTTTCATGAGGCAAATTTAGATTAATATTTTAGCATTTTGTTATTTCAGAATATTTATTTCAATTTAGCAAACTCCCAAAGCCTTGGGCTTCCATTGACTGGAAACAGCTAACCATTAAAAATGCAAATTAGTTACATTCTTTCTCCCAAGGATGGGAAACTGGGAAGCAAGCCTGTCTTTAGAAGTTGCCACTGGCAGGAAATTTCTGGCCTACCCACTAGTTCTGTTGGGGGAAGGGAGGCTAGCCCTTCCTCCATTAGAAATTGCCTTGGGAAGCCATCCTTAATTAAAGGGCGTAGCCATCTTTTACCTGGGCTACTTAGATTTTTATAATTAATATATTTCAATAATTCTTGAGATTCAAATCAAATTATTTTAAGGCATTTTCTTTAGCAAATTTTTGTAACAGAGACAATTTTACTAAATTTTCTTTTAGCCTTGAAGTTAACTTTGGAACAGGCTTCATTAGCATTCCAAAAATTACTCTTTATTATGGAAATAACCAATCTTGTCGCTAG
This sequence comes from Myotis brandtii, assembly GCF_000412655.1. Classification (NCBI taxonomy): domain Eukaryota; kingdom Metazoa; phylum Chordata; class Mammalia; order Chiroptera; family Vespertilionidae; genus Myotis; species Myotis brandtii. The sequence continues at coordinate 1,107,547 of NW_005364339.1, forward strand.
AATCTAGCCAGCATCTTTTTTTCTTCAGTCAAATTTTCCATTTTTCTTAGGAAATAATCAGTCTTGGGTTTTATTTTGTACATTTGTAAAAAGATTTCAGCTCAAAACTCTATCTAAATGTCCAAAAACAGGACAGTTGTGCGCATTTGTTTCAAGACAGCTTTTCTCTTTACACGTGCACAGAAATCTCAGACGTATTTCTGAATTTTGTAAAACTTTTCAATTTCGAGAAGGAGTCTTTGAATTAGAATACTTGGGGAGTAGGGCATCCATATTGGATCGCCATGTGCTCCCTTCTTACCTTCCCCCACATCCTGCTTTGGGGGAAGTTTCAGCAAATGACTCAGATGGAGTATTTTTTCCCAAAGTCATGCTTAATAGAAAAAGACATATTTTAAATTTTTTACTATTTCGCTTTCCAAAGTAATAGCTAGCACCCAAGGTTATCTTAGCCAAAATTTGGTTATCATAAGATATTCTCTGGTAATTTTTATTTTATTTTATTTTATTTTATTGCTTAAAGTATTACGAAGGGTATTAC
>NW_005364339.1:1112246-1129254 GCF_000412655.1 Myotis brandtii
TTGAGGTTCTGCTTCCCGGCATATGTCGACAGTTTGGCTCAAATAAACTTACAAAATTCTTTACAGGTTTCAATGGTTTTTATGTTAACAACCATGGCACTCTTTTTTCAGCCTGATTTTAAAAAGTACCTTTTAATATTCCAATTTCTTTATAATTTTGCCTTCTTATCAAATTTTTCCCCATAATAATCTGACTTAAACACAAAGTATCACCCATGCAGTTTCGGATCCACGGGCTTCCAAAGCTGACATGGGCTCTACGCATAGTTACTCTTACCACCATTACCAGTGTTGTTTCCGCTCAGGCGAATCTTTCTTTTCCAGATGTCCAACGCCGTTAATGTTGGTGCTTCCAGGGTTGTCAGTGCTCGGGCGCCATTTATTGTTGGTGCTCTTGTCCCACTTCGGGCATCCATTTATGCCGGGGTTCTTGTTCCAGCATCAAGAAGGGTTCAGGAATCTGGAAAAGGCGCTGCGCATAAATGACATAGGAATTCAGAGACTAATAAAGAGTCTGGAGACGAGATATAATTTTGAAAGGCATTGGGGGTCAGAGGACCTTCAGCTAAAGGAACTGAAGACTACCTCCTTGTCTAGGATCCTTGCTATTATTAACACAATTTGTCCTAAGGCAAGGTGGAGATAATACATTTCAAAGGCTAAGGTTTCAAAGGGTACAGAGGCATTATCAGTTTGGGGAATAGCCTATGGCTGTTCAGGTGTTTGGCCAATAGGAGGCAATAACATGTAGATTAAGATGCCCTTTAACTGTCTGGCAGCCATAACAAGTTTCCTATTCAGGTTTGGGGAAATGCCTTTGGCCATTTACAACAGATGACTACATGTGTGACTCAACCCTGTTGAGTCCCCGAGTCTCATCAACCTTTTGATGAAACTCTTAAAATTATGACATGCTGGAATTGGTCTACGGCAGTTGAGGTCCTTGGCTGCACATTGAAATTACCTAAAGATTTACAGTTAGGGTTAGAGTTAGGTTTAGGGTAAGGGCTAGGGCTCGGATTAGGATTAGGGTTAGGTTAGGGTTAGGGTTAGGGCTAGGACTAGATCTATGGTTATGGTTCAGGCTAGGGTTAGGGATAGGTCTAAGGCTACTGTTAGGGTTAGGGTTAGGGTTAGGGTTAGGGTTAAGATCAGTGCTAGGGCTAGGGTTAGGTTTAGGGTTATGTTTAGGGTTAGGATTAGGGTTAGCTTTAGATTTGGTTTTAGGGTTGGGTTAAGTTTAGGGTTAGGGCTAGTGTTAGTGTTATGGTTAGGCATAGGACTAGGGATAGGGTTAGAGTTAAGGATAGCATAGGGGTCCTTGGCTGCACATTGGAATCACCTGGATAGTTACAGTTATGGTTAAGGTTATGGTTATAGTTAGGGTTAGGTTTAAGCTAGGACAAGGGCTAGGTTTAGGGTTAAGGTTAGGGTTATGATTATGACTGGGACTAGCATTCAATTTAGGGCTATGGTTAGGATTAGGGCTAGGACTAGGGTTAAGATTAGGGTTAGGGATAAGGATCAGGTTGGAGCTAAGGCTATGTTTAGTGTAAGGGTTATGGTTATGTCTAGGGCTTGGGTTAGTGTTAGTTTTAGTGTTAGGGTTGGAGTTAGGGTTATGGTTAGGTTTGGGATAGGATTAGGTTTAGGGTTAGGGCTAGGGCTACAGTTAGGGTTTGGTTTAGGATTAAGATTAGAGCTAGGGCAAGGGTAAGGGTTATGGCTAGAGCTGGGGTTAATTGTACTGTTAGGGTTAGGGCTAGGGTTAGGGTTAAGGTTAGGACTATTGCTAGGACTAGGGTTAAGGTTAAGTTATGGTTAGGGTTAGGACTATTGCTATAATTAGGGTTAGGGTTAGATTAGGGTTATTGTTAGGACTAGGTTAAGGTTAGGGTTAGGTTTCAGGGGTGAGTTTGGGTTACGGCAAGGGTTAGGGTTAGGGTTAGGACTAGTATTAAGAATATGTCTAAGGTTAGGATTAGGGTCAGAGTTTTAGTTAGAGATAGTTTTAGGGCTAGGGTTAGGGTTAGGGTAATTGTTAGGGTTAGGGCTATGTGTATGTTTAGTTTAAGGGTACGGATAGGTTTAGGGTTAGTGTTTGGGTCCACTGCACATTAGAGTCACATGGAGATTTAGTGTTACCATTAGGGATATATTTAGGATTAAGGTTAGGATTAGAATTAGGAATAAACCTTAACACTAACCATAGACCTAATGATAATCTAATCCTAACCCTAATCCTAGCCCTAACCCAAAACCTAACTCTAACCCTAACTCTCCAGGTTATTCCAATGTGCAGCCAAGGAGCTAGACACTGACCATAACCGTAACCCTAACACTAACCCAAGCATTAGCCATAAACCTAACACTAACTCTAAAACTAAGCCTAACCCTAGTACTAGCCCTAGCCCTAACCATACCTCTAACTCTAATACAAACAATAGTCATAATACTAATCCTAACACTAACACTCACCCTAACCCTAACTCAAGCCCTAATTGTTGCTCTAACCTAACCTTAGCCATAATTGTGGCCCTAGCCCTAAACCTAATTTTCCAGGTTTTTCCAATATTCAGCCAAGAATCTCAATGTTAAACACAACCCTAACCCTAAATCAACCCTAAAACCTAACTCTAAACCTATCTTTAGCCCAGCCCTAAACCTAACCCTAACCCTAGCCTAATCTTAACCCTAACCCTAATCCTAACTGTAACCCTAACCCGACCCATAGCCCAAACCCTATCCCAAACCTAGCCCTAAGCATAAAACCCTAACACAACCATAAAACCTAACCCTAACCCTAGCCCTAGTCCTAACCCTAACTCTCCAGGTGATCTAATGTGCATCCAAGAACCCAGATGCTGAGCCTAAACCTAACCTTAAACCTAAACCTATGCTAACACTAACCCAAGCCCTAGCCCTAATCTTAACACTAACCCTAACCCTAACTGCAGCCCTAACCCTAACCCTAACCCTAGCCATAGCCCTAACCATAACACTAACCCTAACCCTAAACTGAAGGCTAATACTAACCTGCGCCCTACCCCTAATCTTAACTATTGCTAACCCTAACTGCAGCCCTAGCCTTAACCCTAACTCTAGCTCTAAGACTAATACTAACCCTAACCCTAAACTAACCCAACCCTAAAACCTAACCCTAAACTTAGCCCTAGCCCTAGCTTTAACCCCAAACATAACCCTGACCCCAACCCTAGCCCTATAGCCCTAACCTTAACCCTAAACCTAACTCTATCCTAACCATAACCTGAATATCAACACTAACCTAACCCTAACTATAGCCCTAGCCATACCCCTAACCCTAAACAAACCCAAAAACCTAATCATACCCTAGCCCTAGCCATAGCCCTAACCCTAATCCTAACACTAATCCTAGCCCTATCCCTAACCCTAACTATAACACTAACCCTAATTTGTAATGTGCATCCAAGAAATCAGACAATAACCCTAACATTAATCCTAACCCTAAACCTCATACTAACACTAACCCGAGCCCTAGACATAATCTGAACACTAATGATAAACCTAAATGTAGCCCTAGTCCTAACCCTAACCCTAGACCTATGACTAAACCTAACCATAGCCCTAGCCCTAAACATGCCACTAACCCTAACCTTAACCCTAGCCCAAGCCCAAACCCTAACCAAATCCCTAAACCTAACCATAACCCTAGCCCTAACCATAACACTATCCCTAGTACTAGCCCTAACCCAAATCCTAACCCTAACTCTCCAGCTGATTCCAATGTGTATCCAAGAAACCAGACACTAACCTTATCACTAATCCTAACCCTAAACCTAATGCTAACATTAACCCGAGTCCAAGCCTTGATTTTAATACTGATCTTAAACCTAACCCTAGCCCTAACATGAACTAGCCCTAGTCCTAATATTAACACTAAACCTAACCCTAGCCTTAACCCTAACCCAATCCTGAAACCTAACACTAACCCTCTCCCTAGACCTAGCCACAACTCTAACCCTAACCTATCTGAAAACTTAATTCTAGCCCTAATCCTAGCTTAACCCTAGCCCTAACCCTGGCCTTAACCCTAACCCTAACCATAGCCCTAACCCTAACCACCCTTTTTTGTCAGTCAACATATAGTTCTCCATCCCCCAGTTCCTCTGTGGGTAACATTACCTATTTCTACTCATCCTTGAAAGCCCAGGTCACTGCTTCCAGGAGATCTCTTTTGACCTTCACCTCCAGCTCCAACCAGGGAGGGAAATGGGTTCTATATCACCCTGAAACCTTAGAGTGTCCACAATATGCTCTCCCTGCTCTGTAATGTGAGCCCTCCATCAGAAGACCTCACTTTTTTGCTCATTAGAATGAGCAAGAATCTCTTCAAAGACCCAGAACCCTGGCCATACTTCAGACCAGTTAGATCAATCTCTGGGGGTGGGACTAAGGAATCTGGAGTTCTTAAAATTCTCCAGGTGATTCCAACGTGGATCCAAGGCCCCAGATGCTAATCCTAAACCTCACCCTAACCATAACTGTAGCACTAGCCTTAACCCTAGACCTACCCTAACCCTAACCCTAGCCCCAACCCTAATCCTAATCTGAGCCCTAGTCCTAAACCTAACCCTAACTCTAAACATATCTGAAGCCTTAACCCAAACCATAAACCTAGCACTATTCCTGTCCATAACAGTAATCCTCACAGTAACCCTAGCCCTAACCCTAACCCTAACCCTAACCCTAACCCTAGCCTTAGCCCAAACCTCAACCCTAATCCTAACCCTAGCCCTAGCCCTAATATTAACACTAATCCTACCTCTAATCATAGCCCAAGTCCTAATCCTAACCCTAGCCCTAAACCTAACTGTAGCCCTAGCTCTAACCATAACACTAAACATAACCTTAACCCTAACCCACCTAACGCAACTGCTGGAAGCTATCCATTGTCAACACTATCATTAAAGTGCAGCAAGGGAACTTGGAAGGCTGATGGACCTTGAGCTTTAGCAAGGGCTAAAGCTATGCACTGATTGTTCTGTCAAGATAATGGTGGCTCAAACCATTTTCTGACATAGTAGTCTCAAAGTAAATCTTTACTAATATTTACTGACCTTTAAGATAGTCTGTCTGCTACCAGATTGCCTGCCTAACTGAGGGCAAGATGTGTATTCTAAAATCGAATAAAAGCTAACAGGGACAGGGCTTCAGAGAGCCTCTCCACTAGATAAAGGTTTCCACCTGGCCCCCATGCCTTCTAAATTCATATTTCCTGTCTAGTGTATTCGTTTGTGTGAGGCCCCTTTTCCAGATCCTGAACCCTAGCCGCAAATGGATGCGGCATTCACACCCAACCATAAAACCTAACCCAGCCCTAACCCTAATCCTAACATAACACTAACCCTAACCCTAGGCCTAGCCCTAAGCCTAAACCTATCCCTAACACTAACTCTCCAAGTGATTCCAATTTGCAGGCAAAGACCCAGATGCTAACTCATCCCTAACCCTAAGCTGAGCTTTAGCCCTGGAATTCACTGCTAAAAAGCTGGAAACACTGGAATTCACTGGTAAGAGCTGTGTTTGAAATGTGTTTGAAAATACATACATGTGTTTGAACTACGCATAAAACACTGGTAAAGGGCTGAAAATTAGGTAGAAAGATGTTTGAAAACACTGGGGAAACACTGGTAAAGAGCTGGAAACTGGATACAAATGTTTGAAAACACTGGGTATTAACAGGTAAAGTGCTGGAAACTAGGTAGAAATATGTTTGAAAACACTTTGAATTCACTGGTAAAGAGCTGGATTTTGTGTAGAAAAGGGTTGGAAAGCATGAGGTGTTCACTAGCAAAGAGTTGGAAACAGTAGAAAAGTGTTTGAAAATGCGTGGATGTCACTGGTAAAGAGCTGGAAACTGTAGAAAAGTGTTTCAAAACACTTGGAAATGACTGATAAAGAGCTTCTAAGTCTCCATAAAACTGTTTCTAAACACTTAGAAATAATTGATTGAGAGATGGGAACTAGATACAAAAGTGTTTGAAAACACTTGGCAATCAAAGGTTTAGAAATAGAAAATAGGAAGAAACAGGTTTGAAAATACTGGTAAAAAGACGGAAACTAGGTACTAAGGTGCTGAAAAACACTGGGAATACACTGGTAAACAGCTGGAAACTTGAAAAATGTTTGACAACACATGGAGTTCACTGGTTAAAGAGCTGAAAATTATGTAGAAACTTGTTTGAAAACACTGAATTTACTGCTAAAGAGCTGGAAACAAGGAGAAAAATGTTTGAAAACAGAGAGAATTTACTAGCAAAGAGCTGTAAACTGTAGAAAAGTGAAAACACCTGGAAGTAACTGCTAAAAAGCTTCAAAGTCGCTATAAAACTGTTTCTAAACACTTAAAATCACTGGTTAAGAGCTGGACAATAGGTGTAAAACTGTGAAAACGCTGGGAATTAACTGGTAAAGAGCTGGAAACTAGGTGAGAATGTGTTTGAATATACAAGGAAAACACTGGTAAAGAGCTGGAAACTAGGTAAAAATGTTTTTCATAACAATGGGAATACACTGGTAAAAAGCTAGAACTAGAAAAGTATTGGAAATCACTGACAAAGAGCTGCACACTCTATAGAAACCTATTTGATAACACTTGGAAATTACTCTCAAGAGCTGGAAGAAACATGTTTTAAAAACACTTGGAATTCACTGGTAAAGACCTGGAAAGTGGTAAACATGTTTGAAAACACTGTATTCACTGGTGAGAGCTGGGAACTGTAGTAAAGTGTTTGAAAAGACTTGGAAATCACTGACAAAGAGCTGCCCACTCTATAGAAACCTATTTGAAAACACGTGAAAATTGCTGCTAAAGAGCTTCAAACCAGGTAGAAACATCTTTGAAATCACTTGGAATTCACTGATAAAGAGCTGAATTCTGTGTAGAAAAGGGTTCAAAAACCTTGGAAATCGCTGGTTAAGAGCTGAAAACACAGAGAAATGTGCTTGGCAACGCCAGAAAAATCACCTTTAAAGAGATGGAAACTGTAGAAATGTGCATAAAACATGTGGATATCACTGGTAAAGAGTTGGAAATTAGGTAGAAATATATTGGAAAACACTTGGAATTCACTAGTAAATAGCTGAAAACTATAGTAAAGTGTTTGAATACATACAGAAGTCACTGGTAAAGCACTGGAAACTGTAGAAAATTGTTTCAAAAAGCTTGGAAGTCACTGACAAAGAGCAGCCCACTCTATAGAAACCTATTTGAAAACACATGGAAATTACTGCTAAAGAGATGTAAACTGGGCAGAAACATGTTTGAAATCACTGGGAAATCACAGGTAAAGAGCTGGGAAACTGGGAGAAAAGAGTTTGAAAATACTTGGAAGTCACTGCTAATAAGTTTCTAAGTCGCTATAAAACTGTTTCTCAACACTTGGAAATCACTGGTTGAGATATGAACTGAGGTACAAAAGTGTTTGAAAACACTGGCAAATCACTGGTAAAGAGAGTTGGAAACTAGGTAGAAACATGTTTAAAAACACTTGGCATTCACTGGTAGAGCCTTGAAAACTGTCTATGAAAGGGTTGGCAAACACTGGGTGTTCACTGGCAAAGAGCTGGAAACTTAGGAGAAAAGTATTTGACAACACCTGGAACTCACAGCTGGAAATTGTGTAGGACAGTGTTTGAGAAATCACGAGTAAAGAATGGAAAACTCTGTACTAAAGAGTGAGAAAACACAGGGAAGTCACTAGTAAAGAGCGGGAAACTGTTGAAATGTGTTTGAAAACACATGGAAATCAGTGTTAAAGAGCTGGAAACTGCAAAGAAGTGTTTGAAAACACTTGGAAGTAACTGCTAAAAAGTTGTAGCTCTCTACAAAACTTTTTCTAATCACTTAAAAAAATCACCAGTTAAGAGCTAGACAATAGGTATAAAACTGTTTGAGAACACTGGGAATTCACTGGTAAAGAGGTGGAAACTAGATTCAAACATTTTTCATAACTCTGGGAATACACTGGTAAAAAGCTGGAACTAGAAAAGTATTTGAAAACACTTGGAAATCACTGACAAAGAGCTGCACACTATCACAACCTATTTGAAAACACTTGGAATTCACTGGTAAAGAGCTGAATTCTGTGTAGAAAAGGGTTTAAAAACTCTTGGAAATCGCTGGTTAAGAGCTGGAAACAAAGAGATAAGTGCTTGGCAAAACTGAAAAAACACCATTAAAGAGATGGGAACTGTGTAGAAATGTGCGTAAAACACATGGATATCACTGGTAAAGAGTTGGAAATCAGATAGAAATATATTGGAAAACACTTGGAATTCACCAGTAAAGAGCAGAAAACTAGTAAAGTGAAAACATATGAAAGTCACTGGTAAATCACTGAAAACTGTAGAAAATTGTTTCAAAACGCTTAGAAATCTCTGATAAAGAACTGTCCACTCTATGGAAACACTTGGATATCACTGGTAAAGAGCTGGAAAGTAGGTAAACATGTTTGGAAACACTGTGTATTCACTGGTAAAGAGCTGGGAACTGTAGCAAAGTGTTTGAAAACACTTAGAAATCACTGACAAAGAGGTGAAAACTGGGTAGAAACATGTTTCAAATCACTGGGAAATCACGGGTAAGGAGCTGGAAAACTGCTAGAAAAGTGTATGAAAATACTTGGAAGTAATTTCTAGTAAGTTTCTAAGTTGCTTTAAAACTGTTTCTATACATGTAAAAATCACTGGTTAAGAGCTGGACAATAGGTATAAAACTTTGAAATACTGGGAATTAACTGGAAACTAGGTAAGAACGTGTTTGAAAACACAGGGAAAAACACTGGTAAAGAGCTGGAAACTAGGTAAAAATGTTTTTCATAACAATGGGAATATACTGGTAAAAAGCTAGAAGGAGAAAAGTGTTTGAAAACACTTGGAAATCACTGACAAAGATCTGCCCACTCTATAGAAACCTATTTGAAAACGTGAAAATTGCTGCTAAAGAGCTGGAAACTAGATAGAAACATGGTTGAAATCACTTGGAATTCACTTGTAAAGTGCTGAATTCTGTGGAGAAAAGGGTTTAAAAACTCTTGGTAATCGCTGGTTAAGAGCTGGAAACAAAGAGAAATGTGGTTGGCAACACCAGAAAATCACCGTTAAAGAGATGGAAACTGTAGAAATGTGCTTAAAACACGTGGATATCACTGGTAAAGAATTGGAAATTAGATAGAAATATATTAGAAAACACTTGTAATTCACCAGTAAAAAGCTGAAAACTGTAGTAAAGTGTTTGAAAAACATACAGAAATCACTGGTAAAGCACTGGAAACTGTGTAGAAAATTGTTTCAAAATGCTTGGAAATCACTGATAAAGAGGTGAAAACTGGATAGAAACATGTTTGAAATCACTGGGAAATCACTGGTAAAGAGCTGGAAACTAGGTAGAAACATGTTTGGAATTACTTGGAATTCACTGGTAAATTCACTGTGTAGAAAAGGGTATAAAAAAAGTTTACACACCTGAAACCAGAGAGAATGGAGCCCGATTCCTCACAGGGCTGTGTGATTCCACCTTAGGCCATGGGTTATGTTGTTGCTGGGGCACTGTCTAGCCCAAATCTTGTTTACTGTGCACTTGTGTTTGCGTTCTACACCCTGTACGACAGAAACTTTGCAGAGTGCCCTCTCCCACTTCCGGACCCCTCAGGGGATGCTGGAGAACCTGTTTTGGCCCTATCCCTACCAGACCAAGGGACCTTGCTCACTCTGCAGATGCCAGGTAGGGACAGCGAGAGGTTGGCTCCAGGGCATGTACGGCCCATCTCACCCAGTCGTGCCCTACTGGCCACTTTCCTATTAATTTCCTTTCAATGTGCACAAATCCATGCACAGGGTCACTAGTAATTTTATAAATTTTTTCACAGACACACTATATGTATATATGGTTTTCATATAAATATATTATGTATGCTGTTTAAAAAGTTTTGAATGATTTGTTTTGCTCTCCTATTCACTCCATTATTTTAAGAAACTAATGCTCATCACCTGATGTAATATTCTAAATGCTGCTTTTTCCTCATATGCTCATTTGTATATTTATATACATATATGTCATTATTTTATAAGTATGGAGTTAGGTACGTTACTTTATGTTTTATTTTTTAAACTTAGTAATGGATATTAAATCTCACCAAAACAGTTGGGAAAAATATAACTCAGTCTTTTTAATTGAGGCGTAATTGGATGACATTCAACTGGGCTATTAGAGTTTTCTTTTCCCTTGATGATATTTTAAAATAGAACTTGTAGTAAGATAATTATAGAATTGTATATGGTTATAAAAGTAATACAAAGGGGTCTCATATACATTTATCCCATTTCCTGAATGCTAACATTTCATTAAATCATAGTATAATATCAGTGTCAAATATTTCTATTGATACAACTCATCAACCTTATTCAGACACCCCTGGTTTTATTTGTATTGCACTCACTTGTGGATGCGCACGTGTGTGTGTGTGTGTGTGTGTGTGTGTGTGTGTGTGTGTGTGTGTTGTTCTATAAAATTGTATCACATATGTGGACGCGTTACCTGGAGTTGGAGCAACTGTCTTGTGACCATGAGGATACAGATTTCTTTATGTATTCTAGATGCACAAACATCTGGTAATGTCTAGCAGTATAAATAGAACAACTATCAAATTAGGTTTGTGCATGCACCAGCACCACAGCAAAGATATAACACAGTTTCATCACTTCAAAGTTTCCTCTTCTTGTCCACATTCACCTCCCCTCTTGCCTGTCCTCTTCTCTAAACATTGGAAACCACTAATCTACCCTTTATTCATTTTTTAAATTGAATTTATTGGGGTGACATTGGTTAATAAATTATATATGTTTCAGGTGTACAATTATATAATGCATCATCTGTATAATGTGTGTTCACCACCCTAAGTCAAGTCTCCTTCAAAGTTTTATTTTTTTCAAATGTTATATAAATGCAATCATACCTTTTTAGAATTAACTGTTCCCCTCAGCATAACTCTCTGGAGATTCAGTGGTTGTATGTATCAACAGTCCACTCCTTTTAATTACTGAGTAATATTCCATGATATGTATGTTGTAGAGTTTGTTTAGCCATTCCTCAGTAGAAAGAAATCTGACTTCATTTCACTTTTCGGCTATTAAAAATAAAGCTGCTATAAATATTCATGTAGCGGTTTTTGTGTTATCATGAGTTTTCATTTGTCTTGAATTGCCAGGGTCCAGCCTGAGAGGTCCAGGGGTTCCCAAAGGTGTGGACGGGGTCGGCGAAGAATGAAGGACATGTAGACAGCATTCAGATGATCAGCATAGCCAGGTTCTCCCTTATTCTCCTGTTACATCTGTATTTATACCATTTGATCCTATAAGCATGCCTCTATAGTCACACCATGGTATGTTTTGGGTCCTCCCTTGACCTTCTACAGTTCCTTGTTTTATGTCCATAGTTTCTTATCTGACCTTTGCCAAAAATCCCATCTCCATCTAGTTCTGTTGATTTTAATCCTATCCATTCTATTCCAAAGGTTAGGGCTAGTTTGTTATCTCCATTCCAAGGTCACTACTCTTCTGTTCTGTTAAGCTACAAGGAAGTAACTGAAGGAGATTATCCTATTCTATGGCCTAAGTAAAGATTATGTAGCTTAAGCGTGATTGTTCGTAGTTAAAGTGATTAACTACCCGCCTGGCACTTAGCTAAGGGGTTTTACTGACTTATTCCCTTCCTTAGTCCTGTTAATCCCTAACTCCAGGGAAACATTCCCACCTGGGGAAACAACCTTTCTCGGGGAGGTGGCCCTGGTTAGAACACATAGCACTAAGAAGGGGAGCAAACATATTAAGAACAGTATGCCAGGTCCCTTGAAACATGCTGTGCAGATGTTTCTTCCCTGCAGCGATTGTGTCAAGCAGCAAGGCTGGACCAGCTTCCGGCATTGAATAAATGCCCAACCATGCAATTGCTAGATTATAAGATAGCTAGTGGCCTGGTGCACGAAATTCATGCATGGGTATGGTCCCTAGGCCTGGCCTGTGATCAGGGCCATCTTCCCCAGCTGCCCACAGCCAGCCCTGCCCCTGCCGCCACCCACCCCCAGTTCCCCACTTGCCATCGGGTAATAGGAGCCTGTGGGGTGGGGGGTAAAAACAGAGAGGTTGGCCATTCTGCCCGCTCGCCAGCCCTGCCCATGCTGCAGGTTGCCCTCTGTGTGTGGGGGGTGACTGGTGGGGCGGGGGCTTTGGCCTGGCACCACCTGCATCCCCTACCACCCACCCCTGGTTCCCCATTCACCATTGGGCGATCAGAGCCTGCTGGCCAGGGAAAAGGACCAAGAGGTGGTCAGTGCACCTCATAGTGACTAGTCGATTGGTCGATCAGTCGATCTGCTCATTCTGCCTTTAGGGTCAATTTGCATATTACCCTTTTATTATATAGGATAGAGGCCCAGTGCATGGATGGGGGCCAGCCTGCCTGCCCTGGTTTGGGCTTCAGATCGGGGTGAGGGTCCCCACTGGGTGGTGGGGCCAGTTGAGATGAGAGGCCATGGGGGGTTTGCAGGCCGGCCATGCCCCGATTGGGTGGGAATCCCCACTGGGGGGCAGGGCCAGCCAGGGCTAGGGGCAGTGGCAGTTTTTAGGCTGACCATGCCCCCGATTGGGGTGGGGGTCCCCAGTGTGGGGCAGGGCTGGCCAGGGCAACAGGCGGCAGTCGTTCTGGTCTCTGGTCGTTCGGGTTGTTCTGCTGTTTCAGTCACTGGGCTTTTATTATATAGAATTTCATGTTAGTTTCAGAAACTGTCAGAATGGTTTCTGGACTGATTGTATCATTTTATAGCCTCACTGGCATTGTATGAATGTTCCTGTTTATTTTCACATCATTAGCATTTAGTGTTGTCATCATTTTGTATTTTAATCATTCTGCTAGGAACATAGTATACCTCATTGTGGTTTTAATATGTATTTCCCTAATGGCTGAAGATATTGAACATCTTTCCATGTGCTTATTTGCCATCCATATGTTCCATGAAATGAACACTTCCTTTTGTCCATTTTCTAATTCAATAATTTGTTCTTTTTTTTTTAATCCTCATCCAAGGATTTTTTTTTCCATTGACTCTTTAGAGAGAGTGGAAGGGAGGGAGGAGGGGGAGAAAGAAAGAGAGGAACATTGATGTGAGAGAGACATATGGATTGTTTGCCTCCCTCTCATGCCCCAGGGCCAGGAATTGAACCTGCAACCCAGCTAAGTGTCCTTGACCAGGAATCGAAACCTTGACCCTTCAGTCCCTGGACTGACACTCTAACCACTGAGAAAAACTAGCCAGGGCCAATAGTTTGTTCTTTTATGTTGAACTTTGAGATTTCTTTATATATTCTAGAAACTAGTTCTTTGTTCCATATGTGGTATATTAGGCAGATCAGGCTGCCAAACAAAATACCATAGACTGGGTGGCTTAAGCAGCAGAAGTTTATTTTCTCATGTTTCTGGAGGCTGAGAAGTCCAAGATGAAGGTGCCAGCAATTTTGGCATCTGGTGAGAGCTACCCCTCAGGTTATGGGCTGCTGCCTTCTTACTGTTTCCTCACATGGCAGAGAGATAGTGAGCTCTCTGGTATGTCTTCTTATAAAGACACTAATCAAATTGGACCAGGGTTCCACCTATTTGACCTCATTTAATTTAATTACTTCTATATAGGTCCCATCTTCAAATATAACTACATGGGACATTAGGCTTTCAAGGTATAGATTTTGAGAGAACAAACATTCAGTCCATTACATGAGGCTTATAAATATTTCCCCACATTATGTAGCTTGCTTTTGCATCCTCTTAACAAAGTCTTTCACAATCCAAATTTTAAAATTTTTGATGAAGTTCAAGTTATCAAAATTTTCCTTTATGAATCATCCATTTTTGGAGTAATAGCCAACAACTCTGCCTAACTCTAGAGCTAGATGATTTTCCGTGTGTGTATTTTTTTCCTGACAGCTTTATAGTTTCACATTTTACATTTAAACCAATTATTATTTCTTTAAAAATAGTTTATTGATTTTTAGAGAGAGAGGAAGGGAGAGGAAGAAAGACAGAGGAACGTTGATGTGAGAGTGAAACATCAATCAGCTGCCTCCTGCACGCCTTACACCTTAGATCGAGCCCACAACCCAGGCATGTGCCCTGACTGGGAATTGAACCAGCAAACTTTCAATGCATGGAACAGTGCCCAATCAACTGAGTCACAGTGACCAGAGCACATTTAAACCAATTATTTATTTTTAGTTATATTTTGTATATGCTCTTATGAGAGCACAGAGGCCTTGTTATTCATATACCAGGATGTTCAAGGCCATTCTGGCATGAATCTAATCGGATTCTAAGGTTAAGATACCATGAGCAGGTGCAAGGACACACGGTACATTGTACCCTTCTGTAACCCAATATGATTGATTTTAACTATTGGAATGAAGCCTTCTTTGTCTCAGCAGTAATATACGGGTTACTAACCAAGAGTGTGTGAAAAAGTCTGCTAGAAACAGCAGCTGGGCAGAGCAGAGGCTAGAGAGAGCTCAGAGAAGCAGAGGTAATAGGCACAGAGAATATAGCTCTTATGTGTTCAGGAGACAGGAAAGCTTAGATGGAGCTGAGAGCTGGTACTGCTACAATGTAAGGCTAAGTTTCATAGAGAGCTCAGACATAGCTACCATGTGGACCAGCCAGTGTGTTGGGCAAGGAAGACAGGAAAAGCTGCTGAGCCACAGAAGCTAGAGAAGCTGCTGTGGCTAAAGCTCTAAGTGAGAGCTCATGTACTATTGCTATGTAAAAGCTAGGGATCTAGAGGCAACCTGAGGCTGTGGGAACAGAGACTGCTA
Organism: Myotis brandtii; assembly: GCF_000412655.1. Taxonomy (NCBI): domain Eukaryota; kingdom Metazoa; phylum Chordata; class Mammalia; order Chiroptera; family Vespertilionidae; genus Myotis; species Myotis brandtii. The sequence continues at coordinate 1,127,139 of NW_005364339.1, forward strand.
CTACCGTGTAGGGAAGATTTACCAGCTGGTGTACGGATGCCTGCCTGTATGTACTTTGCTGTGAAGACTTGTCTTGTCTGATGGCTATGTGGCCACTGGCTTCTGCAATAAAGACTCATTCTTATACACATACAACCTCTCCTGGCTTCTCTGTCTGCCTGCCACAGAGACCTGCTGTCTCTGACACTTGGTGCCGTCCAAGGAGGTCCAGCCCTAGGCAGAGGGGTTTGGACCCAACACCTGTTACTAGTGAGCAGAGGATAAAGAAGGAACTTGGGTAAGTTCCCAACAATTGGGACAGTGGACAGGGCTCGAGAAGGAACCAGTGCTGGCGTCGTCAGGAAGAATTAAGAAGAAAATATAGACACAGAACAACTCAGAGCAGCAGAGCTCCTACTATCTCTGACAGCTATGAGGAGATTAAAGTTCAATTATTTTTGCCTATGGATATCTAATTCTTCAGCACCATTTGTTGAAAGGCTATCATTCCATTGAACTGTTTTTGTACATCTGTTAAAATTAGTTAAGTTTATTCATGTGAGTCTATTTCTTTTTCAGTGAAGGATAGTCATGTGGGTTTTCTATGCTGTTCCATTGATTCATATATATGTCCTTCCACACAATTTTGATTTCTATAGCTAAATGTAAAGTCTTAAAATCTACCTAATTCTTGCCCCTTGATTCTTGTTTTAAAAAATTGTTTCTTTTTTTTTTGAATTTATATAATTACTAGGGGCCCAGTGCATGAATTCGTGCACCTTGAAAGAAACTGTGGGCCGCGATGTTGCAGTGGGCAAAGGGACGGGTCTCAGCCCATCCTCTGAGCCCCCTCCCTGGCCCTCTCACCATGGCCCCTGGTTCCCTGTCTGCTGGCAGACCTGCTCCTGTCTCTGCCATTCCCATGCATTGACGGAATTGGCTCTACTTGCACCGGCTGATGGCACGTAGTGATTGGGGCTGGCGCCAGCAGCAAGTGTGAGGGGAGGCATTGCTGTCAGAGGGTGTGAGTGATGACTGCTGCCCCAATTGCCCCTCAGGAACAGGGGGAAGTAGAGAAACCCTCAGGGGCAATCAGGGCCAGCAGCTGCTGCTCATATCCGCTGACGGCACCAAGTGATTGGGACCAGTGCTGGGCGCTGGCAGAAAGTGCAAGTGGCAGCTCCAGTACCAGCAGTGAGTGCGAGTGGGGCTGAAGCTGGCAGCAGATGAGAGTGCTGGGCAGGACTGTGGCGCCTGTGAGCAAAGAATTTTCAGTAACCACAGGGGCTCACCCTGATGACAGCGACCAGTGCCCCGCCTTGGTCTGGCACCCCCGCTCGCCTGCTCCACTATCCCACTGGGGCCAACGCCTGCCATGTTTTGTGCTCTGCCACCTGCTGCTGAAGCCCACCATGTTCTGTGCGCCCCCTGGTGGTCAGTGCACGTCATAGCAACCAGTTGTTCAGTTGTTTGGTTGTTCTGTCATTTGGTCTATTTGCATATTAGGATTTTATATATATATACTAGAGGCCCGGTGCACAAAAATTTGTGCCCTGGTGGGGGGGGTGTCCCTCAGCCCCACTTGTGCCCTCTCACAGTTTGGGACCCCTCGGGAGATAACGACCTGCTGGCTTAGGCCTGCTCCCGGTGGCAGAGGGCAGGCCCAATCCCTAGGTGCAGCCCCTGGTCGGGCTCAGAGCAGGGCCGATTGGGGAGTTGGGGTGCCACCCCCTGTCATGCACAGAGCAGGGCGGATCGGGAGGTTGCGATGCCACCCCCAGTCACGCTCAGGGTAGGGCCAATTGGGGGGTTGGGGCGCCGCCCCCTGTCACACTCAAGGCAGGGTCGATGGGGAGGTTGCAGCACCAACCCCTGTCAAAAACAGAGCGGGGCCGATCAGGGGGTTGGGGCGCTGCCCCCTGTCACACACAGAGTAGGGCCGATAGGGGAGTTGGGGCACTGCCCCCTGTCACACACAGACCAGGGCAGATCAGGGGGTTGGGGCGCCACCCCCTGTCACCCACAGAGCAGGGCCGATCAGGGGGTTGGGGCACTCCCCTCTGTTACACTCAGGGCAGGGCCGATGGGGAGGTTGCGGCTCCACCCTGTCACACACAGAGCAGGGCCCATGGGGGGG
>NW_005364339.1:1129594-1138831 GCF_000412655.1 Myotis brandtii
GTGTCCTGGATCAGGGTGGGGGTCCCCACTGGGGTGCCTGGCCAGTCTGGGTGAGGGGCTGAGAGCTGTTTTCCTAAAGCGGGTGACTGAAGCTCCCAACCGCTCCTTTTTTTTTTTTTTTTTATTCTGGGATTTATTTACCTTCTATGGCTGACACTGGAGCTGAGAGCCAGCTTTAGCTCTGAGGCTCGGCTCCAGCTCTGAGACCTCGGCTGCTGAAAGCAGGTATCTGGGTTTGTTTGGGTTCTATAATTGAAACACTGTTGCAACTCCAGCTCTGCCGGCTGGCTGAAAGCATGGGGTTTGTTTAACTTCTATAATTGCAACATTGTTTCTTAGAGTGCAAGCTCAGAGCCCAGCAGAAGCAGGCAGGGAACCTTGGCTTCCTCCTTCACTGGAGCAAGCAAGCCTCCTGTTCGCTTCAGCTGCCTGGCTGCCAGCCGCCATCTTGGTTGGCAGTTAATTTGCATATCACCCTGATTAGCCAATGGGAAGTGTGTCGGAGGTACGGTTAATTACCATGTTTGTCTATTATTAGATAGGATAGATTATTTTTTTAGTTTTTTATAAATATGTTTTTATTGATTTCAGAGAGAGATATAGAAATATCAATGATGAGAGAGAATTGAAACAGAAATTTTAGGGGAATTATAGGCAGGCTTAGGGAATTTTTAGAATTGGGGGTCATGGAAAAAACACAGGGCTACAGATTGGGAGAAGGTATATCTCCATAACACAAGGAAGCCGGGTGCAGGGAGCAGCAACAGTTGCGTTTACATAAGACAGGGGAGCTGGAAGTAGCCAAAAAGGTCTATATTTACAAAATAAAGAAGAAGGAAGAAAGCCAGAAAGAAAAGAACAATGAGGAAGGAGGGGGGGGAATCTTATATTTCTCATGTGAGGTTCGAACTTTGAGCTCAGGAGTTACTATAGTAACCAGTCTAAGGGAATAATGACCAATCAGAGGGGATATCAAGGCACCAGGATCTGCAGCCTTTATAAGCCATAGGGAAAAGGAACTCATGGGGACCCTTTCCCCCTCCCTACTTGGGAGCAGCAACAGTTGCTGCTTATTAAGACAGGTCTATTTTGTAAATATAGACCTTTTTGGCTACTTCCAGCTCCCCTGTCTTATGTACTTATTCTTCAACAAATCTCCACCTTTGCTATACCACTTTCTGTCAGTGGATTCATTCTTGAATTCTGGCGGACAAAGAATCTGGGTTCCAGTCAAAAAATTCCATTTCAAAATCATTGATTGGCTGCCTTCTGAATGCCCCCACCAAGGATTGGCATGGAACTGTGGCTTCCTGGTTCATGGATCGGTGCTCAAACAATGAGCCACACCGGCTGGGCAATATTTTAGTTTTCATTTACAGTTAACATACAATATTATATTAGCTTCAGGTGTACAAACCAGTGATTAGACATTTCTATAACTTATTAAGTGATCACGCCAATAAATCTAGTACCCATCTCACAGCATACATAGTCATTACAATATGCTCTACTTTACATCCCCATGACTATTTTGTAACTACCAATTTCTACTTCTTAATCCTTCCACCTTTTTCACATATGCCCCCAGCCCACTTTTGTTTGGGAACCATCAAAAATATTCTTTGCATTTATGAGTCTGTTTCTGTTCTGCTTGTTTCTTTATTTTGTTTTTCAGATTCCACACATAAGTGAAATAATATGGTATTTATCATTTTCTGTCTGACTTATTTCACTTAACATAATACCCTCTTTTCTCAGATGGCAAGATTTTTTTTTTTATGGCTGAGTCATACATAGTCCATTGTATATATGCACCACTTCTTCTTTATCTGTTCAACTATTGATGGACATTTAGGTTGTTGCCATATCTTAGCTATTGTAAATAATGCTGCAATGGACATATGGATGTATATGTGTTTTTTTTATTTACTATTTTAGGTTTCTTCAGGTAAATACCCAAAGTGGAATTGCTGGGTCCTTTTTTGCCTCTTGTTTTGAAGTTTATTTTGTCTGGCATAAGATTACTATCCCATCTTTTGTTTTCAATTTTCATTAAATATTTGTATCCCTTTACTTTCAGTCTGTGTATGTCTTTCTATCTGATGTGAGTCTCTTGTAGGAAGCATGTGTAGAGGTCTTGTTTTGTTATCCTTTCAGCCTCCATATGCCTTTTGTTTGGAGCATTTAATTAATTTGCATTTAAAGTAATTGTTGATAGATATGTATTAATTGCCATTTTATTATATATATATATTTCTCCTTCTTCTTCTTCTTCTTCTTCTTCTTCTTCTTCTTCTTCTTCTAAAAAAAGATTCTTTAGCATTTCTGGGAAGCTCTTCATCTGTCCTTCAGTTCTAAATGATAGCTTTGCTGAGTGGAAGTAATCTTGGTTGTAGGACCTTGCTTTTTATCACTTTGATTATTTCTTGCCAATCTCTTGAGGCCTGCAAAGTTTCTGTTAAGAAATGAGCTGATAATCTTTGGGGAGCTCCCTTGTAGATAAATAACTGCTTTTCTCATGCTGCTTTTAAGATTTTGTCTTTGTTTTTAACCTTTGGACTTTTAATTATGATATATCTTTGTGTGGGCCTCTTTGGGTTCATCTTGTTTGGGGCCCTCTGCACTTCCTGGACTTGTGTATCCATTTTCTTCATCAGGTTAGGAAAGTTTTCCATAATTATTTTTTTTTCATATAGGTTTTTAACTCCTTGATCTCTCTCTTCTCCTTCTGGCACCCCCATGATGCAAATGTTGGTACACTTAAAGTTGTCCCAGAGGCTCCTAATATTATCCTCATTTTTTGGGGATTTTTTTTTTTTTTTTTTGCTGTTCTGATTGGGTGTTTTTTGCTTTCTTATATTCCAAATTACTGATTTGATTCTCAGCTTCCTCTACTCTATTGTTGATTCCCTGTAAATTATTCTTCATTTTAGTTAGTGTGTCCTTTATTTCTGAATGGTTCTTTTTTCTGGCTTCCATGTTCTTTTTTATAGTTTCTATGTTCTTTTTTATACTTGTTAATATAAAAAACCATTGAAACCTATAAATAATTTTTTGTGAGTTTATTTGAGCCAAACTGTCAACATATGCCAGGAAGCAGAATCTCAACGAATTGAAATAATGCTCTGGAGAATGGTGGGTTATATCTATATTTATACACTAGTGGCCCAGTGCATGAAATTTGTGCATGGTGGTGGGGCGGTTCCCTCAGCCCAGCCTGTACCCTCTCCAATTGGACATCCCTCTTGCAATCTGGGACTGCTGGCTCCTAACCGCTCACCTGCCTGCCAGCCTGATCTCCCTAACTGCTCTCCCCTACCAGCCTGATTGCCCCTAACTGCCTCTGCCTCAGCCCTGCCACCATGGCTTTGTCCGAAAGGATGTTCGGAAAGTTTTCCAGAAGTTGTTCAGTCTAATTAGCATATTACCCTTTTATTAGTATAGATTGATTTTAGAGAGGGAGGGAGATAGAAACATCAGTGATGAGAGAGAATCATTGATTGGCTGCCTCCTGCACGCCCCACACTGGGGATGAAGCTCTCAACCCAGTCATGTGTCCTGACTGGGAATTGAACTCTGGGCCCTTCAGTCCTCAGGCGGAGGCTTTATTCACTGAGCAACACCAGCCATGGCTACACTTTCCCTTTCTGCTGGGACGTGTTCTGTCTGCTGGAGCTGAAACACTGAAGCTGTCTCACTGGGCAGAGTGGGGTGCACTGGGCAGCTCAGGGCAGAGTGGGATGCAATGGGTTGGAGCAGGTTGAGCCCCCTGAAAGCTGGAGAGGGGCCTCGTTTAACAGCAGGACTGTTTCATGGCTGTGCTGCCTTGCAGTTGAATGGCCACACTGTTGGGCTGTGCCACAGTCAGTGGGAGTTTACACAACTGAACTGTCTGCACAGATAGCTTCCTCCTCACCACACCCCCAAGCTGGGGGTTCCTCTTAGGGTTGAAGTGACACCGACCACCCTTGGTTGGTAGCCCAATCGGCCACCTTGGAAAGAGAAGTGGGGAATCCTGATTTTATGTGAATGCTCCAATTTCTTAACTTGGCAACTAATGCAAACTTCAGATGTTTGGACCAAACCAGAGAGGTGGTCAGGCCTGGTGTCCAGGCCACTGCGTGCCACTGTGCTCAGCCCAGTTGTAAAGAGACCCTAGATGTCTGGGCAGGTGAAGGGGTTGGGGGCACGCTTGGGTAATTCCGACGTCATCCCACATGTTTTTTTTCCCCCCACTGATCACAATTTATTATAATCTGTTGGCAGCATAGATAGATATTAGTTACCAGAACTATGTCTTCATAGAAGTGGTCAGAGAAAGATAAATATCACATGATCTCACTCATTTGTGGATTATTATGAACAACATAAACTGATGAACAAAAATAGATCTAGAGACAGAGAAGCATCAATCAGATACTCAAACCTCAGAGGGAAGGCAGGGGAGGGTGTGGCTAAGGGGGACAGATCAACCAAAGGACTTGTATGCACGCATATAAGCATAACCAATGGATACAGACACGGGGGGTGAGGGCATGAGTGGGGTGGGGGGACAATGGGAGGATAAGGACACATTTGTAATACCTTAATCAATAAAGAAAAAAAAAGAAGTGGACAGTATGTCGCCATTCTATTGGGAACTGTGTGCACTTAATCATCAGCATGATCTTTCACTTTCTTTTTTTTTGTTTTGTTAATGAAAATAAGCCTTATTACATCATCAAGTACTAAATACATACAAAGATGCAAACAGTATTAGTCACTTTCTTCCAGATGTTTGGATCCACTGATGGGAAAGGCGGAACTGAAATCTACATACATCCTTAGGGGAAATTTCAGGGGTCCTTGTCAGGGAGGTTTGATAAGTTGCTCTTTCTTCTGTATTTATAACTAGTGCATTTTAAAGATTGACTTCAAAGTACTAATAGTCATGCAAATGCTTAAGCAAAAAAAAAAAAAGTTACATTGAGCAGAATTTATACTGTGTGGTGAACGGGCACTGGCTACTAAAATGCTGCCTCAGGACTGACTGAAACAAACCCTCAGAGTTGCATCAGCTCAGAAGAGAAACAAAGAACATGTGAGTAACAGAAATGTATCCAGAAGAGAAACACCGTTATCTTGGAGGCCAACTATGGTTTGCTGTGATAGGTAACTGACGTGCATCATGTAAATCAATGCTTTAAAAAACAACAACACTAAATGCCCTGGGTAGTTCCTATATAATATGTAAACCTAATAACTGCAAAAATCTCTTCTCCATCTCAGCGATGGGAGGTTCGGAGCCTGACGAACCACCACGGGAGGGGCACGGGAAGGAGAAAACAAGCTGTTACCATTTTGAAACCAAGTTTCATCTGAAAGGGTTGGGGGGCGGGAGGAGGGCAATGAGCTGTCACTTCTTGGAAGAAGATGGAAAGCCTTTCCCGCTGACTCGGAGGCTAGGACCTGGCGGTCCGCTCTGTCTCCACCAAACACTCCCCAACCAGCCCTCTCGCATGGATGATGCCTCGTTTCAGTCTCTCCATCGCACTCTTGCTGCCCATGTACGTGGGTCGGATCTCCTTCCCCAGATCTTTAATGATGGCCAGCAGCTCAGCATATTTGCTCTGGGGCACCTGGCTGTTCCCTGTTCCCTGCGTGTAGCCTAGAGATGGTGGTCTGTAGTCACTCAGCAGCTGGCGGTACTGGGAGGACGTCGCCATGTTGGTGGAAGGCGGGCTGACGCTCCCAGCAGCGTTGAGGGAGGCGGCGGCGGGCATGTGCGCGGTCAAGTTCGGTTTGTAAGACATCCTCCCTGGGCAGTGGGGCGCAGCAGGGCCTGGCCTGCGAGGCCGGGCGGCAGCGAGGCAGGCCCAGTGTCCGTGTGCCCGTCCGTGCTCCCGCTGAGCTCCTGTGCACTTTTTGTTGTTGACAGCTCAGGCCGCACCAGCAAATAATGGCTGTCCCTCACCCTGACACCGCCACAGTATCATGATCTTTCAGTTTCTTGATGTTCTGCTGTGCCGCTCAGTTTCTTTCTGCAGATGCTCAATCTCCTTTTTATGATGAGTGATCTCTTCTTCATGTTGTTTCTTCAAGGCTACCAGCTGTTCTTTAGTCTGTTCTCAGAAGTATCATTCCTCTTCAGCCTTCTCTTTTTTTGCGAAGGTCCCACCGGCTTCCCTGATCGCGCCGCCTCAGAGCTGAAATTAGCTGACTGCAGCCAAAGCCTCCTGCTTGTATGGCCCTCACTCCCCACACTCCGAGCCACAGCCGTGCCACCAACTCTGAGACTGCCATGGTTGTCAGTGCCGTGTAGCTCTGGACCACCCTCATTTGGTTTTAAACACAAACCTGCCTTGGACAGGCCTTGAAGGTTTTTTTCTTTCTGTCTGCTCACATTCAAGTGCCGGCAGCGCTGGTCCATTGGTGCCTGGCCTGTCCTCTTGAGATTGACCCTGCAGGACTACTAAGGGAGCCAGTCCCCAGTTCTGCCCTGCCCCCAATGCTGTGTGCAACCTCCTCCTGTTCAGTTGTGACCTGTTACTGCGTCCAGGCCTAATTAGCATATTTCCTCTCTCTCTCTCTCTCTCTCTCTCTCTCTCTCTCTCTCTATATATATATATATATACATATATATATATTGCAATCAAAGGATGAGACACAGGTGGGTTACATGAAATCCATTGGTGCTAGACTAGAGAGGAAGGAGAAAGCAAAGCGGGGAAACTACTGGGATTGGATAAGAAGTAAAATGATAGACACATATTTAGGTGGGTGCAGGAACAATTAACATGATAATAGTGAAGGAATTTGTGGTATCTGTCCTGGTGCCCAGCACATTAAGTTGTGCCCCAAAGCGTCCAGAAAAAGGGAAGTTACAAGCTACCCAGACATTTCAAGGGTATGTTATTATAAATGCAAAAAGACAGATAGGCTCAGTTAAGGTAAAGGTTGACCTTGTCAGTGAAAATATCAGCCTAGGATGTAACTACCCACCATAACAGCTTTTAGTTAAAGTTTAATTTCAGACCATCCTTTGTGGTTACTTTAGGTCTCTGAGATAGCAAGACCACCATGCAGGCCTTCCCTGAGCTTATCAGGTTAGCATGTGGCCCCTTTCATCCATATACTGTTGAAGTTCTCTCTATATTCAATTATTCTTCATTGAACATCTTTTTTAACCAGTATTTTAAACTCTGCATCTAGTTTGTTTAGTTATTTTTCTGCAGTTTTGCTCTATTCTTTCAGCTGGGACATGTTTCTTTGTCCCCTCATTTTGGCTGCCTCCCTGTATCTGTTACTATGTATTAAGTAGAGATGCTCTTGTCTCCCAGATTTTGTAGAGTGGCCTTATGTAGCAGGTCTTGTATAGTCCAATGGCCCAGCCTTCCTGATCACCCAAGCTGGCCACTTCAGGTGTGGGCTGTGTGGGCTGTGTACACCATCATGTTGTAGTTGAGACTCTGTGTGGGCTGTGTACACCATCATGTTGTAGTTGAGACTTGATTGCTGCTGGCTCCTCATTGGGAGGGATTTACCCCCAAGATAACTGGCTATAAGGATTGGCTGCACCACTGTGGAGGATCAGTTGTGCAGGGACCTACTGTATGGAACAAGACTTACTTCAGTGGGGCTCTGGTGTCTACTGAGTCTGCCCCTTGAGTTTGTCCCTTGGAGGAGGTTGGGTGGTGCTTGACATAGTGAGAAACTATATACTGGGTGCACTGGCTCTGGGGCCTCCAGGGAGGTACAGGACAAGGCAGTCACCACCTGTATCCTGATGTAGAGTCACCCAGAATGAGCTGCAAAGTGATCTGCAGATAGCTGCTACTTGTGCTGGGCTTTGAGGTGCCCAGGAGAGACCAAGCCAGGAATCAAGGCTGGCTGTCACTAGTGCCAGGTGCCACTTAGCAAGAGGTATGTGGCATGCTGAAGCCAGATGCTGATTGATTGAGAGATTTTAGAAAAGTCCAAAGTATGAGCCAAGTCAGGCCATTTGCATAAAAAAGCCACTGGAAACAGCATGGGTGAGCCTATAAGGTGGATAGGGCAGGGTCTCAGACAAACACAGGGAGTGAACAGTGACAGCCAGGTGGATGGAGTCTCAAATATGGTGCCAACCTGCCAACTTAGTGAGGGCAGGGCCCAGAGAAGAAATAATGGCCTCTCCCAACATCTCTGTCTGGGAGAAAGCATCCCCTTCAGCTCTTCCCCTGATGCCAAACAACTCAGTTCCATCTCGTGTGTTGCTGATGCCTAGCACTGGAACACAGAGGGAGTGAATCCAAGTAAGTCCATGTGTGGGCCCTTTAAGAGGAATTGCCTGGTACTTCACAGCCTTCCATTTTATACAGCCACAATCCCTGCTGGTTTTTATTGCCAAAAGTTATGGGACTTACTTTCCTGGCATTGGAACCTTGGGCTGGGAAGTCTGTTTGGGGGCTAGAACCCCTCATTCCTCAGGTATATTTCCACAGCTGAGATATCCCTTCCAATTTTTATCTTCTACATTCGTGTTTTGGCTCAGTCTGTTGGCATCTCCACCTCTCCTACCAGTTTTAATGTGGCTTCTTTAGTTGTAGGACTTTTTATTTAACTATTTTAAAAAATTAAATCTTTAATTTTCTTTGTTTTTCCATATAAATTTGAGAATAATTTTGTCTAATATTTCAAAATAAATCTTGCCAGAATTTTGATAAGAATTGTGTTAAAACTATAAATCAATTTGAGAGAAGTGACATTTTAATTATGTTGAACCTTCCAATACATGAACATAGAAGATTTACTTATTTAGGTCATCTTTGATTTCTTTCATCAGCATTTTATAATTTTCCACACAGGATTTTATTAACTGCATATCTAAGTATCTCATTTTCTTTGGAGCTGATATAATATTGGGTTTAAATTTTGTTTTTGCATGATCACTGTTAGTTAGTACATAGACATGCAATTGATTTTTGTGTGCTTACTTATAACATTTATACTGAAAATACAGCTATCAAATGCTTCTTTTTTCATGATGATGACTATTTTCAATATAGTTTCTGAGAAAATACGCTTTTATTTTTGAACAACTGGTTCATACTAAAACTTTTAGAGAGAGGTATGTGTGTGTATTTGAGATTGAGGAATATATCTCAGAGAAGCCATACTGTTTTGGACAAGGTATTTGCAAACCCTGGTTGCTTGCTATATATTATTTTTAAACAAATTTCCCTTTTATAATTATTGACATTTTTAAGTACCATTGAA
>NW_005364339.1:1138951-1142342 GCF_000412655.1 Myotis brandtii
AACTTTCTATACTGTTTTTAAGCAGAAAATTCTTTCTGAAGTTAACAAATCTTTTGAAGGAAAATAGTCATAACTGTACATATACAGTTAAACAAATATATGGATTTAACTTGCAAAATAGCTCCATGGTAAAAATATATTTTGACTTTTGTTTTCTAAATCAGTTTAGAAGTGAATAATGCTTAAATTCTATTTTCAATTTTCTGGGAAGAATATAGCCAAAACATATAAAAGGAAATTAAATGTACCCAACAAGTATCTCACCTGTGGGTGGTGGAATGTCTTGTTGTATTGCTCTACTCATTAACACTTTTTAGTTGATTAAGTCATCATTATTTTGAACTGCTTTTAAATGTGCTTAACACCTGCACATTCAAAGAAAAACAATCAAGATTTACACATAAAAAGCAACTTTATGAGGTAACTTACAAATGATTAGCAATCTCCCAAAAAGGAAATGCAGAACAATAGGAGGAAAGGTTGATAATATAGATCTCAACTATATCTGGGACCCTGGCCATATAACCATATATTTGTAAATCATTATGCTGTCCAAAATTATTTTTTATCTTTTAATATTTTTAATTGAAATAAATCAATTTGCTAGTGCTCTTAAAACACCTTTATTCTTTTTTATTGTTTAAAATATTACATATGTCTCCTTTTTCCCTGATTGCCCCACCACCACCACTCCCATCCCTCAGGACAAGCCCCCACCGCCCCAGTGTCTGTGTCCATTGGTTATGCTAATATACATGCATACAAGTCCTTTGGTTTATCTCTAACCCCCGCCCCCTCCCCTGGCCTCTCTCTGAGATTGGATACTGATTTCATTCTCAGCTTCATCTACTGAGTAGATTCTACTCTATTGTTGATTCCCTGTAAATTATTCTTCATTTCAGTTAATGTATCCTTCATTTCTGAATGGTTCATTTTTCTGGCTTCCATGTTTTTTTTATGGTTTCTAAAAACAATAAAACAGAAGTTTTAGAAAAGCTTTTAGTTTTTGTCTGAAGTTAGATGGTCTGTTCAGTGTTACCTTGTCTCTGGAACTGTTTCTGTTCATCAGTTATGTTGTTCATTATATCCCATGTATAAGTGAGATTATGTAATATTTACCTTTACCCAGCTGGCTTCTTTCTCTTAGCATAATGCTCTCGAGTTCCATCCATGCTGTTGCAAATAGTAAAAGTTCCTTCTTCTTTATAGCAGCGTAGTATTCCATAGGTTTTTAATCCACTCATCTGCTGATGGGCACTTAGGCTGTTTCTAAAAATTAACTATTGTAAATTGTGCTGCTATGAACATAGGGGTGCATATATCCTTTCTGATTGGTGTTTCTGGTTTCTTGGGATATAGTCCTAGAAGTGGGATGATTACTGGGAATGGGAGTTCCATTTTAACTTTTTGAGGAAACTCCATGCTGTTTTCCACAATGGCTGCACCAGTCTGCATTCCCACCAGCAGTGCATGAGGGTTCCTTTTTCTCCCCATCCTCGCCAGCACTTGTCATTTATTGATTTGTTGATGATAGCTATTCTGACAGGTGTCAGGTGGTATCGCATTGTTGTTTTGATTAGCATCTCTCGGCTGATTAGTGACTTTGAGCATGTTTTCATATGACTCTCAGCCTTCTGTATGTCCTCTTTCAAAAAGACTCTATTTAGGTCCTTTGTGCATTTTTTGATTGGATTGTTTATCTTCCTTTTGTTAAGTTGTTCCCTGTGAATTTTGGAGATTAAATCCTTATCTGAGATAGCATTGGCAAATATGTTCTCCCATGCAGTGGGTTTTCTTGTTGTTTTGTTGATGGTTTCTTTTGCTGTGCAGAAGGTTTTATTTTGATGTAGTCCCATTCGTTTATTTTCTCCTTAGTTTCCTTTGCCCTAAGAGCTGTATCAGTAAAGATATTGCTATGACATATGTCTGATATTTTGCTGTCTATGGAGTCTTCTAAGATTTTTATGGTTTTTCCTCTTACATTTAAGTCCTTTACCATTTTGAGTTTATTTTTGTGTATGATGTAAGTTGGTGATCTAGTTTCATTGTTTTGCATGTATCTGACCAATTTTCCCAGCAAAATAATTGAAGAGACTGTCTTGACTCCAGTGTATGCTTTTGCCTCCTTTGCCAAATATTAATTGAGTGTAATAGCTTGGGTCTATTTCTCGGTTCTCTGTTCTGTTCTATTGGTCTATATGTCTGTTCTTGTGTCAGTACCAGGCAGTTTTGAGAACTGTAGCTTTGTAATATAGCCTGATATCTGGTATTGTGACCCCTCCAACTTTATTCTTCTTTCTCAGGATTGCTGTGGTTATTTGGGGTCTTTTTTTATTCCAGATGAATTTTTGGAGCGTTTGTTAGGTCTTTGAAATATGCTGCTGGTATTTTCACGGAGATTGTATTGAATCTATAAATTGTTTTGGGTAGTATGGACATTATAATGATGTTGATTCTACCAACCCATGAACACGGTTTGTTCTTCCATTTCTTTTTATCTTCCTCTGTCTCTTTTTTCATTGTCCTGCAGTTTTCCAAGTACAGGTTTTTTACCTACTTTGTTAAGTTTATTCCTAGGTATCTTAATTTTTTTGTTGCAATGGTAAATGAGATTGTGTTTTTAGTTGCTCCTTCTGTAAGTTCATTATTGATGTATAAGAAAGCCATAGATTTCTGGGTGTTAATTTTGTATCCTGCTACATTGCTGAACTCATTTATTAAGTCTATTGATTTTTTTGGTGGAGTCCTTAGGGTTTTCCTATGTACAATATCATGTCATTTGTGAATAATGACAGTTTTACTTCTTCTTTTCCAATTTGTATGCCTTTTATTTCTTCTTTTTGTCTGATCACTATGGCTAGCACTTCCAATACTATGTCCAACAGGGGTGGTGAAAGTGGGCATCCTTGTCTTGTTCCTGTTCTTAGGGGAAATGCTTTTAGTTTTTGCCCATTGAGTATGAAGTTGGCTGTAGGTTTGTCATTTAAGGCTTTTATTATGTTGAGGTATGATCCCTCCATTCCCACATTGCTGAAAGTTTTTATCAAGAAAGGGTGTTGGATTTTGTCAAATGCTTTTTCTGCATTAATTAATATGATTATGTGATTTTTGTCTCTCAAATTGTTTATGTGATGTATCATATTTATTGTTTTGTAGATAGTGTACCATCCTTGGATCTCTAGAATAAATCACAATTGGTCATGGTGTATGATCTTTCTAATGTAATGCTGGATCCAATATTGCCGGGAGCCGGTCCATCCTTGCTGCTTGACACAGTCGCTGCAGAGAAGAAACATCTGCACAGCATATGTTTCAAGGGACCTGGCGTATATGGCATACTGTTCTTAATATGTTTGCTCCCCTTCTTGGCGCTATGTGTTTTAACCAAGGT
>NW_005364339.1:1145854-1146732 GCF_000412655.1 Myotis brandtii
AAGGGGAGCAAACATATTAAGAACAGTATGCCATACGCCAGGTCCCTTGAAACATATGCTGTGCAGATGTTTCTTCTCTGCAGCGACTGTGTCAAGCAGCAAGGATGGACCGGCTCCCGGCACAATATGTTGAGTATCTTAGCATTTATGTTCATCAAGGATATTGGCCTGTAGTTCTCTTTCTTTGTGGTGTCTTTATCTGGTTTTGGAATTAGCGTAATGCTAGCTTCATAGAAAAAGCATAGAAGTGTGTCTTTCTCTTGAATTTTTGGATTAGTCTGAGAAGAATAGGTTTTAGTTCGTTTTTGAATGTTTGATAGAACTACCCTGTAAAGCCATCCAGAAGATAGATAGATGGATTTATTTATTTATTTATTTATTTATTTATTGTTTAAAGTATTACATATGTCTCCTTTTTCCCTGATTGAGCCCCCCTCCCCCAAGTTCCTGTATTTCTAAAAATAGAAGTATTGCAATTAGTATTACATATGTCTCCTTTTATTCCCAATTGACCTTCCCTTGGCCTCCCCTACCCCCCGGCACATGCCCTCACCCCCCCCTCCACCCAGTGTCTTGCATCCATTGGTTATGCTTGTATGTGTGCATACAAGTCCTTTGGCTGATCTCTTACTTCCCTGCCACAACCATCCCCAGCCTTCCCGCTGTAATTTGACAGTCTGTTCGATGCTTCTCTGCCTTTGTATTTATCTTTTTGTTCATCAGGTTATAATGTTCTTTATTATCCATAAATGAGTGAGACCATGTGGTACTTTTCTTTCATTGACTGGCTTATTTCACTTAGCATAATGCTCTCCAGTTCCATCCATGCTGCTGCAAATGGTAAGAATTCTTTCTTTTTTATAGCAGCATAGTATTCC
>NW_005364339.1:1147583-1161100 GCF_000412655.1 Myotis brandtii
TCCCTCCAACTTTGTTCTTCTTTCTCAGGATAGCTGTGACTATTCGGGGTCTTTTTTATTCCAGATGAATTTTTGGAGAGTTTGTTCTAGATCTTTGAAATATGCCTTTGGTATTTTACTAGGTATTGCATTGAATCTATAGATTGCTTTAGGTAGTATGGGCATTTTAATGATGTTGATTATACCAATCCATGAGCATGGTATGTTCTTCCATTTGTTTATGTCTTCCTCTATCTCTTATTTCAATGTCCTGTAGTTTTTCAAGTACAGGTCTTTTACGTCTTTAGTTACATTTATTCCTAGGTATCTTACTTTTTTTTCGGTATAACCATAAATGGGATTTTTTTTTCATTTCTCTTTCTGTGAGTTCATTATTGGTGTATAAAAAGGCCATAGATTTCTGGGTGTTAATTTTGTATCCTGCTACATTGCCATATTCATTTATTAGGTCTAGTAGTTTTTTGATGGAGTCTTTGTGGTTTCCTATGTATAGTATCATGTCATCTGTGAATAAGGACAGTTTTACTTCTTCTTTTCCAATTTGGATGCCTTTTATTTCTTCTTCTCTGATCACTATGCCTAGTACTTTTAGTACTATGTTGAACAGGAGTGGTGACAGTAGGCATCCTTGTCTTGTTCCTGTTCTTAGGGGAAATGGGTTTAGTTTTTGCCCATTGAGTATGAAGTTGGCTATAGGTTTTTCATATAGGGCTTTTATTATGTTGAGGTATTATCCCTCTATTCCCACTTTGCTGAGAGTTTTTATCAAGAGAGGGTGTTGGATTTTGTCAAATGCTTTTTCTGCATTAATTGATATGATTATGTGATTTTTGTCTCTCAATTTGTTTATGCAATGTATCACATTTATTGATTTGAGGATATTGTACCATGCTTGTATGCCCGGAATAAATCCCAGTTGGTCATGGTGTATGATTTTTTTAATGTATTGCTGAATCCTATTTGCTAGGATTTTGCTGAGGATTTTAGCATCTATGTTCATCAAAGATATTGGCCTGTAGTTCTCTTTTTTTGTGGTGTCTTTATCTGGTTTTGGGATTAGCGCAATGCTGGCTTCATAGAAAGAGCTTGGAAATGTGCCTTCCTCTTGAATTTTTTGGAATAGTCTGAGGAGGATAAGTTTTAGTTCTTTGAATGCTTGGTAGAACTCCTGTGTAAAGCTGTTTGGACCAGGACTTTTGTTTACTGGAAGATTTTTGATCGCTGTTTCAATTTCTTCAGTAGTTATTGGCCTATTCAGGTTTTTTGATTGTTCTTAGTTGAATTTTGGGAGCTTGTATTTTTCTAAGAACGTGTCCATTTTATCAAGGTTGTCCATTTTGTTGGAATAGAGTTGTTCATAGTATTTTTTCATAATTGTTTGTATTTCCCTGGGATCAGTTGTTACCTCACCTCTTTCATTTCTGATTTTGTTTATTTGGGTCCTCTCTCTTTGCTTCTTGGTGAGCCTGGATAGAATTTCATCAAATTTGTTTAACCTTTCAAAGAACCAGCTCTTGGTTTTTTTTAATCTTTTCTATTTTTTTTTTGTCTCTATGTCATTTATCTCCACTCTGATCTTTATTATTTCCTTCTTTCTGCTTACACTGGGCTTTTCTTATAGCTCTCTTTCTAACTCTTTGAGTTGTATGGTTAGATAATTTATTACCATTGTTTCTTGTTTTTTGAGGTAGACCTGTAGAGCTATGAACTTCCCTCTCAAGACTGCTTTCACTGTGTCTCATAGACTCTGGATTATTGTATTTTCTTTTTTTTTTTTACTTTTTTTTATTGATTAAGTTATTACATAAGTGTCCTTATCCCCACATTACCCCCTATACCCCCACTCATCCCCTCACCAGTAACAAAGAAGGAGTTCTTACCATTTGGATTATTGTGTTTTCATTATCGTTTGTTGCCATGATGCTTTTCTTTCTTCATTGATCTCTCTGGTAACCTAGTCATTGTTTAATAACATGCTTTTTAGCCTCCAGGTGTTTGATATTTTTATTGTAGTTGATTTCTAGTTTTATGCCAGTGTGATCTGAGAAGATGCTTGATATGATTTCTATCTTCTTGAATTTGAAGAGACTTTGCCTGTGTCCCAATATATGGTCTATCTTTTATAATGACCATGTGCACTTGAGAAGAATGTATATTCTGTGGCTTTGGGGTGGAATGTTCTGACGATGTCAATTAAGTCCATCTGATCTAGTGTGTCATTTAGGATTGATGTTTCTTTGCTGATTTTTTGTTTAGAGGATTTGTCCAGTGGTGTTAGTGGGGTATTAAAGTCCCCTATATGACTGTATTGCTATCAATCTCTCCTTGATATCTTCTAAAAGTTTTTTTTTAATGTATTTGGGTGCTCCTGTATTGGGTGCATATATGTTTACCAGAGTTATATCTTCTTGTTGGATTGCTCCCTTTAGTATTATGAAGTGGCCTTCCTTATCTCTTGTTATGTCCTTCACTTTGAGATCTAATTTGTCAGAGATAAATATTGCTACCCCAGCTTTTTTTTTTTTTTTTCATTTCCATTCACCTAAAAGCCCTTTTTCCATCCCTTCACCATTATTCGGTGTGAGTCCTTTTTTCTGAGGTGGGTTTTCTATAGACAGCAGATATATGTGTCATGTTTTCTTATCCATTCAGCTACACTAAATCTTTTGATTGGGGCATTTAATCCATTTACATTTAAGGTTATTATTGATAGGTACTTGTTTGTCACCATTTTTATTCTTTATGCCTGTGTTCCTTCTTTGCTTCCTATTTCTTCTTTTTAAAGAAGACCCTTTAGCATTTCTTGCATTGCTGGTTTGATGGTAATAAACTCCCTTAGTCCTTTTTTGTCTGTGAAGATCCTCATTTTACCCTCAGTATTGATTGATAGCCTTTCTGGGTACAGTATTCTTAGATTCAGACCCTTCCTTTGCATGACTTTGTTTATTTCATTCCAATCCCTTCTGGCCTGGTGAGTTTCTGTTGAGAAATCTGTTGCTAGTATGATGGGGGATCCTTTGTAGGTAACTTTCTGTCTCTCTCTGGCCTCTTTTAAGATTCTTACTTTGGAGAGATAGGAAGATGGCTGCCGACGGGAAGGAAGACTGCAAGACAGTGTGAGAGTGAGAGAATGAAAGGAGAGTGTGTCGACGTACCGAGTGTAAATTTGTGGGTGAGCAATAGCTATACTCCAGGGGACTATTGGAGACTGCCAGATCGGGCTCCCCTAACCGGGCAGCCTCCACTGCTGCTGAAATCTCTCCCAGAGTGGCTGTCTCTGCCATGGAGACCACACCATCTTGAAGGGGAGAGTAGCTGTTATCTGGAGCATATACATCCAGAGAACCTGCAACTACGGCACCCAGGAACCAGCTAAGAACCCAGGAACACCAGATATCAAGCAGTGCGAATATGTGGACTCAGACAAGCCCTTTTCCTCCTCATGGAAAAGTCAGATTTTGCCTAGATAAAGGTGCAGTTTGAAATTCAGGTTGGAGAGAGGAACGCGCACATGGGAGAAGTCTGCGCCCCACAAAGTCTGCGGCCATTGGGGCCTGCGTGATCTGCGAGTGTGGAAAGGGTCCCCCAGGCCTGCTGGCAGAAGGGAACTCTAAAAATCACCCCCTAGCAGGAAAGTTTGCCAGATCTCTGAGCCCAGAGGGTCAGAGGGAAACCGTTTGGCACCTAGCCACGTCCCTTGGGACAGACACAGCCTCTGACTGGGGAAAGGAGGTCTGCATGACTGCTGGCCCCGGGGGATTTGAGATCTGGGTGCCATAATTATGGAAGACTGAGCCCAGAGGGGGCAGCCTGAAGCGCTGACCAGACCACGCAGTGCCGGTAAGAGAGGAGCTCACAGAGACTCAGTCTTTTCCATTTTTTGTGGCCTGCAGTTTGTTTTTTGTATTTTTTTTTCACTGAACCCTGTTCATAGGACATTTTGGATACAGATACTCACCCGTGCTGAGGGGTGGAAGAAGGTGGGGACGAGTGGAATCTGGGGAGAGTCTGGGGAGAGAAGGGGGTCCAGGAGAGGTGGCAGCAAGTTGAGTGCTGAGTCACGCCTGAGCCCAGGACCTGGGCAGCCATTTTCTCCTGAAGATATAGCCCCTCCCTCTAGTATCAAGGCAAGGAATACAGCCACACCCAGATTCTACCCTGAATGGTACAAAGGATTAAAAAAATCTGAATAGCTCCTGGGAGTTAACAGGGTCTGACCTATAGAGAGACCTTCAGTCCCAGCAACAGAAAAAAAAATCGCAGACATTCCAGAAGACTGGGATCTTAAGCCAGCCAAAAGAACGTCATTTCAATTTTTCATTTTTATTTTTATTTTTTTATTATTATTTTGTTAGCTCTTTTTTTTGCTTTTTTATTTATTTTCCTTTTGTTTGTTGCTTTATTTTCTATTTCTTTTCACATTATTTTTCCATCATTCAATTTTATTTTATTTTTACTTGCTATTTTCTATTTTATACCATTTTTAAATAAATTTTTTTGTAAATATATTATTTTGTTCCCCTTCTTTCTCTTCTTATCCACTTATCCCTTTTCTACTTCCTCTATACTCAATTGAGGTCCTCCTCATATTTATCCAATTCTTAACCTTATCTTCTGTATATCAGCTCAGCCTCTACAGATTCTGTCCCCACCCTCTTTACTGGGTGTTTGGTGTTTGTATTTGTTTGGTTTATCTATTGGTTCTGTGGTGTTTTCTCGATATAGATATAGATATAGATATAGATATAGATATAGATATAGATATAGATATATAGATATATATTCCCCTTTTTCTTTTCTCTCCTATCCTTTTTTTTCTCTCTTAGATATCATTTGTGCTCTCTTTTCTCTCCCCTAATTCTCTTTTCTCAGGTGGTCACTTATATTGGGGTTATTGGTGTTGTGAGTACATTCATGCTTTGTTCCCTTTGGGTCATGTCTTGTTAAGGTGAGTTTTATCCTGTCTGGCTAAAATGCTAGAGAGCGAGCCACATAACCAGACACCGGGAGAGGAAACTTCATTAACGAATGGGTCAATTACACCCTAGACCCAGCTACAGAGACAGGAAGAAGGCGGCAGTGAGGGAGCAAAAGAGGAGTGTGTGGTTGTGTGGTGTGTGTGTGTGTGTGAATGAGGCACAGTTATGAGTGAGGCACAGTTAGGCCCCTGCAGGAACTTCGGGGGCAGGCTAACTGGGCTAGCCTAATTAGGCAGCCTCTGCTACCATTGCAAACAGTACCAGGAGGCCAGCTCTTCTTCAGAGGCCTCGCCTTTTCGAAGGGGTGAGCTGATGTAACTGAGAAACCAGCCTTATCTCCACCCAGGGTGCCCTCAGGAAACACCTGGGACTCTAGTGCCACCCTTGCCAGGGACCTGCTACCTCGGCTGTGGTCCCATGGTCATCGAGTCTCCAGCCACCCCGGACGCAGGCTCCTGTGAGTTCTGAAGCATGGTCCCCTCTGACCGGCCCAACGCTTTAGTCAAGGGCACTGCAACCACGTGAGTAGCAGACACGTGAGCAGCCTGCTCCTGTCCAAGGAGCATCAACCCTGCAAACAGCCTGCCCCAGGCCTAAGAGCAGCAGCCTCATGTGGCCTGCCCCTGTCCACGAAGCAGCAGCTGTGTGAGTGGCCTGCTCCCCCATCCAAGGAGCAGCAACCATGTGAGCAGCCCGACCCATCCAAGGAGCAGCAGCCACACGAGCTGTCTGCCTATGTCTGAGGAGCAGCAGCCCCGTGCAGCCCGCCCCCATCTGAGGAGCAGCAGCTGCGCACAGCCCACACCCTGCACCAGTCCGAGGAACAGCAGCTGCACAAGCAACCAGCCCTCGTTCAAGCAGCAGCAGCCACACGAGCAGCCTGCACCAATCCGAGGAGCAGCAGCTGTGTGAGCAGCCTGCCCCCATCCGAGGAGCAGCAGTTCTGTGAGCAGCCCATCCCCATTTGAGGAGCAGCAGCAGCCCACCCCAGCACGAGGAGCAGCAGCCACACGTGAAGACCACACAAGTCCGAGGAGCGGCAGCCCTGCATAGCACGCACCGGTCCGAGGAGCAGAGCGACACACAGCCTGCATCTGCCTGACGAACAGCAGCCAGGTGAGTGGCCTGTCCCCGTCCGAGGAGGAGCAGCCACATGTGCAGCTCACTCCCGTCCAAAGAGCAGCAGCCATGTGAGCAGCCCACCCCTGTCCGAGGAGCAGCAGCCTTGCAATCAACCTGCCCCTGTCCAAGGAGCAGTAGCCTCACAAGAAGCCCACCCCATCAGAGAAACAACAGCAGCATGCAGCCAGCCCCCATCCA
Source organism: Myotis brandtii (assembly GCF_000412655.1). Taxonomy (NCBI): domain Eukaryota; kingdom Metazoa; phylum Chordata; class Mammalia; order Chiroptera; family Vespertilionidae; genus Myotis; species Myotis brandtii. The sequence goes on from NW_005364339.1 coordinate 1,153,883, forward strand.
AGGGACAGCAGCCACGTGAGCAGTCTGCCCCAGTCCAAGGAGTAGCAGCTGCATGCAGCCCGCCCCCATCCAAAGAACAGCAGCTGTGCAAGAAGCCTCCCTCCACCAGCCAGAGGAGCCACTATGGCTGTGAACAGCACCCACCAGAGAAGCTGCCGCCAACTGAGGAGCAGCTGCTACCACAACTGCCAGAGGAGCAACCACAACCCGAGGAGCCACTGCCACCCAAGAAACAGCCCCTGAATGACTCAACCTCTAGATCTGTTGGTGAGATCGAACATGGGTAGACAAAGAAACCCCCAAAGGAAAGAAGAGGACTCGCCAGAAAAGCAGCTAAGTGAAACCGAGGCATGCAACATGTCAGAAAAAGAATTCAGATTAAGGGTCCTAGAGTGCATAAACCTGATGGAGGAAAAAATCAACAACTAATGCAAGAATCAAGAATTGGATGAAAAAATCAACAACGTATGTAAGAAACAAGAAGAAATGAAGAATGATATAGCTGCAATAAAAAACACCATGGAAAGTTTCAACAGTAGACTCGAAGAAGCAGAGGACAGAATTAGCTAATTAGAAGATAGTGAAGCAAAACACACACAAACTGCACTGCAATTAGAGAAAAAAATTAAAAGATAGGAGGAGAGCCTAAGGTAACTATGGGACAACATGAAAAGAACAAACATATGAATAATAGGGGTGCAAGAACAACAGGAAGAGGAACAAGACTTAGAAAATCTATTTGAAGAAATATTATCTGAAAACTTCCCTGATGTGGGGAAGAAAAAAGTCACACAAGCACAGAGAGTCCCAAACAAGATGAACCCGAAAAGACTCACACCAAGACACATCCTAATTAAGATGGCAAATGATCAGGAAAAAGAGGGAATCAGGGAATCTTAAAGGCTGCAAGTAAGAGACAGAAAGTTAGGTACAAGGGATCTCCCATTAGATTATCAAATGATTTCTTGACAGAAACACATCAGGCCAGAAAAGAATGGAAAGAAATTTACAAAGTGATGCAAAGCAAGGGACAGAATCCAAAAATACTCTATCCAGCAAGGCTATCATTCAAAATTGAAGGGGAAATAAGGGCTATCAATCAAAATTGAAGGGGAAATCAGACAAAAAAGACAAAAAAGGCTAAGGGAGTTTATCAATACCAAACCAGCAATGCAAGAAATGCTAAAGGAACTGGTGTAAAAAGAAGGGAAAAAAACGTAAGAAAGAACACAGGCACACACACAAAAAATGGCTACAAACAAGTACTTTTCAATAATACTTTTAAACGTAAATGGACTAAATGCTCCAATCAAAAGACATCGAGTGGCTGAATGGATAAAAATACATGACACATATATATGCTGTCTACAAGAAACCCACCTCAGAACAAGGGACTCACACAGAGTGAAAGTGAAGGGATGGAAAATATCTTTCAGGCAAATGGAAATGAAAAATAAAAAAGCTGGCATAGCAATACTTATTTCTGATAAAATAGACCTCAAAGTGAAGGCCATAACAAGAGATAAGGAAAGCCACTTCATAATACTGAAGGGATCGATACAAGAAGAAGATTTAACCCTGGTAAACATATATGCACCCAATGCAGGAGCACCCAAATACATAAAAAAAAAACTCCTGGAAGATATCAAGGGAGAGATCAACAACAATACAATCATAGCAAGGGACTTTAATACACCACTGACATCACTGGATAAATCCTCTAAACAAAAAAACAGCAAAGAAACAGCAACCTTAAATGACTCACTAGATCAGATGGACTTAACTGACATCTTCAGAACATTTCACCCCAAAGCAACAGAATATATGTTCTTTTCAAGTGCACATGGGACATTTTCAAAAATAGACCACATATTGGGTCACAAGCAAAGTCGCCCCAAATTCAAGAAGATTGAAATCATACCAAGCATCTTCTCTGACCACAATGGCATAATAGTAGAAATAAACTACAATAAAAACAATAAAAAACACTGAAACACTTGGAAGCTGAATAGCATGTTATTAAATATTGATTGGGTTACCAATGAGATCAAAAAAGAAATTAAAAACATCCTGGAAACTAGTGACAATGAAAACACAACAATCCAAAACCTATGGGACACAATGAAAGCAGTCCTGAGAGGGAAGTTTATAGCTCTACAGGCCTATCTCAAAAAACAAGAAAAAATGGTAGTAAATCATCTAAATCTACAGCTCAAAGAATTAGAAAGAGAGCAACAAGAAAACCCCAGAGTGAGCAGAAGGAAGGAGATAATAAAGATTAGAGCAGAAATAAATGACATAGAGACCAAAAAAACAATACAGAAAATCAATGAAACCAAGAGCTGGTTCTTTGAAAGGATAAACAAGATCGACAAACCTCTAGCCAGGCTCACCAAAAAGCAAAGAGAGAGGACCCAAATAAACAAAATCAGAAATGATAGAGGCGAAATAACAACAGACCCCACAGAAATACAAATGATTGTTAAAAAATACTATGAACAACTCTACTCCAACAAACTAGACAACCTGGAGGAAATGGACAAATTCCTAGAAAAATACAACATTCCAAAACTTAATCAGGAAGAATCTAAAAATCTCAACAGGCCAATAACTATGGAAGAAATTGAAGCAGTCATCAGAAAGCTTCCAGCAAACAAAAGCCCAGGACCAGACGGCTTCACAGGGGAGTTTTACCAAACATTCAAGGAAGAACTAAAACCTATCCTATTCAGACTATTCCAAAAAATTCAAGAGGAAGAAACACTTCCAAGCTCATTTTATGAAGCCAGCATCATCCTCAAAGCAAAAGCAGATGAAGACAACACAATGAAAGAGAATTATATGCCAATAACCCTCATGAATATAGATGCCAAAATCCTCAACAAAATTCTAGCAAATCAGATCCAGCAATACATCAGAAAAATCATACACCATGGCCAAGTAGGATTTATCCCAGGGATGCAAGGATGGTACAATATCCGCAAATCAATAAACGTGATACATCACATAAACAAATTGAAAGAAAAAAACCACATGGTCATATCAATTGATGCAGAAAAAGCATTTGACAAAATCCAACACCCATTTTTGATAAAAACTCTCAGCAAGGTGGGAATAGAAGGATCATACCTCAACATAATAAAAGCCATATATGACAAACCCACAGCCAACATCATACTCAATGGACAAAAACTAACACCATTTCCCCTAAAAACAGGAACAAGACAGGGATGCCCACTCTCACCACTCCTGTTCAACATAGTACTGGAAGTATTAGCCATTGCAATTAGGCAAGAAGAAGAAATAAAAGGCATCCAAATTGGAAAAGAGGAAGTAAAACTGTCCTTATTTGCAGATGACATGATATTATACATACAAAACCCTAGAGACTCCATCAAAAAACTACTAGACTTAATACATGAATTTGGCAATGTAGCAGGATACAAAATTAACCCCAAGAAATCTGAGGCATTTCTATACACCAATAGTGAACTTTCAGAAAGAGAGATTATAAAAACAATCCCATTTACCATCGCACCAAAAAAATTAAGATACCTAGGAATAAACTTAACTAAAGAGGTAAAAGACCTCTACTCAGAAAACTACAGGACATTGAAAAAAGAGAAATACCAATGGCCTACTTCAAAGATCTAGAACGAACTCTCCAAAAATTCATCTGGAATAAAAAAAGACCCCGAATAGCTGCAGCGATCCTGAGAAAGAACAAAGTAGGTGGGATCTCAATGCCGGATATCAAGCTGTATTACAAAGCCACTGTTCTCAAAACTGCCTGGTACTGGCACAAGAACAGACATATAGATCAGTGGAATAGAATAGAGAGTCCAGAAATTAGCCCGAACCAATATGCTCAATTAATATTTGACAAAGGAGGCAAGAACATACAATGGAGCCAAGGTAGTCTCTTCAATAAATGGTGTTGGGAAAATTGGACAGATATATGCAAGAAAATGAAACTAGACCACCAACTTACACCATACACAAGAATAAACTCAAAATGGATAAAGGACTTAAATGTACGACAGGAAACCATAAAAATTCTAGAAGAATCCAAAGGCAACAAAATCTCAGACATATGCCAAAGCAATTTCTTCACTGATACAGCTCCTAGGGCAGTTGAAACTAAAGAGAAAATGAACAAATGGGACTACATCAAAATAAAAAGTTTCTGCACAGCAAAAGAAACCATCAACAAAACAACAAGAAAGCCCACTACATGGGAGAACATATTTGCCAACATTATATCTGATAAGGGCCTAATCTCCAAAATTTATAGGGAACTCATACAACTTAACAAAAGGAAGATAAACAATCCAATCAAAAAATGGGCAAAGGATCTAAATAGACACCTTTCAAAAGAGGACATTCAGAAAGCCAAGAGACATATGAAAACATGCTCAAAGTCACTAATCATCCGAGAGATGCAAATCAAAACAACAATGAGGTACCATCTCACACCTGTCAGACTGGCTATCATCAACAAATCAACAAATGACAAGTGCTGGAGAGGATGTGGAGAAAAAGGAACACTTGTGCACTGCTGGTGGGAATGCAGACTGGTGCAGCCACTATGGAAGACAGTATGGAGTTTCCTCAAAAAGCTGGAAATGGAACTCCCATTTGACCCTGTGATCCCACTTCTAGGAATATATCCCAAGAAACCAGAAACACCAATCAGAAAGGATATATGCACCCCTATGTTCATAGCAGCACAATTCACCATAGCTAAGATCTGGAAACAGCCTAAGTGCCCATCAGTAGATGAATGGATTAGAAAACTGTGGTACATCTACACGATGGAATACTATGCTGCTGTAAAAAGGAAGGAACTCTTACCATTTGCAACAGCAAGGATGAAACTGGAGAGCATTATGCTAAGTGAAATAAGCCAGTCAATGAAAGAAAAATACCACGTGATCTCACTCATTCATGGATAATTAAGACCATTATAAACTGTTGAACAAAATAGATACAGAGGCAGAGCAGCATCAAACAGACTGTCAAACTATAGCGGGATGTCTGGGGAGGGTTTGGGGGGGGGTAAGAGATCAACCGAAGGACTTTTATGCATGCATATAAGCATCGCCAATGGACACAAGACACTGGGGGGTAGGGGAGGCCAGGGGAAGGTGAAGGGGAGAGAAAAAAAAGGAGACATATGTAATACTCTTTGTAATACTTTAAGCAATAAAACAAAATAAAAAAAGTTTCTTACTTTGTTGTTGGTGTTTGCCAATTTAATTATAATGTGCCTTGGCTTCGTTCTTTTGGGGTTCATTTTGTTTGGGACTCTGTGAGCTTCTTGGACTTGTGTGACTTTTTCTTCCCTATATCAGAGAAGTTTTCTGTCATTATTTCTTCCAACAGGTTTTCTATTCCTTGCTCAGTTTCCTCTCCTTCTGGGACCCCTATTATGTGGATGCTGTTTCATTTCATGTTGTCCCAATGTTCCCTTAGGCTCTCTTCTTGTTTTTTTAAGTTTTTTTGTAGAGGCTGTTCTGCTTTTGTATTTTTTCCTACCTTGTCGTCTTGCTCACTGATGTGGGCCTCCACTTCTTCTAGTCCAGCGGTTCTCAACCTGTGGGTTGCAACCCCTTTGGGGGTCAAATGACCCTTTCACAGGGGTCACCTAAATACATCCTGCATATCAGATATTTACATTACAATTCATAACAGTAGCAAAATTACAGTTATGAAGTAGCAACGAAAATAATTTTATGGTTGTGGGTCACCACAACATGAGGAACTGTATTAAAGGGTTGCAGCATTAGGAAGGTTGAGAACCACTATTCTAGTCTACTTTTGACGCTTTCTATTGAGTTCTTTATTGCAACAATGTTATTTTTATTTTTTCTTGGTTCTTCTTCATTTCCTCTTGGTTTTTACATATATTGTTGAATTTGTCTCCCAACCTTTTCAGTGAACTTATGACCATTTCTCTGAATTATTTCTCTGGCATATTGCTTGCTTCCATTTTGTTTACTTCCTTTTCTGGTGATGCCTCCTTTTCTTTTGTATGCAGGCTGTTTGTCTCCCCATGATCTCTCATCTCTGGCTGTCTGTTTATATTGATCTCTGTCTCCTGCGTTGACTTAAAGGCATAAAATACAGCACAACAAGGTACAATGCACAAGGCACTGAACACAAATGTATTCATGATACTAATAACCCCCAAATAAAGGTGATCACCAGAGAAAAGAGAATTAGGGGATAAAAAAAGAGAGAGATTTCAAAAATGGTATTGAGGAAAGGAAAAAAAGTAAGAGAGAAAAGAAAGAGAATAAAAAGGAAGGGGGGAGAAAACTCAATAGAACAACTAATCCAAAAAAATGCTAATATCTAACACCCAGAGATGAATACAAACTACAAACAACAACTTATAACAAGTGAGGAGAGGAAAAACAGAAGGAGAAAAAAAGAGAAACAATCACATAAAACACAAAACAAATAAAAAACCAATATAATCAACAAACAAACAACAATAGGTCAGAGAGAAAGAAGGGCAAAGGCAAACAAAATAAAACAAAAAACATAAAATAAAAAAACAACAACAAAACAAAAAAAGGAAGAGAGAAAAAAATTGGATAGTGAAGAAAGAAAACAGAGAAGTGTGTATGGACTTGGAGCAGGGGATCAGAAATTAGATATATAAGTAGGATGAATTTTTAACATGGGGTTAAAAGAAAAATAAGGAAAATCTAAAGCAGGAATAGGGTAAGAGAAACAGGACAACAAAAGGGGAAAAGTGAGGAAGAGAGTGTTGGTATAAAGGTAAAGTTGAGATAGAGTAAAATGATGGTAAAGGAAAAATAATAATAGAATATAGAATATTAATCCCAAAATAAAATAAAGAGAAAATAAAATGAAACTTTAAAAAAATGTAAATTAATAGTAGTAATAATACTGATTAAAAATAAAAATATAATAATTAAAAAGGTAAAATCAAGTGAGAAAAAAGAAAAAAAATAGTTTCTTAAGTAAAAGATAAAAAATAAAAATGTGCAGAGAAATCAAGATGGTGGCATAGGTAAACACCGGAAATTGCTGCCTCCCACAACAACTTCAAAAATACAACGAAAAGTCAAAACGGACATCATCCAGAACTACAGGAAGGCTGGCTGAGTGGAAATTCTACAACTAGAAGGAAAGAGAAAAGCACACTGAGACTCAGAGGAGCTGCGGAAGTAAAGTGCAGAGGTA
>NW_005364339.1:1163385-1183057 GCF_000412655.1 Myotis brandtii
TGGGGATAAGGACATATATGTAATATCTTAATCAATAAAAAATATATTTAAAAATGAAAAAAAAAATGTGCAGTAGTGAAGGTCATTCACTTCCTCTACTGTTCTGTTTGGCACTCCTGTTTCCTGTCAGGTAGTCAGGACAGTAATGAAGTTCCCTGCATTCCACCGCTCCTCTGTGTCGTAAACCACAATCCTGTTTTCAAGCAGGCAGTATTTCTTTGTTTCTCAGCCTGCCTTTAATTGTATTTACACAAGAGTCAATTTATGATTCAACCACTGGGTGGCAGTGTTTCTGTATTGACATCCGGGGCTATAAGTCCTCTCTACCCAGTATTTAGATTTTGTTTTCCCTGCCAAATTTAATACTGGTTTGGGGAAATGGACTGCCCCAGAGCTAGTTTTCTGATCATTTCTCCCCGCTCTGATCCCCAGGTTCCACAAAAACAACTTTCCCTTGCAGTCTATGAGAGGGTTTTTAATTGGGTGATCCTATGTACTGGGCTTAGTAATCAAAAGCAAGGATTTAAAGAGAAAAAAGAGCCAGAGTAAGCACGTGAACTTGTGACTTTTTCGCCCTGGCACTGCACGTGACTCTGCACACGTCTGTGCATGTCTTTTTTCCCTGGCACAGTGCAGCCGGTATACTGGTAAAACGTCAGACAGCCTTTTTGTGTCCAGCCCAGCTATGGGTTTATTTCTAGAGTTCCCTTCTGCCAGCAGTCCTATGGACCCCTTTCCACATTCATGGACTATGCTGGCCCCAACAGCTGCGGATTTTGTGGGGCACAGACTTCCTCTGAGCCTCTAGATCCTGCTGCGCACATTTCTCCCTCCAGCCTGGATCGCATACCTCACCTTTCTCTGGGAGAAATCTGACCTTTCCATGAGAAGATGCACAGCTCATCTGAGTCCATGTATTCGCACTGCTTGAGACCCGGTGTTCCTGGGTTTGCAGCTGGTCCCTGGGTGTTGTGGTTGTAGGGTCCTGGGAGGTATCTGATTCTTCCCGGTTGAAGGTAAGGCTAGGCCACTCTCCCCTTCAAGATGATGCAGTCTCTGCTGCAGAGCCAGTCTCTCTGGGAGAGATTTAAGCAGCAGTGGAGGCTGCCTGGTCAGGGAGCCAGGTCCGGCAGTCCCCAACAGTCCCTTGAAATATAGCTGTCCCTCACTCCCCCTACGTCCATACACTCTCCTTTTGTTCTCTCACTCACACACTATCTTGCAGCCTGCCTTCCCATTGGCAGCCATCTTTGATTCCCAGAAGATTTTTGATTACTGCTTCAATTTCTTTGGTAGTTATCAGCCTATTCAGCTTTTTTTATTCTTTCTGATAGAGTTTTGGAAGCTTGTATTTTTCTAAGAATATGTCCGTTTCTTCTAGGTTATCCAGTTTGTTGGAATAGAGTTGTTCATAGTATTTTTTTCATCATCTTTTGTACTTCTGTGGGGTTTTCATTTCATCTCTTTCATTTCTGATTTTGTTTATTTGGGTCCTCTCTTTTTGCTTCTTGGTGAGCCTGGCTAGAGTTTCATCAATCTTGTTTATCCTTTCAAAGAACCAGTTCTTGGTTTTATCCATCTTTTGTATTATTGTTTTTGTTTGTTTTTTTTTGTCTCTTTGTCATTTATTTTCATTGTGATCTTTATTATTTCCTTCCTTCAGCTTACTGTGGGCTTTTCTTGTTGCTCTCTTTCTAATTTTATGAGTTGTAGGGTTAGATAATTTATTACCATTTTTTCTTGTTTTTGAGGTAGGCCTTAGAGCTTTTTATTTCTTCTTTGATCCTTTTGCTAATAGTTGATTTATAATTTTATGCATTTTTTTATTCATGTTGTTTGGGACTCTGTGGGCTTCTTGGACTTGTGTGAGTTTTTTTCTTTCCAATATCAGGGAAGTTTTCTGTCATTATTTCTTCAAACAGGTTTTCTATTCCTTGCTCAGTTTCCTTTTCTTCTGGCACCCCAATTATGCAGATGCTGTTTCGTTTCTTGTTGTCCCAAAGCTCCCTTAAGCTCTCCTTTGCTTTCTAAGTTTTTTTTTTTCCCAGTTGATGCTCTGCTTGCATAAAACACATTTATTCTTATGTATAATCACATTTCATTGGTACTTACATTGGTCTTTTGGTCACTCTCAATAGCTAGTAACTTTCTTTATTAATTCTTATATAACAAAAACAGGAATGACAAAATCAGAATGATATTCAGGAGTCTAGGAAGAGATAAAGGAGAAGCAGGGTTTTGCAAAATCATTCCATTTTTCAGTTCACATCACCAAATATGTAGATAAATTCTATTTAGGTATGAAATGTATTTTTATTGTTACTTTTTCAAAACTACTTCACATTCCAGTGATTCTAATGGTTCTGCTTGAATGTTTCACTTGACTGGATTGCTATTTGTCACCAACCCGTACCACTTTAGAAGGTAACAGTGTTACTAGAATTATTCAGGATCTTCTGTTCATTGGTCCTAGTTGTGAACTCTAGAAAAACAGAATAAATTTAATTTTTAACTATGAAAGGGATTTGCTGTTGAGTACAATAGATGAATTTTTGCCCAGCTTGAATATCATCATTCAAACCTTCTTCATAAAGTATAGTTTCTATGCACTTGATGATCATGGCCATTATCCTACAGTTATGCTTGATTTTGTTGAGTCTCTTTTGTTTATTAAATTATAATTCATTTATCTGGTACCTATAAATATGTGTAAGATATTGGGTTAGATTACAGGGAACATTTATTTTTATTTAACAAATATTTGCATATTATCATCTGTGTCCTAAGATATGTTCTAATTGCCTTGTCAATATTAACACATTTAGTCCTCTTACCAAATCTATGATTTGGGCACTGTTATTATTCCCATTCATATATGAGGAAATCAAGGCACAAAAAGATTAAGTAATTTACCTATGCTCACTCTGTTAAGGAGTTGTAGAATTCCAATTTTCTCTTACTTGCAACTCAGTGTAATCTTACTAATATAATAAACTTTAATAGTGAAAAATTGTTCATATTGCTCTTTCTAGAAATGACTTTAAGAGAACTCCTGTGGTCACAATATTATACTTCCTCGAATGCTACTTAAGACTGCATTGCCATTTTATCATGTGTGATAGTGTTAATTTTAGGAATTATTGAAGTGCTCAGAATATTTTTATATGTAATATGCTGCCAAATAAGATATTTCTAATTCTGTTCCCGGGAAATTTATTTTTAAATTCTAGATATGAGATTATCCATGTTAAATTATATGTTGGTCTGGGCAACTGTGAAAATGAGTTTATTACATTAGTTATATTTTATAACTGCATAGGTTAAGGTTTTCATGACCAAATGTTCTTACATGAAATGCTATTAACATAAATGTTGTATATCCTGAATATGGATAGAATTTCTTCTACATACACACATATACAAAGTTTCAAAAACCATAGGAAAATAATCTTAGAAAAATACATTTGGCTTTATTTCATACATTTGGAAATATTCTGAATTGTAAACAACTGCCAACATTGCACATTTGGAGTCACCAGGTAAAGGAATAGCTTTTTCAGGTTTGAGAAAGTTAAAGTAGTTTATTGAAATTTATGTAAAGTTTTCCATTTAATGATATGTAATAATTTGGTTTTATGTGTATCAAAGTAATATATAAAATACCACTTGCTTTACAGAATTGAAGTATAGTAGAAATCACAGTTCACAACTATAAAGCACTGACTGATGAGTGACAGTATTCCCAAGTTTTAAGTTTCTAATTTCAAAATGAAAGGCAACCCATAGAAAATGGATTCCTATTAAAAGTATTCAACTTATAAAATCTCAACATATGACATTTGATTGATTTCAGATACATATGTGTGTGTTTTTAACATGATTATAAATTATTTAGCTAGTTTTCATATATTAACCTAAACTTAAAATATTACCAATGAGTACATTTGTTGAATGTTTACCCCATGGTAAACTCTTTCTTTGACAATTTTATGACTCCTCAGGTAAACTCTGAAAGTGAAAATTTTTATTATCTCCATTTAACAGATAAAGAAACTAAGCCCTCAAGAGAATCAGTAACTTATCCAAAGTCTTAAGAGTAGCTTATTGAAAAGCTGAAATTGAATTCAGGTATCTGACTTCAAAGCCCAATCCCTCAATCCCTTTTTGCCTCTTTCCTATTGAAATGTATGTTCTACTGCATGAGAAGCCAGGCACCACTCTTCCTGCCCAGACATTGTTAGAACACCTGCTAGCTAATTGTAGTGAGGGACAGTTTATAAAGGATGGTCTTTTTAATGCAACTTATATAACATATATTTCACTGAAGCAGATCCAGAGAGCAGGACTTTTATAGGGAAGAGCTTGCAGGGAAGAGTGGTCAGGGAGTAGACACAGAATAGTGAAAAGGAAGTCTTGCTTCCGCAGCATGGGTATGATGTAGTCAGTCCCAGCCTCAGCTTAATCTTGCAGGTTAGCCCTGATATATGAAACATACATTCAAGTGTATCATGATTTTCATGGTTCTTCACTACTCATTTACCAGTAAAGGAGTGTCCTGGAAGACTGAAAATCCCAAAGTTACAGACAGGTGCCAAACTCAGAAACAAATCACACAAAAAATGGGAGGAGATGACCTGAAAGAAACACTAAAACAAATTTAATGAGCAGATCTTAGTTAATTGGTTCATGGTCTTACAACCCCAACTCGTATTTCTTCCTCACATTATCAAATTCAGCTCTGAAAGTTTGTTTCTATTTACAAAAATAAGAAAACCTTCAAGATTTAAATAGTGGAAATAAATCAGCATCAGAATTGACCAGAATGGAATACTTATTCATATGTAGACATCAAAATACTGTCAAATTTTATTTGATAAATTTTTTGTTAATGCATCCACCTGTTGGTGAATATAAATGTCACATTCAAAGTTTTCTGTATAAGATGGGGGCAGGTGTTCCATTTCACAAATATTCCCAAAGATTATTAGCAGTGCTCACATAAAGCCATCTGATTTTTCCTTGCTTCCCAACAATGACTGATTTTAGGTAAGGTTCTCTGCTTGTTTGAAGTGCCAGGGAAGTGGAATGTGGTTATTCCATATAATTTAAGCACTAATTTCTCTTTCAGTCTTTGCTGCTCATAGAGCATTATCTATTCACTGCCATTGATTGCTAAAACTGCTAACCGACTCTGTGTGGGCCAACAATAAATTACCTCCAGTTCTACAGATGGGCTCAATAGGATGGAATTCCTATGAGATATTGTTTGGCCAAGGCCTATTATTTTCTTATAGTTCTCTCCTTTGCAGGAGTCACAGGTTTTCTTAGGGTAGACAGAAAGATGAATTTGTTCCCCTCAGGACTCCTCAGCCCTAGAAAATCAAAGGGTATCTCTGATATCTGTGTCTTTACCTCTAAATTTCAAATTATAGCTAAAAGCTGCTCTTATTATTGATATACTAGAGGTCTGGTGCACAAAATTTGTGCACTGGGGGGGGAGTCCCTCAGCCCAGCCTGCACCCTCCCTCGGGGGGAGTGGGCCTAAGCCATCCGTTGGACATCCTTAGCATGGCCACGGAGGCAGGAGAGGCTCCTGCCACTGCCACTGCGCTTGCCAGCTATGAGCATGGCTTCTGGCTGAGCGGTGCTCCCCCTGTGGGAGCACACTCACCACCAGGGAGCAGCTCCTGTGTTGAGTGGGATCAGGCTGAAACTGGCTCTCCAACATCTCCTGGGGGGTCCCAGATTGCAAGAGGGTGCAGGCCAGGCCAAGGGACCCCACCGGTGCATGATCGGGGCTGGAGAGGGTTGCGGGAGGTTGGCCAGCTGGGGCGGGACTATGGGAGAGCTCCAGGCCATGTCCAGCCCATCTTGCTCAGTTCTGATCAGCTGGACCCCAGCAGCAAGCTAACCTACCGGTCGGAGCGTCTGCCCCCTGGTGGTCAGGGCACATCATAGCAACAGGTTGGCCAGTCGACTGTCTGCACCCTCATGGTCAGTGCACGTCATATGAGCAGTTGAGCATCCTTAGCATTCATTAGCATATTATGCTTTGATTGGTTGAACGGTCGACCTGTCAACCAGACACAGCATATTAGGCTTTTATCATATAGGATTATAAATTTACAATCCTGACAATCTATATTTTACTTAAAATAAACTATTTGGAATCTTTTTAGATTATTATTAATAGTAAATATTGATGTGCACATGTGTGTACTATATGTTGTTTATAATTACAATGTTCCAATATAGTAAGGTAGGGTTTCTTATTTTGACTTTATAGATGGAGGAATTTAGTAACAAATAAAATTAGTAACTTTCCCAGTGCATTCATTTCCTAAGGATGTGATAGCTACGTACTACAAATTGGGTACATAAAGAATAGAAATATTTTCTCTCACAGTCGTAAGCTAAAAATCCAAAATCAAGGCACTGATAGAGTTGATGTTTTCTAAGGGTTTTGAGGGAAATCTATTCTGTGACTCTTTCCAAATTTCTGGTGATGATTGGCTATTCTGATTCTTTTTTGGCTTGTAGGTATGTCATTTCAATGTCTTTACATGGTCAACTTTCTCTGTCTCTGCATTTTCTCATGATCATCCTCTTATAAAGGCATCAATCATGAGATCCAAGATGGTGGCCGACAGAATGGCAGTGAGGAAGAGAGTGTGAGTGAGTGAGGGAGTGAAAGGGGAGTATGTGGACATGTGGTGTGTGTGTGTGTGTGTGTGTGTGTGTGTGACAGTTACATTCCGCAGGACCGTTGTGGGCTGGCGGGCCAGGTTCCCCTAGCCGGGCAGCCTCTGCTACTGCTGCAATCTCTCTTGGGCAGCTAGCTCTGCCGTAGAGGCTGTGCTATCTTGAAGGGGAGAGCAGCTGTGACTGGGAGCCCAGCCTCACCTCCACCTGGGAGCCCTTGGACACCAACCAGGACCCTACAGCCATACCAGCCAGGGACCTGCTGCCTCGGCTGCGAACCCATGAACACCGAGACTCCAGCCTCCCTGGCCATGGGCTCCTAAAAAGTTTGTCCAGGGGGAGACAAAATAGCAAGCTGAATAAGCAGACACGTCCTGCGCCTTCTCACAGAGAAGATAAAAGAAACTAAATCAAATAACATCCACCCTCAATAGGAGAATTAAACACAGCTGGTGAGACAATCCATGGCCAGAAAAGTCAGAGGACACCTGGAGAACAGTAGGATCCGGGATTTTGGTTAGAGGGAGAAAAGCACGACCACTGGGACTAGAGCAGCGGTTCTCAACCTGTGGGTCGCGACCCTTTGGGGGTCGAACGACCCTTTCACAGGGGTCGCCTAAGACCATCGGAAAACACATATATAATTACATATTGTTTTGTGATTAATCACTATGCTTTAATTATGTTCAATTTGTAACAATGAAAACACATCCTGCATATCAGATATTTACATTACGATTCATAACAGTAGCAAAATTACAGTTATGAAGTAGCAATGAAAATAATTTTATGGTTGGGAGTCACCACAACATGAGGAACTGTATTAAAGAGTCGCGGCATTAGGAAGGTTGAGAACCACTGGACTAGAGGGTCGGAAGGAAACTGTGCTGCAACAAGTCTGTGCCCCTGGGGAGACACATAACACTCGACTGTGGAAGGGGGTCACAGGGCTGCTAGCAGTGGGGGACTCTAGATCTGTGAGAGGCTGTGCCCAGAAAGGCAGCCTGAAGTTCTGCACTGGTTGCGCAGTGCCAGGAGGAGAGATGTGCAGCAGCGTGGTTACACTGTCTTTATAAAGTCCTTGCTTTTACTCACTAAACCCAGTACATAGGATCTTTCAATTACACTCACCCAGGCTGTGGTGCAGGTGGAGGTGGTTTGGTGGAGGCTGGGGACCAAAGCAGGGAGAGGTGACCAGGAATCCAGCTCTGGGACAGTCCAGTCCCTCCAATCCTAAACAGCCATTTTTCTCCAGAAGAGCTAGCCCCTTCTAGCGGCCCTGGAAATTAATACTAGGTGTACCGGTTAATAATGCGGATTTTTTTCAATAGATGGAGTTACACATATGTTGCTATATATGTGATTTGATATGTATGCTATTTTGTTGTATTGACAACAAGCTTCAAAACTTCATATGTCAAATTTGCCGAAGGTGTTAACATCATAGATATTTTTACACTTAAAAATGTCAAATTTCATGCCAAAAAAAGAGCATTTGTGGGAAGTTATAACAGCAAGAACAGCAAGACTGCCACCTAGAGCCCATGTCAGAAATAGATGATTGTGTTAATACGTCTGAAAATAGGGAGACAAAGAGGGCAGATTGGACCAACATGCCTGAAACCAAGGCTATGGAGACAGACACAAGAGAAGAGATAGACCTTCAACACGGTGCTGAGTACTTAACATGAAACTGAGAATAGGAAGACAGAACAGTAGAGAGGGGTCTTAAACCAGCCCCACATGGGACCTTAAAACACAGCTGAAGCAAACAACACTTCACTACTTCACTTTTTTATTTTTTATCTTTACTTAAGAAAGACAAGGGAAATTTTTTTCTTTATTTTGTTTATTTATTTATTTTTAATCTTTCACTTTTTAGATTAATGTTCTACATTCTATTTTTATCATTATTTTACTTGATCTCATTTTTTTCCTTTTTGCCAACCTTTTCTTCTTCACTTCTTAGCAAGGAATAGAAAACCTGTTTGAATAAATGATGACAGAAAACTTCCCTGATACTGGGAAGAAAAAACTCACACAAGTTCAAGAAGCACACAGAATACCAAACAAAATGAACCCCAAAAGACCAATGGCAAGGCACATTATAATTAAATTGGTAAACACGAACGACAAAGTAAGAATCTTACAGGCTGCCAGAGAGACAGAAAGTTACCTATCAGGGATCTCCCATTAGATTATCAACTGATTTCTCAACAGAAACACATCAAGCCAGAAGGGAATGGAATGAAATATGCAAAGGGACTGAATCCAAGAGTACTATTCTAAGCAAGGCTATCATTCAATATTGAAGGTGAAATAAGAAGCTTCATAGACAAAAAAGGGCTAAGGGAGTTTATTACCACCAAGCCAGCAATGCAAGACATGCTAAAGGGACTGCTGTAAAAAGAAGAAATAGGAAGGGAAGAAGGAACACAGGCATAAAGAATAAAAATGGAGACAAACAAGTACTATCAATAATAACTTTAAATGTAAATGGATTAAATGCTTCAATCAAAAGCCATAGGGTAGCTGGATGAATTAGAAAACATGACCCATATTCTACAAGAGACCCACCTCCGAACAAAGGACTTACACAGACTGTTCATGACAGGATGGAAATTTTTTTTCAGGCGAACAGAAATGAAAAAAAAAAAAAAGCTGGGGTAGAAATATTTACATCTGACAAAATAAACCTCAAAGTGAAGGCTGTAACAAGAGATAAGAAAGGCCACTTCATAATATTAAAGGGAGCAATTCAACAAGAGGATGTAACTCGGTCAACATATATATGCACCCAATACAGCAGCAACCAAATACATAAAATATCTTCTGGAAGATATCAAGGGATTCACAGCAATACAGTCATGGGAGCAGACTGTATTAACACCACCAGGTAAACAAAAACTCAACAAAGAAACATCAATCCTAAATGACTCACTAGATCAGATGGAATTAACTGACATCTTCATTTCTCCCCAAAGCTACAGAATATACATTATTCTCAAGTGCACATGGGACATTTTCAAAGACAGAACACATATAGAGACACAGGAAAGTCTCTTCAAATTTAAGAAGATAGAAATCATATCAAGCATCTTCTCAGATCACACTGGCATAAAATTAGAAATCAACTATAATAAAAACAATGAAAAAAATAAAACAATTGGAGGCTAAATAGCATGCTTTTAACAATGATTAGGTTACCAAAGAGATCAAAGAAGAAAGAAAAAGAGTCCTGGTAACAAACGACAATGAAAACACACCAATCCAGAATCTACGGGATACAGTGAAAGCAGTCCTGAGAGGGAAGTTGATAGTTCTACAGACCTACAAAAAAAAAAAAAAAGAAAGAAAGAGAAAAGGGTATAGCATTACAGACCTACTTCAAAAAAAAAAAAAAACTTGTAATAAATTAGATAACTCTAAAACCTAAAGAACAAGAAAGAGAGCAACAAGAAAAGCCAAGAGTGAGGAGAAGGAAGGAAATAATAAAGATCAGAGTGGAAATAAATGACAAAGAGACCAAAAAAAAACAATACAAAAAGATCAACAAAGTTAATGGCTGGGTCTTTTAAAGGATAAACAAGATTGATGAACTTCTATCCAGGCTCACCAAGAAGCAAAGAAAGAGAACCCAAATAAACAAAATCAGATATGAAAGTGGCAAGATAACAACAGACCCCACTAAAATACAAAGGATGAAAAAAAAAAATACCATGAACAACTCTACTCCAACAAACTGGACAATCTAGACAAAATGGACACAGTCTTAAAAAAAATACAAGCTTCCAAAACTTAATCAGGAAGAATAAAAATACCTGAATAGGCCATCAACTACTGAAGAAATTAAAGCAGTAATCAGAAATCTACCAGCAAACAAAAGCCCTGGTCCGGATGGCTTTACAAGGGAGTTTTACTAAACATTTAAAGAAGACCTAAACCTATCCTCCTCAGACTACTCCAAAAAATTCAAGATGAAGGCACACTTCCAAACTCATTCTATGAAGGCAGCATTACCCTAATTCCAAAACCAGATAAAGACACCACAAAGAAAGAGAACTACAGGCCAATATCCCTGATAAACATATGTGCTAAAATCCTCAACAAAATTCTAGCAAAGTAGATCCAGCATTACATTAAAAAGATCATACACTATGACCAAGTGGGATTTATTCTGGGGATGCAAGGATTGTATAATATCTACAAATCAATAAATGTGATACATTACATAAACAAATTGAGAGACAAAAATAACACAATCATATCAATCAATACAGAAAAAGTATGTGACAAAAATCCAATACCCTTTCTTGATTAAAACTCCCAACAAAATGGGAATAGAGTGATCATACCTAAACATAATAAAAGCCTTATATGACAAACCTACAGCCAATGGGTTAAAACTAAAACCATTTCCCCTAAGAACAGGAACAAGACAGGGATGCCTACTTCACCACTCCTGTACTACATAATACTGGAAGTGCTAGCCATAGTTATCAGACAAGAAGAAATAAAAGGCATACAAATTGGAAAAGAAGTAAAACTGTCATTATTCGCAGATGTCATGATACTGTATATAGAATACCCCAAAGACTCCATCAAAAAACTACTAGACTTATTAAATGAGTTCAGCAATGTAGAAGGATACAAGATTAACACCCAGAAATCTATGACTTTTTTATACACCAATAATGAACTCACAGAAAAAGAAACTAAAAAACAAACAAACAAAAAAAACAAAAACAAAAACAAAAAACACCATCCCATTTACCATTGCATCAAAAAATTAAGATACCTAGGAATAAACTTAACTAAGGAGGCAAAAGACCGGTACTTGGAAAATTACAGGACAATGAAAAAAGAGATAGAAGAAGACATAAACAAATGGAAGAACAAACTGTGTTCTTGGATTGGTAGAATCAACATCATTAAAATGTCCATTCTACCCAAAAAAATCTAAAGATTCAATGCACTCCCCACTAAAATACCAACAGCATAATTCACAGACCTAAAACAAACTCTCCAAAAATCCATCTGGAAAAAAAAAAGATCCTGAATAGCCACAGCAACCCTGAGAAAGAAGAATAAACTTAGAGGAATAACAATACCAGATATCAAGCTATATTACAAAGCCACTGTTCTCAAAACTGCCTGGTACTTACACAAGAACAAACATATAGACCAATGGAACAGAACAGAGAACCCAGAGATCGACCCAACCCATTATGCTCAATTAATATTTGACAAAGGAGGCAAGAGTATACAAGGGAGTCAAGACAGTCTGTTCAACAAATGGTGTTGGGAAAATTGGTCAGGTACATCCAAAACAATGTAACTAGATCACCAACTTACACCATACACAAAAATGCACTCAAAATGGATAAAGAACTTAAATGTAAGATGGGAAACCATAAAAATCTTAGAAGCCTTCACAGGCAACAAATTATCAGACATATGTTGTAGCAATATCTTTACTGATTTAGCTTCTAGAGCAATGGAAACTAAGGAGAAAATAAACAAGTTGGACTATATCAAAATAAAACCTTCTGCACAGCAAAAGAAACAATTAACAAAACAACAAGAAAGACCACTGAATGGGGGAACATATTTGCCAATGTATCTCAGATAAGGGTTTAATCTCCAAAATTTACAGAGAACTCATACAACTTAACAAAAGGAAGATAAACAATCCAATAAAAAAATACGCAAAGGACCTAAATAGACACTTTTTGAAAGAGGACATATGGAGGTCTGAGAGACATGAAAACATGCCCAACGTCTCTAATCATCTGAGAGATGCAAATCAAAACAACAATGAGGTACCATCTCACACCTGTCAGAATGGCTATCAACAAATCAGCCCTAACCAGTATGGCTCAGTGGATAGAGCGTCAGCCTGCAGACTCAAGGGTCCCAGGTTTGATTCCCGTTAAGGGCATGTACCTTGGTTGTGGGCATATACACAGTAGGGAGTGTGAATGAGGCAGCTGATCGATGTTTCTCTCTCATCAATGTTTCTAACACTCTATCCCTCTCCCTTCCTCTCTGTAAAAAAATCAATAAACTATATTTTTAAGAAAGTCAACAAAACAACAAGTGCTGGCAAGGATGTGGAGATAAAGGAACAGTTGTGCCCTGCTGGCAGGAATGCAGACTGGTTCAGCCACTGTGAAAAACAGTATGGAGATTCCTCAAAAAATTAAACATGGAACTCCTATTCTACCCCATAATCCCACTTCTGGGAATATATCCCAAGAAACCAGAAACACCAATCAGAAAGGATATATGCATCCCTGTGTTCACAGGAGCACAATTTATAATAGCTAAGGTTTGGAAACAGCCCAAGTGCCCATCAGCAGATGAGTGGATTAGAAAACCGTGGTACATCTACACAATGGAATACTACACTGCTATTAAAAAGAAGAAACTTTTACCGTTTGCAACAGCATGGGTGGACCTGGAGAGCATTATACTAAGCGAAATAAGCCTGTCAGAGAAATATAAATATCATATGATCTCACTCAATATGTAGGTATGATGAACAACATAAACTGATGAACAAAAATAGATACAGAGACTAAGAAACACTGGACAGTCCAACCTCAGACAGAAGGCAGGGGATGGGGGTAAGAAATCAACCAAAGGACTTGTATGCATGCATAATAGCATAACCAAAAGACATGGACAATGAGGTGGTGGGGGCTTGCTTCTCTTGAGGGGAGAGAGTGGCAGGGGGGTCAATCATGGAAAAAGGAGACATATGTAATAATTTAAACAATAAAAACTATAAATTAAAAAGGCATCAGTCATATTGTATTAGGTGTCCATCTTACACAACTTTGATCTCATCTTAACTAATTATATCTGCAACTACACTGCTTCCAAATAGGGTCACATTCTCATGTACTGGGGGATAGTATTTTAGTGTATTTTTATTGGGGACACAATTTAATCCATAACTGGCAAAACAGGGATTCCAAATCAATTTTGGGTGGCTCCAAATTCCATGCTTTTTCTACTTTAGAGTGTAAGAATGAGAACCCTGGCACATAATTAAAAACTACAAAGTGAAAAGAAAACAGAAGTAGATTTTCATCTACCTTTTGTTTTAGAAGAAAGGAAAAAGAGTACTTTTAGTTTTTTGTCACTCTCATAGCTGTAGAGTGTTTTGTTGAGCAAAATTAGGGGATAAATGCCTAGATTTTAAATGAATAGTATAAAATATATTTGTGAATCTGAGGACAAAGCAGATCAGAGTGGTAGAAACCAGTGGCATATAATTTGATCAGACTGTTTATTAACATGCAGTATCCCATAACCACTGTTTCACTGATTTGGTTTGCTTGACTCTTGAATGCATATGAAAGAGAGAGTAAATCATAAAGAAATTGCTTGAAGGTAAGCAGTGTGGGATTACATATATAATTTGAGAAAAAGAAGTAGCAACTTGAAAAAATGATTATTTTTTAAGAGAAACACAACCCTCATAATTGTGAACTCATTTACTTCTCTAAAATAAAGCATAAGAAACAGGTTAGTACATTAGGGAAGAAAAATGCAGTATTTAAAGTGAAACTTGATGTAATTTAAGGAATAGAGGCTTTACCTTGTGAGAAACTGGATTTATGATTAAACTGTAAGTTAGAAAGGTAGAATGATGGCCTATCTAATGAGCCTAAGAAAGTCTTCACAACTAAGTAAGAAAAAAGTTGAATAAATCAATGAAGGGATAACTATTATGCATTTTCCTTTTAAATTACCAAACCCACATAATGTTTTTACTAGTAATACTTAGTAATACAGTGTCTCTCAGTAAATCCTTTGTATATCTTTATTGTTTTCTTTATTGATTAAGGTATTATATATGTGTCCTTATTCCCCCATTGCCCCTCACCTCTGCTCGTGCCCTTGCTTATATGCATGCATACAAGTCCTTTGGTTGATCTCTTACACTCCTTCCCCTCCCCTGCCTTTCCTCTGAGGTTTGATGGTCTGATCGATGCTTCTCTGTCTCTGGATCTATTTTTGTTCATCAGTTTATGTTTTTCATTATATTCCACAAATGAGTGAGATCATGTGATATCTTTAGGAGAATTAGCAATCCAAGTGCCTCTATGAAACCTTGGGGCAAGTCCAATCATTCAATGTAATAAGACCTATTTCCAAATGTAAAATATTTATAATCACAGAATCTAAATCCTAATTTTAGTTATAAACTAGAGGCCCATTGCACAAAGAGATTTGTGCAATAGGCCTTCCTTCCCCTGGCTGCCAGCACCAGTTCTCCTCCGGCACCCAGGACCCAGGCCTTCGCTCCAGCCGCAGCGGAGAAGCCAAGCCTCTTCAGTCTTTAGTCATCTTCAGTCTTCAGTCGTTTTCAGTCTTCAGTCTTCGCTGGGGTCGGAGCCTTCAGTCTTCACTCCATGCCTGCATATGCAAATTAACTGCCATCTTTGTTGGGTTAATTTGCATACTCATCCTGATTGGCTGGTGGGCATAGCAGAGTGACACCAATTTGCATGTTCCTCTTTTATTAGTGTAGATAGATAATTGAAAAGATATACATACTTTGTAATATTATAACAAAGAGAATATTTTGATTAGTTGCCCTTTAATCTATCTATATAAAACCCTAATATGCAAACTGACCAAACAGCAGAACAACCAGACAACTGGTTACTAAGACATGCACTGACCATTAGGGGACACGCATGGAACATGGCAGTGTCGGCAGCAGGCAGAAGAGCACAGAACATGACAGGTGATGGCCACAGTGGGATGGTGGAGCAGGTGAGCAGGGGTGCCAGACCAAGGCGGGGTGCTGGTCACTCTCATCAGTGCGAGCCTCTGGTGGTTACTGAAAATTTTTTGCTCCCACATGCCATGGTGCTCGCATCTGTTGCCACCGACAGTCCCACTTGCACCTGCTGCTGGTGCCAGAGCCACTGCTTGCACCCTCTGCTGGTGCCAGTACTGGTTCTGATCACTCAGTGCTGTCAGTGGATGCGAGTGGCGGCTGCCCCGCCCCCCAATTGCCCCTGAGGGCTTTTCCACTTTCCACTGCTCCTGAGGGGCAATTGGGGAAGCAGCTGCTGCCTGCACCTGCTGACTGCGCTGGCCCTGCTAGCACCTGCTGCTGGCACAGGCCCAAATTGCTCTGCGCCATCAGCAGGTGAGAGCAGGGCTGGTGCCTTTGGCATGTGAGAGTGGTGGCAGCAGCAGGAGAGGGGCTTCTGGCAGACAGGGGACCAGGGGCCATGGCAGGAGGGGCTGGGCGGGGGTGCAGAGGATGGGCCAATACCTTTCAAGGTGCACGAATTCATGCACTGGGTCCCTAGTAATAAAATAAAATTTCTAAAACACATTAATCTTATTTACACTTTGTACTTCAGGGGTTAGAGATTGGGAAAGTAGAACTTTGTGAGAAAAATGAGAAGCCACATATTCTCTTCAAATATTGTGATAATGCTTCATTTTGTTATGTGATACATGTGTTTAAAAGTATATACTAATATAATCTTAATCAACAATTAAAAGTATATTGATTATTTACAACACTATTATCTGATATATTTCAATATTTCACTTGGATCCCAAATTGAAATCATGACTCCACAGCCTCTTAAAAACAGATGTGGTTGTATTGATGCAAAAAGTAAAGAAATTACATAATCTGCCCAATGAAAAACCTGGAAACTTTCCGTTTTACTACATTCTTTCAAATGTGTGGAAATTTGAGTTACAAGATCCTTAAAACTCAATGTTTGACAGGCTGTAGCCAAAAAAAACTGACATCACACAACATCTGTAATACTTTCCACAATAATGATAAATTTAAAAATAAATTAGTAAGACAAATGACATGACTTATTTAAAAAAGAGAAAGAGAGTAAAGTCATAATAACCAAATGCAATGTGTTAACCTAGATTGGATGGAAAAATACAATAAGCAGGTATGGAAGAAATTTGGGAACTATTTGGGAAATCTGTATATAAACAGGATATGAGGTAACATTATAGGGTTATTGTGATTTTCTTAGGTATGTTTCTAGAATTGAATTTATGGGAGAGACTGTCTTTATTTTTAGTAGACAAGGAAAAGCCAATATGCCTGCCATGTATTTCAAATGGTATAGACAGAAAGAGGATAGATGGGTAGAAAGAGGTAAAGCAAACTATGGCAAAATGTAAACAATTGGTGAATTAAGATTAGTAGATATTTATTGAACCACTAGAAGCCTGTTGCACGAAGATTCATGCAATAGGCCTTCCTTCCCCTGGCTGCTGGCACCGGTTTTCCTCTGGCACCCGGAACCCAGGCCTTTGGTCCAGCCGCAACAGAGAAGCCAAGCCTCGAGACTTGGCTTCTCTGCTCCGGCTGCAGCAGCAAGGCTTGGCTTTTCTGCTCGGTCCGCAGCAGTGAGGCTTGGCTTCTCTGCTCTGGCTGCAGCGGAGAAGCCAAGCCTCTTCCAGTCTTCAGTCGTCTTCAGTCTTCAGTCGTCTTCAGTCTTTGCTCTGCGCCTGCATATGCAAATTAACCGCCATATTTGTTGGGTTAATTTGCATACTCATCCTGATTGGCTCGTGGGCGTAGTGGAGTGACACCGATTTGCATGTTTCTCTTTTATTAGTGTAGATTCTTTTCTGTAGGTTTGATAACTTTAAAAATGAAATGTTGGGGCAAAAGCCCTTCCTCTTACTAAAGCTGAGTGGATTCAAGATTTCAAATCCTTGATTCCTTTCAGGTAAAAAACTTCAATAATTTGTGATTCTTCATGGACTAAACAGTTCTTCAAATAGTGGCTATAACTTTTGATTATAATAAATTTGCTATAAATTATGTGGTATTTTGGCTAGAAAGTAGATCTTTTTATTGGGTGTTTTGTTTTTATAAGATGAAATTACTGTGGCTCAGTGGTTGAGCATTGATCCATAAACCAAGAGGTCCCCTGTTTGATTCCCAGTCAGGGCACATGCCCGGATTTCTGGCTGGATCCCTAGTAGAAGGTGTGAAGGAGGCATCCTATGATTCTTGTTCATCATTGATGCTTCCATCTCTCCCTCTCCCTTCCTCTCTGAAATCAATAAAAGTATATATTTTTTATAAAGATGAAATTATGTTTTTCACAACAAGAAATTAATACATTGCTTTACATTATATTTGTTTTTACTTAGGAAGCTTCTGGATTGTTAAATTTTGGCATTCTGAATTACTTTTTCAACTGCGCCACATGTAACTGGAGAACTATGTGCATGACTGCTACGCCCTTAGCCCATAGCCACCAGAAGTTTGGCGACACCTATGTTCTATCTGTGCTGCTTAGTCTTGAATGGATATATGGAAACAAAGACTGATGGCATCCTGAATAGAGACAGATATGTGTAGGTGAAACAATCAGGTGATCCTATTGTCTGGTCATCACAAATTTTAAGAAATAGCATTAGATTTCATGCCCTACATGTTGAAAATATGGAATATCTCAAAACTTTATGATAGCTACCAAATTTGGTTTCAGGATACAGGGCCTTCAAATGAACATGCATAATACCATCTGTATTGACTCTTAAGAGTAATAAAGTTTGGAAAATATTTCCTTAGGCATTGGGGTATCACTGAGATATTTTGAGTGGGGAAATGTATAATAATTGCTATATTTTATGTAGAATAATATAGCTAAACAAACATTTTTGCTCAAAGATACTGGGGACTTGAATAATCCCAGGACAAGTTACTCTCATGAAGGGAGAGTGTCCTTTGTGAAATGTGCCCCTAAACATCCTAATTGACAGGAGGGATACAAATTATTCTGGTCCTCAAAGTCTGGACTGCAGCAGGCCTTCTGAAACTTCATAGATCTCCCAGTCAAATTCAGAGACCTTGAGGATAGAAGGGACTATACTACTGTGTTAAATTTTTCCTGAGTTGAAATTCTGAGCATGCCACTTATTGGTTGTGTGATCTTATACAAATTGTTCCGTGTTATAAAAGGCACACAAATAGTAATTACTCATAGAATTGTAAAGATTACAAATGGTAATGCTTATAAAGTGTTTGGATATGTGGAAATAATTGCTAAAAGTACATAAAAATTAACCAGATTACAGATTATAACATCATCTTTTTTTATACCTTTTGTCTATTATCTTATACTAGAGGCCCGGTGCACAAAAATTTGTGCACTTGGGCGGCGGGGGGGAGGGGGTCCCTCACCCCGGCCTGCGCCCATTCACAGTCCAGGACCCCTTGGGGGATGTCCACCTGTCGACTTAGGCCCACCTCCCAGGGGATCAGGTCTAAGATTGCAGTCAGACATCCTTCTGGCAGCCAGGGAGCCCTCAGGGGATGTCCGACTAAAGTCTTAGGCCCCCAAAAGATTGCGTCTAAACCGTTAGTTGGACATTCTTAGTGCTGCCACAGAGGTGGGAGAGGCTCCTGCCACCACCACTGCGCTGGCCAGCCATGAGCCAGCTTCTGGCTGAGTGGCACTTCCTATATGGAAGTGCACTGACCACCAGGGGGCAGCTCCTGCATTGAGCGTCTGCACCCTGGTGGCCAGTGCACATCATAGCAACCAGTCATTCTGCCGTTCAGTCAATGTGCATATTAGCCTTTTATTATTATTACATAGGATGTCCCTATTTCCCCCCTTTTGCCCCCTCTACCCAGCTCTTGCCCCCCACTTCTCTCTGGCCATTACCATACTGTTGTCTGTGTCCATGGGTGATGCATATATTTTCTTTGGCTAATCCCTTCTTTAAATTCACTTCTTTAAATTTTTATTTTCAGATAAGTGCTTATAACTGCACTATTATATATTTTCTATTATATCATTTAGAATTAAGATATTTTTTAATTGAACCCTTGTAAATTTTAGCACAATTTAATAAATTATGCTAGAAGCAATTAGGAGATTTTTCATGTAATGCAGATACATTTCAATTAATATTTTATTAATTTTTAATTTTT
>NW_005364339.1:1183156-1187779 GCF_000412655.1 Myotis brandtii
GGGCTAATGCTCTATCCACTGAGCAAAACAGGCTGCAGCTTAATTCATTTACTTTTAATCTATATGTGTCTTTATATTTAAAGTGGGTTTTGTTTTTGATTCACCCTCATAATCTGTCTTTTAATTGGTGCATTTATGCCACTGACTTTCAGAGTGCTTACTGATAGAGTTACTACCATATAAGGCGGCTTCTGGGGCTTCTGGGGCCGGCCTGCCCTGGATGGCGGCGTGCTGGCAGCTCGCGCTGTCCTGCCCTGCCTGCAGTATGCAAATTAGCTGCCATCTTTGTTGGCGGTTAATTTGCATATAACACTGATTAGCCAATGGGAGGCGTAGCGAAGGTATGGTCAATTACCAGGTTTGTCTATTATTAGATAGGACTAGGGGCCCGGTGCACAAAGATTCATGCATGGGGGGGGCGGGCTTGGGGGGTGTTCCTCAGCCCGACCTGCACCCTCTCCAATCTGGGAGCCCTCAGTGGAGCCCTCTCCAATCCAGGAGTTTCTGTCTGTCTTTGCAATCATATGAACAAATTGTCTGAGACCCCCAACCCAGTTTGGTTTGTTGCTCACAGAATAATGGAGGCATTTTTTTTTCTTTGCTTCATTGGTGGAGATTTCCTGGAAGTTTTAGAATATCTTCCCTTTAATTTTTCCTAGACACTCTGATTTTACTTATGTCTCTCATCTTTGCTTTCCCTCCAATCCCCACTGCAACAGTAACTTGCTCCAGGCTCACTTTGCTCCTAGTGTCTAGAGATCCGTCTGCCACCAGAACTATGATTCCCAGCATTCCTGGTGCTCCCTGCACTCTGGGCTTCCGCTTCCAGTCCTGGGGCTGCCATCAGAACTACTATTCACAGAATTCCTGGTGCTCCTTGCACTGGGAGCGACCAAGGGAGCCACGGCCCACCAAGCCTCCAGCTCTCCTGCTCTGCTCTCCACCCGGTGACTGAGAGAGCCACATCCCCCTAAGGGAGTGACTGAGAGAGTGACTGAGGGAGCCACGTCCCCCCAAGCTGCTGGCTCTCCCGCTTCTGCTCTCCACCTGGCGCCTGTGTATGCAAATTAACCCACCACCTTTTTTGGGTTAATTTGCATATTCACCCTGATTGGCTGGTGAGCGTAGCAAAGGGATGGTCAATTTATATGTTTCTCTTTTATTATATACGATGTTCTTCTTAGTGGTACCCCATGCATTTTTTGTCTTTGTTTTGTTGCTATTTTTAATTTACCATTATTTAACACTAAAAAACAAATGTATTAACTGTTGTAAAGGGTGAGAAAAGTGCATTGCACCATATTTTGGAAATAAAAATGAATTTATTTAATCAGTAATGAGAAATAACATTTGGACTTAAATAATTTGAGAGCTAGTCTGTATTATTAGCACATAGTACAAAAAAACAGACCAAAATGATATTATTTATTTGCTTCCAAATTACCTAGGAAGAGCCATAGTAATTTGACCAAAAGTTTAGTCAAATATCACGCGAGGCAATCATTTTTGGGTGAAAGGAAAATATTATCCTTATCAATCATGATTGATAAGGATAATATTTTTAAAATATCATTGTCCCCTTTTTCCCCTCAGATTATATATATATGCCACCTTGTGGAAAGTAGAAATGCTTGATTTAACTATATCAATCATCTCTCATATTTTACTGTCACCACTTTTTGAAATATTAATTTATATAAAATATTATTATTAGTGGATATGAGATATTTTATAAACAAACCCATTCATATCCCCACCAATTGATTTTTTAAAAATTCTTTATTGTTTAAAGTATTACATGAGTCTCCTTTTTCCCCCATTGACCTCTACCCTGCCACCCCTTAACCCCAAGCACAAGCCCTCACCCCCCTACTGTCTGTGTTGATTGGTTTTGCTCATATGCATGCATACAAGTCCTTTGGTTGATCACTTATTGCCTCACTCCCCCCACCCCACCTTCCCTCATTGGTTGTACAGTCTGATCGATGCTTCTATGTTTCTGCTTCTATTTTTGTTCATTAGTTTATGTTGTTCATTTTATTCCACAAATGTGTAAGATAATGTAATATTTATCTTTCTCTGAATGGCTTATTTCACTTAACAAAAGCTCTCCAGTACCATCAATGCAGTTGCAAATGATAAGAATTCCTTTGTTTTTACATCAGTGTAGAATTCCATTGTGTAGATGTACCACAGTTTTCTAATCCACTCATCTGCTGATGGGCACTTAGGCTGTTTCCAAACCTTAGCTATTATAAATTGTGCTGCTATGAACATAGGGGTGCATATATCCCTTCTGATTTGTGTTTCTAGTTTCTTGGGATATATTCCTAGAAGTGGGATCACTGGGTCAAATGGGAGTTCCATTTTTAGTTTTTTGAGGAAACTTCACCCTCTTCTCTACAGTGGCTGCACCAGTCTGCATTCCCACCAGCAGTGCATGAGGGTTCGTTTTTCTCCACATCCTCGCCAGCACTTGTTGTTTGTTGATTTGTTGATGATAGCCATTCTGACAGGTGTGAGATGGTAGCTCATTGTAGTTTTGACTTGCATCTCTAGGATGATTAGTGAATGAGAATGTTTTCATATGCCTCTTGGCCTTGTGTATGTCCTCTTTCGAAAAGTGTCTATTTAGGTCCTTTGCACATTTTTTGATTGGATTGTTTATCTTCCTTTTGTTAAGTTGCATGAGCTCTGTAAATTTTGGAAATTAAACCATTATCGGAGATAACATTGGCAAATATGTTCTCCAATGTGATGGGCTTTCTTGTTGTTTTGTTTATGGTTTCTTTTGTGTGCAGAAGCTTTTTATTTTGATGTAGTCCCATTTCTTTATTTTCTCCTTAGTTTCCATTGCCATAGGAGCTGTATCAGTAAAAATATTGCTACAACATATGTCTACTATTTTGATGCCCATGGAGTCTTCTAACATTTAAGATAAGGTTTCCCATCTTATGTTTAAGCCCTTTATCCATTTTCAGTTTATTTTTGTGGATGGTTTAAGTTGGTGTCTAGTTTTATTTATTTGCAAGTATCTGTCCAATTATTTAAGATACTGTCTTAACACCATTGTATTTGCTTGCCTCCTTTGACAAATATTAATTGAGCATAATGGCTTGGAGCAATCTCTGGGCTCTCTGTTCTATTTCATTGGTCCATATATCTGTTCTTATACCAGTACCAGGCAGTTTTGAGAACAGTGGCTTTGTAATATTGCTTGATATCTGGTATTGTGATCCTTCCTACATTGTTCTTCCTTCTCAGAAGTAATGCAGCTATTCGGGGGCTTTTTTTTACTCCAGATGAATTTTTGGAGAGTTTGTTCTAGGTCTTTGAAATATGCTATTGGTATTTTAATGGGGAATTGCATTGAATCTATAGATTGCTTTGGGGATTATGGACATTTTAATGATCTTGATTCTACCAATTCATGAACACAGTATATTCTTCCATTTGTTTATGTCTTCTTCTATCTCTTTTTTCAGCATCCTGTAATTTTCTGAGTACAGGTCCTTTATCTCCTTGGTTAAATTTATTCCTAGGTATCTTAATTTTTTTGTTGCAATGGTAAATGGGATTGGTTTTTTTTTTAGTTTTGCTTTCTGTGAGTTCATCATTGGTGTATAAAAAAGTCATAGATTTCTGGGTGTTAATTTTGTATCCTGCTACATTGCAGAATTCATTTATTAAGTCTAGCAGTTTTTTGATGGAATCTTTAGGGTTTTCGATGTACATTATCATGTCATCTGCGAATAATGACAATTTTACTTCCTCTTTTCCAATTTGGATGCCTTTTATTTCTTCTTCTTGTCTGATCGAAATGGCTAGTACTTCCAGTACTATGTGGTACAGGAGTGGTGAAAGAGGGCATCCCTGTTTTGTTCCTGTTCTTATGGGAAATGGTTTTAGTTTTTGCCCATTGAGTATGATGTTGGGTGTAGGTTTGTCATATAAGGCTTTTATTATGTTTAGGTATGATCCCTCTATTCCCATTTTGCTAAGAGGTTTTATCAGAAAAGGGTGTTGGATTTTTGTCAAATGCCTTTTCTGCATCAATTGATATGATTAAATGAGTTTTGTCTTTCAATTTGTTTATGTGATGCTTCACATTTTTTGATTTGTGGATATTATACCACCCTTGCATCCCTGGAATAAATCCCACTTGGTCATGGTGTATGATCTTTCTAATTTAATGCTGGGTCTGGTTTGCTAGAGGTTTGTTGAGGATTTTAGCATCTATGTTCATCACAGATTTTGGTCTGAAATTCTCTTTCCTTGTAGTGTCTTTATCTGGTTTTGAGATACTCTACGGCAGGCAGAGATTATGCCTACTTCTGCTTGAAAAGATATGAGCAATGGTGGGAACCAGGATATAAGACCCAAACTGTTGTCAACCTTGAAATATTGCAAATCTACCACTATTCTCATGGCATGTGGAAATTTTTTATGAGTTCTACAATTATACACTTTTTGACTACTATTAGAATTTGAATACTTAAAAATACTTTTTGCAAAATTGTTACATGGTCATGAAAGTGTTCCTCTTAACATAGTTTAGCAAACATTGCACACAACTTTTCTTTCTGTCACCCACCTGCCACAGCTGCAGTGCCATGCCCTGCA
>NW_005364339.1:1187932-1202257 GCF_000412655.1 Myotis brandtii
GAGATCTGAGATGAAACTTATGCTCTGCCACCTCTTTTTGTTTTCATTCTTTCTGCAAACTTTATAATCAAAATTTTCAATTGCAATTTTATAACTTTGCAAGATCACAATGTTAAAAATTATCTTTCTGACCTTGAATGAGTGGTTCAGTTGGTTGGAGTATAGTCCCATACACCAAAGGTTGCAGGTTCGATCCCCAGTAGGGGGGTGCATGGGAGGCAACCTACCAATGTTTCTCTCACACATCAATATTTCTTTCTCTCTCCCCCTTCTTCTCTCTTTAGAAATCAACAAACACATCTTCAGGTAAGGATAAAAAAAAGATCTTTCAGGAAACTTTTATGCCATTGCAAACCATCTTATATACCATTTAAAACCATTTGACATCTGTGGTGAGTTAATGCCATATATGTCTGAGCACTTTTACTAGAACATACGTTTCCTAAAGACAAGGGCAACGAAATCTACTGCCCAGTCATTCTTAGTGTTTGCCTAATAACTATTGAACAAGTATTTCATGAATTCAGAGTTAATGAATAAGATAAAGAGGAAGATAATTCCCATGAGGATTTGGGCTATATCAGCTTATTGATCTCTATAACTTCAGGTTTTAGCCCCTCCCCATAAGGAATGACTAATTTATAAGAGTACAAAGCACATACTAACTGACTTTAACTGGTAAATTATTTATTTATTTATTTATTTAAAACAATTATTACATTT
This sequence comes from Myotis brandtii, assembly GCF_000412655.1. Lineage (NCBI taxonomy): Eukaryota > Metazoa > Chordata > Mammalia > Chiroptera > Vespertilionidae > Myotis > Myotis brandtii. The sequence goes on from NW_005364339.1 coordinate 1,188,656, forward strand.
TATTTAAAGGTTATGGGGGGGGGGGACAAAATGGCAGTGGAATAGACGGACATGTTTCGAGCCTTGTCCCAGAGCAGATAGAACGAGCAACTAAATCGAATAACATCCACCCAGAATTGGCGAAGTAGACACAGCTGGTGAGACAATTCACAGCCAGGAAGGGCCGAGGACACCTGTAGAATGGTAAAATCAGGGATCTGGGCTGGGGAGAACTGCGAGATCTCTGAGTGCAGAGGGTCAGAGGGAAACCACATGGCACAAAGGCCACGTCCTTGGGGTCAGGCACAGTGTCTCTCTGTGGAAAGAGGTCCGCAGGACTGCTGGTGGCAGGGGATTCTAGATTTGGGCCCACAGTCACGACAGACTGAGCCCAGAGTGGGTATTCAGGATGGCTGCCCAAACCATGCAGTGCTGGGAAGAGAGGAGCTTTCAGAGGTGCAGCTCTTTCTGCTCTTTGTGGTCTTTGCTTTTCTTTACTGAACCTAGTTAATAGGACCTTTAGGATACAGACACTCACCCGTGGCTGAGGTGCAGATATATGGAGTCTGGGGAGATGCTGAGGGTTTGGGAGAGGGTTTGGGAGAGGTGGCCACGAGTCTGGAACTGAGTCATACCTGATGCGTGGGACCTAGGTAGCCATTTTCTCCTGAAGAGATAGCCCCTCCCTGCAGTTTCCAGGCAACCAATACAGCCACACCCAGACTACACCCTGAGAGGTACAAAGAGAAAAAAATCTGAATAGCCCCTGAGAATCCACAGGGACTGGTCTGAAGAGATGCCTTCAGTCCCAGCAATAGGAAATCGAGAAGCCACAGACAGTACAGAAGAGTGGGATCTTAAACCAGCCAAAGGAATGACACTTCACTTTTTCATTTTTATTTTATTTTATTATTATTTTGTTATCTCTTTTTTCTTTCTTCTTTATTTTCCTTTTTTCATTTGTTTCTTTATTTTCTATTTCTTATTGCATTATTTTTCCATCATTCTAATTTATTTTATTTTTTATCCTATTTAATCAATTTTTAAATTTTTTTAATTATTATTGTTCTTTTCTTCTCTTTCTCTTCCTTTTTATCCACTCATCCTCTTTATGCTTCCTCTACACTGAACTGAGGTCCTCCCCATATTCATCCAATTCTTAACCTTACTTTCTGTATATAAGATTCTGCCCCCACCCTCTTTACTAGGAATTTGTTGTTTGTAAGTTTTGGTTTACCTGTTTGTTCTCTGATGTTTTCCCCCATATATATAATTTTTTTCTTTTTATTCCTTTTTCTTCTTTTCCTTTTCTCTCATACTATTTTTTCACTCTTCAATATCATCTGTGCTCTCTTTTCTTGCCCCTAATTCTCTTTTCTCTGGTGGTCACTTACATTGGGGTTATCGGTGTCATGAGTACATTCATGTTTTGTTCCCTTTATGTCATGTCTTGTCGAGGTGAATTTTATCCTGTTTGGCCAATGTGTAGAGAGTGAGCCACATAACCAGACACCTGGAAAGGAGACTCCATCCATGAATGGGTCAATAACACTCCAGACCCAACTACAGAGGCAGGAAGAAGGCGGCAGTGAGGGAGAGAGCATGAGTGAGGGAGCAACAGAGGAGTGTGTGGTCATGTGGTGTGTGTGTGTGTGTGATTTAGGCACAGTTAGATCCCAAAGGACCTTTGGAGGCAGGCTAACCAGGCTCGCCTAAGAAGGCAGCTTCTGCTACCATTGCAAACAGTCCCGGAGCTTCCTCAGAGGCCTCAACTTTTTGAAGGGGAGAGCTGTTGTGACTGGGAGCCCAGCCTCACCTCTACCCAGGGTGCCCACAGATAATACCCGGGACTCTACAGCCACCCCCACAAGGGACCTTCTACCTTGGCTGCAGGCTCACGGTCACCAAGACTCCAGCCACCCTGGGCACAGGCTCCTGTGAGTTCCAAAGCACGCTCCCCTCTGACCAACCCAATGCTTTACGCCAGGGCACTGCGACCACATGAGTAGCAGCCCTGCAAGCAGCCCATCTGAGGCCAAGGAGCAGCAGCCTCACATGGCCTGCCCCCATCCTAGGAGCAGCAGCCATGTGAGCAGCCTGACCCCCCAGTCTGAGGAGCAGCAGCCGTGCGCACAGCCCATCCCCATCTGAGAAGCAGCAGCTGTGCGAGAGAACATCCCAGTCCAAGGAGCTGCCCGTCCCTGCCCAAGGAGCAGCCCGCTCACAACCGAGGAGTGGCAGCCCCACAACCTGCCCCCATCTGAGGAGCAGCAGCCGTGCGAGCAGCCCACCCCTGTCTGAGGAGCAGCAGCTGCGCTACTAGCCCGCCCCGGTCCAAGAAACAGCAGCCGTGCAAGCAGCCCGCCCCCATCTGAGGAGCAGCAGTTCCATTAGCAGCCTGTCCCCATTCGAGGAGCAGCAGCTGCCCGAGCAGCCTGCCCCAGTCAGAGGAGTGGCAGCTGCACAAGCAGCCTGCACATGTCTGAATAGCAGCAGCCACACACAGCCTGCACCGGCCCAAGGAGCAGCAGCTATGCGAGCAGCCTAACCCTGTTTGAGGAGCAGCAGACCCGTGAGCAGCCAGACCCATCCATGGAGCAGCAGCCACATAAGCAGCCTGCATCCTTCTGAGGATAAGCAGCCATGTGCAGCCTGACCTGTCCAAGGAGCAGCAGCCTCATGAGCAGCAGACCCCTGTCTGAGGAGTAGCAGCTGTGCGAGCAGTCTCCCCCCAACAGCCAGAGGAATCACCACTGCTGCATACAGTGCCCATCAGAGGAGCCAATGCCAACTGAGGAGCCACTGCCACCCAAGGAGAAGCCCCTGCATGACTTAACACCTAGATCCTTCGGTGAGAACAAAAATGGGTAGACAAAGAAACCCCCAAAGGAAATAAAAGGAGGAATTTTCAGTAAAGCAGCTAAGTGAACTGGAGGCATGTAATATGTCAAAAAAAAATCAGAATAAGGGTCATACAGTTCATAAACCAGATGGATGAAAAAATCAACAACTTATATGAGAATAAAGAAGAAATAAAGAGTGATATAGCTGTAATAAAAAACACCATGGAAAATTTCAACAGTAGACTAGAAGAAGCAGAGGAAATAATTAGCGAATTAGAAGACAAGGAAGCAAAACACACCCAAACTGAACGGCAATCAGAGAAAAAAATTAAAGGACAGGAGGATAGCCTAAGGGAACTTTGAGACAACATGAAACGAAGCAACATATGAATAATAGGGGTGCCAGAATGACAGGTAGAGGAACACGGGTTAGAAAACCTAATTGAAGAAATAATATCAGAAAACTTCACTGATGTGGGGAAGAAGAAAGTCACACAAGCACAGAGAGTCCCAAAAAAGATGAGCCCCAAAAGACTCACACCAAGACACATCATAATTACGATAGCAAATGTTCAGGAAAAAGAGAGAATCTAAAAGACTGTAAGAGAGAGACAGAAAGTTATGTACAAGGGATCTCCCATTAGATTATCAAATGATTTCTCAACAGAAACACATCAGGCAAGAAAAGAATGGAAGGGAATTTACAAGGTGATGCAAAGCAAGGGAGTGAATCTAAGAATACTCTATCCAGCAAGGCTATCATTCAAAATTGAAGGGGAAATAAGGAGCTTCACAGACAAAAAAAAAAGGCTAAGGGAGTTTATCACGACCAAACCAGCAATGCAAGAAATGCTAAAGGAACTGGTGTAAAAAGAAGAAAAAAAAGGTAAGAAAGAAGACAGGCACAAAAAATAAAAATGGCTACAAACAAGTACTTTTCAATAATAACTTTAAATGGAAACGGACAAAATGATCCAATCAAAAATATCGAGTGGCTGAATGAATGAAAAAAAAAAAAAACATGACCCATATATATGCTGTCTACAAGAAATCCACCTCAGAACAAGGGACTCACACAGACTGAAAGTGAAGGTATGGAAAAATATATTTCAGGCAAATAGAAATGAAAAAAAAAGGTGGGGTAGCAATACTTATATCTGACAAAATAGACCTTAAAGTGAAGACCATAACAAGAGATAAGGAAGGCCACTTCATAATACCAAAGGGATTGATACAACAAGCTGATATAACCCTGATAATCATATATGCACCCAGCAGAAGCACCCAAATACATAAAAAAATCTCCTGGAAGATATCAAGCGAGAGATCTACAACAATACGATCATAGTAGGGGACTTTAATACACCACTGTCATCACTGGATAAACCCTCTAGACAAAAAAATCAGCAAAGAAACAGCATTCCTAAATGACTCACTAGATCAGTTGGACTTAATTGACATCTTCAGAACATTTCACCCCAAAGCAACGGAATACATGTTTTTCTCAAGTGCACATGGGACATTTTCAAAAATAGACCACATATTGGGTCACAATCAAAGTCTCTCCAAATTCAAGAAGATTGAAATCATATCAAGCATCTTCTCAGACCACAATGGCATAATATTAGAAATAAATTAAAAGAAAAACAATAAAAAAACTCAAACACTTGGAAGCTGAATAGCATGCTATTAAACAATGATTGGGTTACCAAAGAGATCAAAGAAGAAATAAAAAACATCCTGGAAATGAAAGACAATGAAAACACAACAATCCAAAATCTATGGGACACAATGAAAGCAGTCCTGAGAGGGAAGTTTACAGGCCTACCTCAAAAAACAAGAAAAAATGGTAGTAAATCACCTAACTCTAAAACTGAAAGAATTAGAAAGAGAGCAACAAGAAAAGCCCAGAGTGAGCAGAAGGAAGGAGATAATAAAGATCAGAGCAGAAATAAATGACATAGAACCAAAATATAAAAGATCAATGAAACCAATAGCTGGTTCTTTGAAAGGATAAACAAGATTGATGAACCTTTGCCAGACTCACGAAGAAGCAAAGAGAGAGGACCCAAATAAACAAAATCAGAAATGAAAGAGGTGAAATAACCACAGACCCCACAGAAATACAAAGGATTGTTAAAAAATACTATGAACAACTCTATTCCAACAAACTAGACAACATGGAGGAAATGAACATATTCCAAGAAAAATACAACCTTCCAAAACTCAATCAGGAAGAATCTAATAATATCAATAGGCTGATAACTATGGAAGAAATTGAAGCAGTCATCAAAAAGCTTCCAGCAAACAACAGACTGAGGCCAGACAGCTTCACAGGGGATTTTTGCCAAACATGCAAGGAAGAAATAAAATCTATCCTTCTCAGACTATTCTAAAAAATTCAAGAGGAAGGAACACGTCCAAGCTCATTCTTTGAAGCCAGAATTACCCTAATACCAAAAACAGATAAAGACAACACAATGAAAGAGAATTAAAGGCCAATATCCATCATGAACATAGATGCTTATATCATCAACAAAATTCCACCAAATTGGATCCAGCATTACATCAGAAAGATCATACACCATGACCTAGTAGGATTTATCTTGGGGATGCAAGGATGGCACAATATCCGCAAATCAATAAACATGATACATCACATAAACAAATTGAGAGATAAAAATCACATAGTCATATCAATTGATGCAGAAAAGGCATTTGACAAAATCCAACACCCTTTCTTGATAAAAAAAAAACAAACAACTCTCAGCAAGGTGGGAATAGAAGGATCATACCTCAACATAATAAAAGCCGTATATGACAAATCCACAGCCAACATCATACTCAATATGCAAAAACTAAAACCATTTCCCTTAAGAAGAGGCAAAAGACAGGGATGCCCACTCTCACCACTCCTGTTCAACATAGTACTGGAAGTACTAGCCATTGTGATCAGACAAGAAGATGAAATAAAAGGCATCAAATTGGAAAAGAAGAAGTAAAACTGTCCTTATTCACAGATGACATGTTACTGTACATAGAAAACCCTAAAGACTCCATCAAAAAATTAATAGACTTAATAAATGAATTTCACAATTTAGCAGGATTCAAAATTAACGCCAAAAAACTATGGCATTTCTATACACCAATAGTGAACTTACAGAAAGAGAGACTAAAAAAACTATCCCATGCACCATTGTACCCCAAAAATTAAGATACCTGGGAATAAACTTAACTAAGTAGGTAAAAGACCTGTACTTGGAAAACTACAGGACACTAAAAAAAAAAAAATAGAGGAAGATATAAACAGATGGAAGTACATACTGTGTTCATGGATTGGTAGAATCAAAATCATTAAAATGTATTTACAACCCAAAGCAATCTATAAATTCATTGCAATCCCCATTAAAATACCAACAGCATATTTCACACACTTAGAACGAAATCTCCAAAAATTCATCTGGAATAAAAAAAGACCCCGAATAGCTGCAGAAATTCTGAGAAAGAAGAACAAAGTAGGAGGGATCTCAATACCAGATATCAAGTTGTATTACAAAGCCACTTTTCTCAAAACTACCTGATACTGGCACAAGAACAAACATATAGATCAATGGAACAGAAGAGAGTACCCAGAAATCGACCCAAACCACTATGCAGAATTAATATTTGACAAAGGAGGCAAGAACATACAATGGAGTCAAGACAGTCTCTTCAATAAATGGTGCTGGGAAAATTGGACAGATACATGCAAACAATGAAACTAGACCACCAACTTACACCATACACAAAAATGCACTCAAAATGGATAAAGGACTTAAACATAAGACAGGAAACCATAAAACTACCAGAGGAATCCAAGGCAGCAAAAATCTCAGACATATGCCAAAGCAATTTCTTCACCGATACAGCTACGAGCGCAATGGAAACTAAAGAGAAAATAAACAAATGGCACTACATCAAATTAAAAGCTTTTGTACAGCAAAAGAAACCATGAACAAAACAACAAGAAAGCCACTGCATGGGAGAACATATTTGCCAATGTTATCACAGATAAGGGTTTAATCTCCAACATTTACGGGGAACTCATACAACTTAACAAAAGGAAGATAAAAAATCCAATCAAAAAAGGGGCAATGGACCTAAATAGATACTTTTCAAAAAAAGACATAAGGAAGGTCAAGAGACATATGAAAACATGCTCAAAGTCACTAATCATCTGAGAGATGCAAATCAAAACAACAATGAGGTACCACCTCACACCTGGAAGAATGGCTATCATCAACAAATCAACAAACAAGTGCTGGCGAGGATGCAGAGAAAAAGGAGCCTTGTGCACTGCTGGTGGAAATGCAGACTGGTGCAGCCACTGTGGAGATCAGTATGGAGTTTCTTCAAAAAACTAAAAATGGAACTCCCATTTGACCCAGTGATCCCACTTCTAGGAATATATCCCAAGAAACTAGAAACAACAATCAGAAGGGATATATGCACCCCTATCTTCAAAGCAGCACAGTTTACCATAGCTGACATTTGGAAACAGCCTAAGTGCCCATCAGCAGATGAGTGGATTAGAAAACGGTGGTACATCTACAAAATGGAATACTACACTGTGGTAAAAAGAAGGAATTCTTACCATTTGCAATAGCATGGGTGGAACTGGAGAGCATTATGCTAAGCAAAATAAGCCAGTCAGAGAAAGTTAAATATCACATGATCTCACTAATTTCTGAAATCTGATGAACAACATAAACTGATGAACAAAAAGAGATCCAGATAGAGAAGCATCAATAAGATTGTCAAACCTCAGAGGGAAGGAAGGGGAGGGTGGGGGTATAGGGGAGAGATCAACCAAAGGACTTGTATGCATGCATATAAACCTAACTAATGGACACAGACAACAGTGGGTGAGGGCATGAGTGTGTGTGTGGGGGCAATAAAAACATATATGTAATACCTTAATCAATAAAGAAAAAAATTATAAAAATTAATGTTTTAGAAGGTGAGTGGTATAACTCAAACAAGTCACCTGAATCAGTAAAACAATAAAATTAAAGAATTTTTTTAAAAAGTAACTTTTAGTAAGATGATACTTACTAAAATTTCTCTAAAATTGTCCTATAGAGCAAAAAGGAAGATTTAAAAGATAAACATATTTATAAATATGCTTAAGAATACTTTAAAATAATAATGAGAAAAAAATGTACTGTGCCTTACATGTTAAATCCTGTTATAAATGAACATCATTTCTATGGAACTCTACAGTCTACTTCAAAGGTATTGAAACAACAAAAAACCCATTACTAAAAGTGCTTCACACTCCATTTTAGCTGGCTCTTACAGAATTTATCCTGCACATGGAATATGTTTGAAAACACCCCAGAGAGTCTCAGAATATCTGCAAACATGAAACGGTTTCTCTAGAAGGCACTTATTGATCTTGAATCCAGTTCAGTGGTGGTCAACTACATCTTGAAGCTTGTCATCTTGGGGTGAGAGAGCAATTTGCAGCCAAAGGGCATGTTGCTATAGTTAATTTGTGTGGCTACAAGTCTATTCTATAAGTTTCTCCTCAATGCCAACTATCTGCTGGGAATTAAAGAACAGAAGAAACTTTCCAAACAATTCCAATATTTTGTGTAATAAAGGGTAATCATTACAGAGTTTATATATACTCAGTATCTTAAAGCCATGGATTTTACTAGAGAAAGAAGTGTTTGGCATTAATAGATCAAGCATGTGAATTCTAGAATACTAAATTAAGTCCTTTTTCTCTTGCTTAACAACCAACTATATTCATGGGCTGCAAAATCAAATCCATGACAAAATTGTTAGTGTTTTCCATCATCAAAGCAAAGACCAATATTTTTGCCTGAGTGTCCCACTAACCTTTATCTAGAGCTATTATACTTAAACTTTTTAAAATTGTTTCTTTTCAAATAATTTATTAATTATAACAACAGGGAAGAGCAGTGTGAGGAACTGAATACTTTAGCCAAGCAGTGAAGGCAACAAACTTCCTATAAAACTGCTATCCTGCTTGAATTTTCATATACTAATATAAACCTTCTCCCTTACTTCTGCAAGGTTACCCAGAATTGAGTGCATTTCGTGACCATCACAAGTCTCAGGTCAATTTTCTCTGTTCTTCAATGTTCTGACAAAGACCTCTGGCCCTGCAACTCATCCCTCTGGTAATTCAGTCTTGTTCTCAATGATCTAGATATCCATTGCTAACTTAAAGCAAAAAACATTCAAACCTGTAAAGAATTTTTGAGTTTATTTTTACAGCTGTGGACAATTGCCTGGAAGCAGAATCTCAACCTATTGGGATAATGCTCAGGAGAATGGCAGTTTTTCACCTGATTTTATACATTACAATCAAAAGAGGAGATGTAATTGGGTTACATTACTAGTAAATCCATTGGTGATGGATTAGGGATGCATGGGAGCAAGCAAAGCAGGGGCGGGGGTGGATACAAAGTAAAATGATAGACACATGCTTCCCTTACACAGGTGGGTACAGGATAGTTAACAGTCAACAATTAACACAATAACAGTGAGGGAATTTGTGATCCGTGCCCTGGCTCCATCGTTGTGCTCTGAGGGGTCCAGCAAAAGGGAAGTTTCAAGTTACCCTGACATTCCACAGGTATGTTTGTTAACTTAGATGCAAAAAGGCAATTGGCTCAGTAAAGAATGAAGTTGATCTTTGTCAGGGGAGATACTGGCCTATGACATGACTACCCACTATAAACTGCTCCTTAAGTAAAAGGCTTTTTTTTTTCCTCTATGATCTAATTTTATTGGTATTATATTATTTTTTAATTCCTTTTTTCTTTATTGATTAAGGTATTACATATGTGTCCTTATCCCCCCATTTCCCCTTCACCCCCCCATTCATGCCCTCACCCTCCTGCTGTCTATGGCCGTTGGTTAGGCTTATATGCATGCATACAAGTCCTTTGGTTGATCTCTCCCCCTTACTCCCACCCACCCTACCTTCCCTCTGAGGTGTGATAGTCTGATCCATGCTTCTCTGTCTCTGGATCTGTTTTTGTTCATCAGTATTGCTTTTCATTATATTCCACAAATGAGTGAGATCATGTGATATTTATCTTTCTCTGACTGGCTTATTTTGCTTAGCATAATGCTCTCCAGTTCCATCCATGCTGTTGTAAATGGTAAGAATTCCTTCTTTTTTACCTCAGTGTAGTATTCCATTGTGTAGATGTACCACAGTTTTTTAATCCACTCATCTGCTGATGGGCACTTAGGCTGTTTCCAAAAATAGCTATGGTAAATTGTGCTGCTATGAGCATAGGGGTGCATATGTTCTTTCTGATTGGTGCTTTTAGTTTCTTGGGATATATTTCTAGAAGTGGGATCACTGGGTCAAATGGGAGTTCCATTTTTAGTTTTATGAGGAAACTTCATCCTCTTCTCTACAGTGACTGCACCAATCTGCATTCCCACCAGCAGTGCATGAGGGTTCCTTTTTCTCCACATCCTCGCTAGCACTTGTTGTTTGTTGATAGCCATTCTGACACCTGTGAGATTTTAATTTCAGACTATCCTTTGTGGTAACTTTAGGTCTCTTATATTTACATGGCCACCACACAGGCCTTCTCTGAGTTAGTCAGGTTATTATGTGGCCCCTTTTCATCCATACAAGCACAAGTAAGAGTAGCTAAAGGGCATCCTGAATATAGAAAGCACTATTTGATGCTTCTAGAAATAATTAATAAATTAAGGACATCTGCCTTTTCTTTGACACTAGTGGTTGTTAGGCAGGTGGTAAACTCTTTAGACCAGTGGTTCTCAACCTTGGCTGCACATTAGAATCACCTGGGAATCTTTTTAAAATCCTGATTTCTGGGCCTCATCCTCCGGAAATTCTGTTTCTTTGTTACTAATGTTGTGGCCCCACCCCATAACAAAGAAACAGAATTTCTGGAGGATAAGGCCCAGAAATCAGGATTTTAAAAAGATTCCCAGGTGATTCTAATGGGCAGCCAAGGTTGAGAACCACTGCTTGAGACAGAACAACTCTATGCAAACACAGCTGTCAACTCGTTTTCCTTTTGAGTTCTGCTTCCTTCTGTAGAGCTCACTTCCTGCTTCTGGGCATGCAGAACCAGAGCTGCTACTTGTGAAACAATTCATTTGTTTCACAGTCTGTTCTAGGCTCTGGATTGTAAATGCATGGATATCTTCTCTTGAATTTTTATTGATTTGTTCAGTTTTTCCTCCTTCCAATTGTTTTCCCTCCTTCTTTCTTCTCTTCTAATGGCCTCTCCAGAGATGTCCTGATCCATTCCTAGTCTATTTCTTGTCCTGCCAAGTTTCTCTGGTTTGGAGGAGACATGCATCTGGGAAAATATCTTTGTTACCTATCTCATTTTTTCTTTTCTTCTTCTTCCTCAGAGAACTCTGCTAGGGAAAATGCTTCTTTCAGTTTCCAATTTAAGCTTAAGAGTCTTTAATTCTCCTCCACTTAGAGAATTAATATTTCATCTTTACTTCACTTTCCCAGGAAATCATCTCAAGAGCTTCTAGATAAAAAAGAGCTTTTAAATTAATCAAAGAATAGTCCATAATGAGTTTTCTTTTCTGTTTCCATAATAATCTCATTGGTGGTCCACTGCTTTTCTTCCTCCTTGGCAAATAAAATCTTAGATAGTGTAGAATTTCTGTTCACCTTTGGTCCTTTTAAATCCAGAATGTCCTTCTGTTATTACATCCACTGTCTTTTTCCCAATTAATTCTAAGGCACCTAAACCCCCACTGATAATGATTTTTACTGTTCTCTGAACAGCAGTAGAGATGGTTGAGAATACACCAAATGGCCTAGAAATTGGGGAGGATTTTTTATTCTTTTTGGCATTTATCTCTCCTGTTGCATGCTGAAACTCAGTTGAAATTTCTCTGGGACTAGGGATTACAAGGGAAGCCTCTGCCTTCCTTCTCAATGACATTTGAAATACCTTGTCCTACTGTGGCTACTGTAGCTGAGGCTGAGGAAAATAAGTACTTGCCCCTGTTGTCCTAATAGCCCCATGAGGTCTGGGGTACATTTTTAGAAACAGTTTCTGCAGGCAACGGTGATGCCTGAACAGGAAGAACTTCTATCTTGCAGTCACTGGAAGGTTTGGACTCTGGTCTTTCCTGAGCAGAACATATAGGTTCTTGTTTACTCTCTGTTTTGATACTTTGGACAACAGGCTTGCTCAGAGTTTCCATCTTCAAGGATGTGGGTTGCTTTAGTTATCACTAAAATCTTAATATCATCTTCATCCAACATGATTACATCACAGCTGCCCATGAGTCACTCCTGCTACCCAAGAAGTCAATTGGTAATTTATTGAAGAATAGCATCTCAATTCTATACACTGCAAAATTAGTCAGAATAATGCATATAATTACAATGATTCAACTAGCACAGTGGTCAGCAAACTCATTAGTCAACAGAGCCAAATATCAACAGTACAACGATTGAAATTTCTTTTGAGAGCCGAATTTTTTAAACTTAAACTATATAGGTAGGTACATTGTTATTAAGTTAATTAAGGTACTCCTAAGGCTTAGGAAGAGCCACACTCAAGGGGCCAAAGAGCTGCATGTGGCTCGCAAGCCGCAGTTTGCCGACCATGTATACTAGCCCATTCTACCTCTAGAACAATCCAGCATTGTAAGTAACTACTTGATTAACAGTAATTTCACAAAAATAACCACATAAAAACAAATTTTAATATAGAAGCTTATGTATAAAACCAGAGAAAACGTATTTTCAATAATTACTTTTGGAAAAAGTTATGCCAATATTTCCCCCACAAGAATAAGAAATGTTGCCTTTTTTATAAGTTGAAGTGAAATAAACATTGTGTCATGAGTCCTTGGACTGAGTTAAAACCCTGGCCTTAATGTCTATACTTTTTATTAATATTCACATGCATAAAATCAGGATAATACTGTTTTTCCCTGCTCAATTATAAACTTTCTTAAATTTTCCCTTTATTTCTTCTGTAAGGAAGGAAAATTTCTCCCACTTTTCTAATTTCTTGTGGCTGGACTCATAATCAAATTAACATAAAATGGATTCACAGGAGAGGATGACCAACTTTATTATGTACTAGAGGCCTGGTGCACAAAAATTTGTGCACTCAGGGGGTTCCTCAGCCCGGCCTATGCCCTCTTGCAGTCTGGGACTCCTCGAAGGATGTCCACCTGCTGGCTTAGGCCCGTTTCCTGGGGGATCAGGCCCAAGCTGGCAGTCAGACATCCCTCTGGCAGCCCAGCAGCCCTCGGGGGATGTCCACTTGCCAGCGGGGAACAGGCCTAAGCTGCAGTCGGACATCCTTAGCGCTGCTGAGAAGGCGGGAGAGGCTCCCACCACCACCGCTGTACTGGCAGCCATCAGCCTGGCTTGTGGCTGAGCAGAGCTCCCCCATGTGGGAGCACACTGACCACCAGGGGGCAGCTCCTGCATTGGGCATTTGCCCCCTGGTGGTCAGTGTGTGTCATAGTGACCAGTCATTCCCAGTCATTCTGTTAGGGTCAGTTTGCATATTACCCTTTTATTATATAGGATAGAGGCCTGGTGCATGGGTGAGGGCTGGCTGGTTTGCCCTGAAGGGTGTCCCGGATCAGGGTGGGGGTCCCCACTGGGGTGCCTGTCCAGCCTGGGTGAGGGGCTGATGGCTGTTTGCAGCTGGTCTCACCCCCTTCAGGGTGGGGGTCCCCACTAGGGTGCCTGGCCAGCCTGGGTGAGGGGCTGATGGCT
>NW_005364339.1:1202472-1229735 GCF_000412655.1 Myotis brandtii
TTTTTTTTATTCTGGGATTTATTTACCTTCTCTAATTGAAACTTTGTAGCTTTGAGTGGAGCTCAGAGCCAGCCAGGGTGGGCGGGAGGGAAGCCTCCTGCTTGCTCCAGCTCAGTGGCCACGGCCGGCTGAAAGCAGTGATCTGGGGTTTATTTACCTTCTATAATTGAAACTTTGTTGCTTTGAGTGGAGCTCAGAGCCAGGCCGCGGCAAGCAGGAAGCTTGGCTTCCTCCATCATTGGGGCAACCAAGCCTCCTGCTTGCTCCAGCTCCGTGGCTGCTGGCCGCCATCTTGGTTGGGTTAATTTGCATATAGTCGCTCTGATTGGCTGGTGGGCATGGCTTAAGGCATAGCGAAGGTACGGTCAATTTGCATGTTTGTCTTTTATTAGTGTAGATGTGCATATGGGGGTTCCATAAGAATATGAGATCCCAAGACACATTGGGCAGTTGAGGGTTAAAAACCAATCAGGATAAAAGAGATGGAGGCAGGGGTCTGAGATTTCAAAAGGAAAGTAGGCATTTCATAAGTAAATGAGAAAAAGCAAATATATGGAAAAAAGATCCTTGCTGGGTCACCCAGAAACAATGGGACACAGAGAGAAGTCCACCAAACAGGCTTGCTGGATCCTCGCTGGCTATACTTAATTCATACATGCCAAGGTAAATGTGCTAAGGCTGCCTTCCTGAAGCAGGTTTGTTTTTTTTTTTGCAATTATGTAAATACTAGAGGCCCGATGCACAAAATTTGTGCACAGGTGGGGTCCCTCTTTCTGGTCAGCAATCAGGACCAATCAGGGCCATCTCCCCCAGTCCCGATCAGGGCCGATCGGGGCTGGAGGCTGGGGAGGGACTGTGGGAGGTCTCTAGGGTGTGTCTGGCCCTGTCTCACCCAGTCTCTATTGGCCGGACCCCAATAGCAAGCTAACTTACTGGTCGGAGCATCTGCCCCCTGGTGGTCAGTGCATGTCATAGCTAACGGTCAGTCAACTGCTCAGTTGGACACTTAGCATACTAGGTTTTTATATATATAGATTGTAACTCATGGCTCAGAATACTTGGCATGCACTTTCCCTCCAGCCCCTGGTCTTGGTAACCTCATGTCCTTCCAAGGCTCTGCTCACTCTCTTCAGCTGCCACATGAAGTAAATTGCATCCTGTGCATGGAAACCCTTTGCAGGCTCCATGGGTGTGTCTTTACTTCACTGCAGTTCTGATTACCCCAACATAAGGAAAGACACCTTCATTATCAGGTAACACCATCGTGGTAAGACCCCTGCTCAGCCTACAGCAGTGGTTTTAAATAGGCTATGGGTCGCTCTAGATGGTTTTGCTCAGTGGATAGACCATGGCCTGTAGACTAAAAGGTCCTGGGTTTGATTCTGGTCAAGGGCACATTTCTGGGTTGAGGGCTTAATCCCCAGTAGGGGGCATGCAGGAGGCAGCAGATCAATTCTCTCTCATCATTGATGTTTCTATCTTTCTCTCTCCCTCTGCCTTCCTCTCTGAAATCAATAAAAATATATTAACAAAAATAAAAATAAATAAGCCATGAATCAAACGTTGCTGCTCTCCATCCATCCAGCCCCCTCACACCCTCTTTTGTCTTCACCCCTCCCCCCCCCACACACACTCTGCTGTGTTCTGTAAAATGGGGTCAGGATTTCTACTTCAACCAAGGGTGATGCTTCCGCATGGCCCTCCTTCCCCACCCATCTCTGTCCCCAGTCCTGTGGGGTCTCTCCCTCTCTCCCCTCCATCTAACTTGGTGGGCCCTCCTCTGTCCCCTCCTCCTGTGACCTCCTGGCTGCAGCCTCCCCTTTTCTCCTCTGGGGGTGAAGCTCCCCAAAGGCTGTGGGCTGGGGGTGAGGCGGGGTTGTGTGGGGAGGGGTGGGGCTGTGTGGGGCCTCCAAGGAGAGCTGGGGTCATGGGTCACAGGGAGGAGGAGGGAGGGACCTGTCCTGTGGGAGAGGCACCTGGCTCCTCGGCTGCCCCCACCCAGCAGCTTTTCTAGACCCCTGTGCAGCTGTCACCCTCTGCCCCTAGCTGCCTCCTGCTTCCTTTCAAGTTTTGGACTAGTTTTCTCCAACTCAGCCCCGCCCCCTCTCTTCTGCATCTCTGGGAGCCGGAGGCCGCCCCTTGGCCTTGGGTAGGCATGCCTGGCCCATTCCCCCAAAATGGTGCTACCCACTCTCCTGGAGTAGTTAGTGAAACTTAACAAATAAAAAGAAGCAGCTCTGTATATTATAAATTGTGCACTGAGAACACCACAGGCTACGGAGGGCTGGGCAGTCCATGGCTCTCGGATCATGCATAGCAGCCTCCCTTGCCACCCAGTCCCTCCTGGCTCCTGCCCCCACCTGCCTCCATCCAGGGCTCAGGCCAAACCCTGGGAGCTTCCTGATGGCTCTCACCTCACACCTCACTTTCTAGTCCAGCCCACTAGCACCTGCAGCAAGCAAACCTATTGGTTGGAGCATCTGTCCCCTGGTGGTCAGTGCACTTCACAGCGACTGTTCAGGTGGTTGAACTCCCAGTGGAACTCTGGTCAAGGGGACAATTTGCATATTAGGTTTTTATTATATAGGATTTGCAATATTACCTTTAGAAAGGGAAAGGGGAAGACCAAAAGTTCTTTCTGAATCTTTTGTTTCTTATAAATAACCAGCTTAAAATAAGAAATATCACTAAAGGTGTATTTGGGGGTGACAAACTCTGGCCCCTCTCACTTTCCTCTCTCTCTCTTTCTCTGTCTCTCTCTCTCTCCTCTGCTCACCACTCTAGTTTCCTTCCTTTCTTCTATTTTTCTTTCTTATTTATTTTTCAAAACACCCCCTATGTTTTAGGAACTCTAATAGTCTTTGAAGTAGCACATTGAAAACACAGATATCATTTCTTTATTTTTGGAGTTAATAGTCTAGTGAGAATGAAGGAATCTAAACAAAAAATTTCAATAAAGTAAGGTATGTTATATCAGTGAAACTTTTGGTACTATCAAAAATTAAAAATGAAGCAGCTTGAAAGCTTTGGAAAAACATATGCATAACTATTAAATATAAATACTGTGTAATCTGAAAAATAGCCATCTAATCTAATAAAAGACAAACATGGTAATTAACCATACCTCCGACACGCTTCCCATTGGCTAATCAGGGTGATATGCAAATTAACTGCCAAGAAAGATGGCGGTTAACGGCCAACAAATATGGCGGCATACATAGGTGCAATGCTGGGAGGCAAACGGGGAAGGATGGGAGAAGCTGCCTGCTGCTGACGGTGATTGGAAACCCAGGCAGCAGGCAAGAACCGGGCAGCCTTTGCCCAGCCACCCAAGGCATGAATGGAGAAGCGGGGGCCTTTACCCCACACCCCAGGCGTGATCGGAGAAGCGGGGGCCTTTGCCTGGCCCCCGGCATGATCAGAGAAGCGGAGAAGTGGGGGCCTTTGCCCGGCCCCCCAGGCGTGATCAGAGAACCGGGGAGCTTTGCCCAGCCCCCCAGGGTGATTGGAGAAGTGGGGGGCCTTTGCCCGGCCCCCCAGGCGTGAGAAGCGGGAGCCTTTGCCTGGCGGACCCAGGCGTGATCAGAGAAGCCGGGGCCTTTGCCCGGCCCCCCAGGTGTGATAGGAGAAGCGGGGGCCTTTGCCCCGCCCCCCAGCAGTGATCGGAGAAGTCAGGTGGGGTAGGGGAGAGGCGACACTGACACCTAAGTAGATCGCAAGCACCTTTCAAACTGCGCGGGTAAAACCCCATGATACCAGGTCCTGATGCCCATGTAGATCGAACTGCAAACCCCCTGAGACCGAGTCCTGGCTGCCATGTAGATTGCGAGCACCTTTCAAACTGCACGGGTAAAAACCCCTCTGAGACCGAGTCCTGGTTACACGTAGATCAGAGCACCTTTCAAACTGCAAACCCTGTGAGAACAGGTCCTGACCGCCAAGTAGATCGCGGGCACCTTGCAAACTGCACGGGTAAAACCCCCTGAGACCAAGTCCTGGCTACCAGGTAGATCTCAAGCACCTTTCAAACTGCAAAGCCCATGAGACCGGGTCCTGGCCGCCATGGAGATCTCGAGCACCTTGCAAACTGCATGGGTAAAACCCCATGAGAACGGGTCCTGACCACCAGGTAGATCGCAAGCACCTTTCAAATGCAAACCCCATGAGACCAGGTCCTGACGCACACGTAGATTGAACGGCAAACCCCCTGAGACCGGGTCCTAGCCACTACGTAGATAGTGAGCACCTTTCAAACTGCAAACCCCATGAGACCGGGTTCTGGCCGCCACGTAGATCTCGAACACCTTTCAAACTACGTGGGTAAAACCCATGAGGCTGGGTCCTGGCCTCTATGTGTGCTGCCACGTAGATCTTGGGGGGCCAGCAGCCACCTCTTCCCTGCCTCTCCGCTCCTGTCCCCCGCCGGTGATCAGAGAAATACCTGTAACTTTTTTTCAAAGTACCTGTATTTTTAATAATTTCTTGACAATGTAAAAGAATTTTACATTTTGATCTAAGGGTGGTGGGGTGAGGAGAAGGAGCAGCAGAAAAATCCAACAAACAAAAAGGGAAACAGAAATGCATGGTGGAAGGGATTTGAAGGGTGGGTAGAGGCATTGCCCAACTAAAATGCAATTGGTTTGTTACTGAGTACTATTCATGGGAAGACAGCATCCTGACTCCTTCTCTATACAGAGGGGGATATCTCGGGAATATTCAAGAGATAGTTGGCAACTCTTCTATGGTTTTGACTTGCCCAGCAGATTTCCACATACACACGTGTACATGCCTACGTTTGCATGCACACACATATACACATAACTGACTGCCCTCCCTGGAAGCACAGAAGAAGAAGCTGCCCACTTTTGGTCCTGGTGCCAGCACCTGTGGCTGGCTGCAGCCCAGGAGACGGACAAGCCACCCGCCTGAGGTCCCAGGCTGCAGCCACCCGGAGAAGCTGCCAGCCCTATGGTCCAGAGCGCCAGCGCCTGTGGCCAGGGAAATAGGTTCCCTCTTCTCCTACTGTAGTCATTACTTCAATATTCCCCTTCTGAATTTCTCTCCTGTGCTGCAACCCAACTCCACTTTTCATCGGAAGGATACGGAACAGAGAGAGCAGTGTTAAAAGCTTACATTTTTAAGCCGGTAAGGTTGGTACTTAAACATATACATGGAAAACTAGAGTCCTCCTTAAGGTCACAAAGGCTACAAAGGACAGGAACCGTGCATGACCTATTATATCCAGCAATCCATATGGGGACTGACAACTTTGCAATGATGATAATTACTGAAGATATGAATCAACTAAAATAGTTGACAGGGACAATTCTTCCATCTTTGAAAATATCTACATCAAATCTGTTTAAATAGATTTTCATCTGCATAATATAACACATTCTGACAAGACCACCACCACCACCAATGTGGTCAGTGTTGTGCCGATAAATGTTTAATAACTGAGGGACACCCCCCCTCCCCGAGTGCACAAATTTTTGTGCACCGGGCTACTAGTTCTTAAATATTGTATCTTTTAATCTGTGCACATGACATACTAGACAAAGTAATGCTTCTTTTCCATGAGAAATTCTTTTGTCTGCAATGACTGGCATTGTGTCAGCTGTCCAATATCATTAGGCTTTTTCTACTCTAATAATGCTAAGACATGGTTTCCACTATTTTCAAGTGACTAATATTTCAGACTAGAGACCCGGTACATGAAATTCGTGCACAGGGAGGTGTCCCTCAGCCTGATCTGTGCCCTCTCGCAATCTTGGACCCTCAGGTAGGGTCCCTAGGCCTGGCTGGTGATCAGGGCCTATCGGGACTTTCCTCCCCCCAGCTGCCAGCAGCTGGCCCTGCCCCCATTGCTGCCACTGCTTGCCATCTGTGCAGTGCTGCTCTCCCCCTGCCCCCTGCACCCTGCCACTGGTTACCTCCCTCTGTGGGCAACAGGCATGGGGTGCAATTGCTTGGCTGGCCTGGGCCTCCCTCTGAGGGGTGATCAATCGCAGGAACCCCCAGATTGATCGCCCCACAGAGGGAGGCCCCGCCCACCCGCCACAGTGCTGCCAGTCGGGTGGCCTGGGCCTCCCTCTGTGGCTGCTGGCCAGGTGGCCTGGGCCTACCTCTGTGGGCGATCATGGGGCAATGGAGGGGCCCCCTGACCAATCACATCGCACCCACCTTGGCTGGCCTGGTGCCAATGCGTGTCATAGCATGGTTGTCCAGTAAGTCGCCTGGATGGTTGTTCTGCTATTTGGTCATTCAGTTGATTTGCATATTACGCTTTTATTATTATAGTATAGATACTGTTGTGTAATTGCTTTTTCCTGTGAAACTTTTAAAATACAAAATAGTTTATAGAGAATAACATAAAAATTTCATATATCCATTGTCCAGTCTTACAAATCTCTTTTTTACATATTCTTCTCAGATTTAAAAAATAAACTATACAATACAGAAACAGTAAAAGCCCCTTGAGTACTCTATCTCAATTCTATTTTCCATTGTCTTTTCTTGGTTGAAAACTAAATTATGTGATTGTCACTTTTATGTAAATACTAGAAGCCCGTTGCATGAAGATTTGCCCAATAGGCCTTCCTTCCCATGGCTGCTGGCACCAGTTTTCCTCCGGCACCTGGGATCCAGGCCTTTGCTCTGGCCACAGCGGAGAAGCCAAGCCTCGAGGCTAGGCTTTTCCCCTCCGGCCGCAGCAAGCCTCTTCAGTCTTCAGTCTTCACTCCTCACTCCGGCCAAAGCCTTCAGTCTTAGCTCCGTGCCTGCATATGCAAATTAACCACCATCTTTGTTGGGTTAATTTGCATAGTTGCTCTGATTGGCTGGTGGGCGTAGCGGAGTGACACCAATTTGCATGTTTCTCTTTTATTAGTGTAGATTTGCAATATTACCACAGTATTTATAAACAATATGTAACTTTGCTTTACATATTTTAGACTATATAAATATGATGTTATATGAAGTTTGCTACTTGTTTATCTTTCTAATAATATGTAGTTTATATAAATACATGGAATTCATGTTGCCTATAATATTACATTAGTGCATTTATTTATTTATATTGCATATTAATAGCTGTTCTGAATTTTATTGCTTCACTTCAGAAATTGCTTATTTTTATTGAAGGACATTTAGATAGTTTTCAATTTTCACTATTACAAATCAAGTCAGGACAATTATTGCAAGATATATATATATTAACAGTGCATAGGACATAAAAGGGAAAGCAGTTTCAAGCAAAGCTAATAGACTGTCCATGTTTCATTGACTCAATCATAAGACCAAATCATTGAGTCTCATTTCAGGAAATGGTGATGCTGATGGCTTCTAAAGTGAGGCTTATACTGTGTGTATAAGTAATCAGGTAAATAAGCGCATAAGCATATACCCTATGAAAACAGAAAGAACTCAAAGTTAATCAATATAGTAAATTAAAAACCAGTTGAGAAGATTTCTAAATGCAAGGCTTTTGCTGGAATGAAAGCAAGGAGTGACAATCTAATAGATTATCTGCAGTTAGAACATCTCTGGTTATGTCATCAGGTGCTGAGAACTGTATGGCATACAGACACAGCCTTCAAAACAAAACTTTGGAGACAGTTAACTGTACTGGAGTCCAGTATCCACAACTGGGCATTGTGGTTTCCATTGAAACACAATTTTTTCTCCCTAAGATTACCTTCACTTTCAAAGAGACTACATTAAATCCAGCTTTAATGTGGTCTGATTATTTGCATAAACACAACAAGAATAGTAATTGATTAAATAGATCATACAGCTTCTTCAAATTGATCACACAAGACCTTTCAAATCTGCTTTGCTGGAATCTTACAAGGAATCTTTAGATTAAGCTATAGTCAGCCCCTCAGGGCTGAGAAGTCACGGCCATAGTTGCCATCAGGGTTTTCCTTTAATACCTGTAGGTTTAGGTAAATTAATCAAGTCCTTGAGGTCCCCAAAGATGTCTTAAGGTTCCTTCCCTGCCATCTTTCAGGAAAACTACCTTTGTTCCTTACCTGGAAAGACTGCCATGAATCATGTGATCAAGCAAGGTTCCAAGCCATTACTGAAGGGGGCTTTGATTAGCTTCGAGAGTCACTCTTAATTACTTTCAAAGTAATTCCAGTCAAAGTCTTGGTTAATAAGACCACATGGTTTGAAACTGGTCTTATTGAATTTATGCAAAGAAATGTATTAACATTAAGAATTGCCAGGGAGGAATCAAGATGGCAGGGTAGGTAAATTCTAGTACTTGCCACCTCCCACAACCATATCAAAATTACAAACTAAAATATAGACCAACCATCACTCAGAACCACCTGAAAACTGGCTGAATGGAAGTAGTCCAGAAGTAAAGAAGAAAGCACATAGAGACTGGTAGGAAGAGCAGAGGCACAGAATGAGCTGGTCTGAAATCCAACTGTGGCATTTTCTTTTCAATTGGGAGGGATATCTGGGCTGTAGAGACCTCCCATGAAGAGCAAGGGTAACAAGCCACACAACAGACCCCCAACCCAGGGACCCAGAGCTTGGAGAGAAGTCCCTGTAACTTCAGGCTGTAAAAACCAGTGGGGATTGTGGCTGAGTAAAACAGAGGTTGCTGTAGACTCAGGCAGTTCCTCTTAAAGAGCCAGCATATGAACTTACATGTACTCACTCACTCTGAGCTCCAGCACCAGGGCAATCGATTGGATGATTCAGAGACATAGGGGAGGAATTGGATTGTCTAGCATTGAAGTAAGAACTCAGGGTCAGCTTTCTCCAAGACAGAGGTGCTCTCAGGGGTCATTATTCGTATGCTGAGACCTCCCCCATCACAGAACTGACTGGTAGCTATATCTGAGTTTCCATCAGCATGGCTCACACTGTTTGCTCTGCTGTGGTGATTCCTTGAGACCCCTCCCCAGCCAATTTTCAGCCTCACCCAAGCTGTTTGCAGTGGCTTTTCCATAGGAATGCATGTCCTGTCTCAGGCTTCAGACTTTCTTAAAATCTCTTAAACAAGCAGCAGCTGCCATCAGTGTGCCCCATACCTATCAATAAGAGGCCCAAGACACTTTGGTTTTGCCTGGGCATTTCCAAGCCCAATACAAGTAGCAGCCATCTGCAGACCACGCTATAGTTCCTGCCAAGTGACCCCAGGCAGTGGCTGACTTTGAACCACCCAGGAGGCCCCAGAGCCAGTGCACCCAGTGGACAGCTTCAGACCATACCACATTACAACTTTACACATCCACAAGCGACACACTCAAGGGGCAGACTCAGTGAGCACCAAAGCCACACTAAAGCAAGCCCTGCTCCCTAGGGGTCTCTATTGTCCAGCAGCTCTTCCACTGTAGTTGCAACTGGTCCTCAGAGCCAATTGGCCTAGAGGTCAATTCCTCCCCATGATACCAACAGCAATCAAGGCTCAACTACAACAAGATTGTATACACAGCCCACATAGGAGTGCACCTAGAGTGCTCAGTTCAGGTGACTGGGGAGACTGAGCCACTGGGCCCCACAGGACACCTATTACACGAGGCCACTCCTCCAATTCCAGGAGACATAGCAGCTCTACCTAATATAAAGAAACAAACACAGGGAGATAACCAAAATGTAGAGACAAAGAAACATGTCACAAATGAAAGATCAGAAGAAATTTCCAGAAAAAAAACTAAATGAAATGTAAGCAAGCAAACCACTCAATACAGAGTTCAAAACAATGGTTATAAGGTTTTCAAGAATCTTAATGAGAACTTCAAGGGACTTAATGATACTTTTTGTGATCTTAGTGAGAATTTCAAAGATATGAAATAGGACTAGTCAGAAATTAAGCATACACTAACTGAAATAAAGAATAATTTACAGGGATTCAACAGTGGTGTAAAAGATTCTGAGTATCAAATCAATGATTTGGAATATGAGGAAGCAAAAAACACCCAATCAGAAGAGCAAAAAGAAAAAAAGAATCTAAAAATAGAAGCTAGTGTAAGGAGCCTCTGGGACAACATTCATATTAGGAAAGTTGGGGGAGAAGGAGAAGAGAGAGAGCAAGACATTGAAAACCTATTTGAAAAAAATAATGACAGAAAATTCCTCCTACCTGGTGAAAGAAATAGACTACGCACAGAGCATCTTAAATAAGAGGAACCCAAAAAGGACCACACCAAGACGCATCATAATTAAAATGCCAAAGATTAAGGACAAAGAGAGAATCTAACAGTAAGAGAAAAACAGTTAGGAAGGAGGAGAAGGAGAAAGAAGAAGGAGAAAGAGAAGGAGAAGAGGAGGAAAAGAAGAAGGAGGAGGAGATGGTGGAGGAAAAGAAGGTGGAGGAGGAGGAGGTGGAGGAGGAGGAGGAACTGAACAATAAAATGGCAATAAGTACATATCTATCAACAATTGAATCTAAAAATCAAAATAAAAGAACAATGAATCGAATTAACAAAACACACTGATGAATAAAATAAAATCAGAAGCATGAAAACATGAAACATATTAACAAATCTCAGAAGGCAGGGAGAAGCAAGGGTGGTGAGGGCTAAGGGGGGGTGGGGAGGGAGATTAACCAAAGAATTTATATGCATATATTCATTACCTATGTGCACAGACAATAGGGTGGAACTGGGTGGAGTGGGGCAATGGGAGGGAAAAACTGGGACATTTGTAATACTCTCAACAATAAAACAAACAAAAACAAAACAAACAAACAAAAAGAATTGCCAAATTCTGGAGGGATAAGGTAGAGAGAAAAAGCTAAAAGTAAGCAATTAGCATTTCCTAGATTGGCAGATATATTTCATAATTTTTAGAAACATATGCTTTTTACTGGCAAACACACTTACACTTTAAGAGACATACTTCCATGGAGACAAGTATCCTATAACAAAACACACCGATTTAACAAACTGATTGGCTCAGATAGCTTAGGCTCAAATACTATCTATTTTTCAGAATCTGCATTCTGAGAGATGTCTTAGATGAGTTTTTGGAGACCAGGTATTAGCACTTTAAAGCAGACAGACCTTTCCCTGCCAAACACAGAGTAAAATTCCATGCCAGACTATGTACTCTCAAAGCACTGTGAATGGAGATTATATTGCCTATTGAGTTAGAAGAGAAAAAACCTAAAACCTTTCATCCTCCTAAGAGGGAGATTAATATTTCATCCTCTTAAAAGAGGGAGATCTTTGGTAGCTGAGGAAAATTATGAGCATCCCCAATATTTTCTAGCTCTGCTGTCATGTTGCCAAGGTTTAGGGTTGGCACAATATGACCTCCCACTGCCAGTCTCAGCATCATGAGGCTTGTGTCTTGCCCCTCCAGCACTGGGGGCTGAGACCTTCTCAAAATAGTAATATCATTTTCCAAGTGTGGAGCCTTACCAACAGTCACTGTTGGTCAAGGCACTATTTAGTTGGGTTTATTTAACTCTGCATGAGTGATTCCGATGGCCTCTGGCCTTATTGGAGGTTTTTACCTTTTATTGCCTTGGGTAGAAAAATTCTGGCTTTTATTTGGCCTCTAATAGCTGTGCTAGAAATTTATTGCTGTCTCTTAGTATATTCCTAACAGCCTCAGTCCCTCAAGAGGCTTGGCAAGATGAGACAGCCTCCCTTAAGAGGGAGAGAACATACCCTGTTAACTTGACTGGACAGAGATTTAATTCCTGGCCCTGGGATTAAATTCTGTTAGCAGCCAGTCTCCAAGATTATTTACTAAAAACCTTTCCTTTTTCTGAGCTCCTGTACATTTGAGGCTTTTCCATAGTAGGTATACCTGTGGAAGAAACATTAATGACAAGTATCAGTGTTTGCATGAGCCAAAACACACAGCAGTTGCATTTGCCAACAGAAGTAAAAATTTATCAGTGCTGCCATAGAAAGGGAAACGCCCAAGCAGCTTTAGTCCTGCTGCCCTAACAATGAGCAGTTGTCAGGGGAACTCACCCTGGGCCAGGCAGATAAGGGGCATTCCCTCCCTCCCCCCATCCCCAGCTCTTGGCCAAGGTATTTGAACCACTAACCCTAAACCTGCAGGGCTAGGGATTCACGGGACTACTGGAAAAGATGAAATTTCCAAGCCTCATCTCCGTAGCAGAGCAATGCTATGGGGTTAGAGGCTTTTAATGCATGCCACGAACTGCTGGGCTGCAAACCTTGCCAAGCCCTAAGCCCCCAGCTAGGGGTACGTGACTGATGTCCTCTCCTGGGACTAAAACAAGCTGGGGGAACTGGGTTTTGTCCACCAGTAGAAAAATTTGAGCAACAGTGAGTGCACGCCCATTTCCCTTTTCGTTTCCAGGCCCCACATGTCTGGGGCTACCTGTAGAAGCTTGTCCTGTGGCCATCCCCTTCTGACTCATGCTGAAGGGGAGATGGCAGGATGAGGCAATAGGGGAATGGAGCTGTACTAGTATGCTCATGGCTCCACTGGGCTGGGCACACTTGAATTTTGCATGCCAGGAGTAAATTCCAAGGCAACAGTGGGTATGTGTGCCTGCTTACCATGTTCTGTGTTCTTCTGGCACCCATCTGTCCATTGCTCTGCAAGGACACACAGTGTCAGGGCTATTTTGCTTACAGACCAGAGTGTTTCTTTCTTTTTTTAAAAAAATATATTTTATTGATTTTTTTTTACAGAGAGAAAAGGGGAGGGATAGAGAGTTAGAAACATCGAGGAGAGAAAAACATCGATCAGCTGCCTCCTGCACACTCCCCGCTGGGGATGTGCCCACAACCAAGGTACATGCCCTTGACCAGAATCGAACCTGGGACCTTTGAGTCCGCATGCCTATGCTCCATCCACTGAGCCAAACTGGTCAGGGCAGACCAGAGTGTTTCTAAGCTGAGGTCTGAGTCTCACAGTGTGGCAACAGAGAGCAGACAAATTGCAGAAATGTAAGCCATAGCAAAGGGGCCGGGGTCGGGGGCGGGGGAAAAAAGTGGGGGGAAGCTGGGAATTATATAGCTTCCAGGCTAGGGAGAGAGGATCATCTCACCACAATCCATATCAGGATTTCAAGGTTTGGGAGGTTGTGAGCCCTTTTGTAGGAAAGGAGCAGAGAATAGATGCTTTCCACAAGATAGTTCTTCTCCTGGTGTTTGGTGTACATAGGGCACCATCTGTTTTCTGTTGGGAGGGCTCCTAGTCCCTACCTGTTGCTGCTGGAAGTGAGCTTCCTGCAATGTAAAGAGAAAAAAAAATTCTGAGATTCACATGGGAGAATGAGTGGAATTTATTTGCATGGAGGTTACATCCCTGAATTTTCAAGCTCACATTTCTGCCAAGGAATTTATTTTAGCAGAGCTAGAATTAAAGCCATTGCCCAGTTTCCCTTCCATGATGGGGCACAGTTCAATACAGCATCAGGCTAGCTTAGTTTGTTTCCAGCTGCATTCTATCAGTCCATTGTGTGTGGGGTCTGCTTCTAGGAATACTTGTGAATGCAAGAGAGCCACAAGAGCCAGGAGAGACAAGAGAACAAGCTCCTTTGTTTGGGGTATTATGTATGCCCAAATTTTGAGGTACTTGCAATGGCCCCACCTCCTCTGACCAATTATCTCTGTTTCCAGGTTTAACTGAGAGGTACCTTCCTATGTCAACCTGATTTTACTGCTCATTTGTCCATCTCCACTTTGTTGGACCTTTTCTCCCTGATTTGCATGTGGTTCCTTGGGGAGTGTAAAGTTCCAGCTTCCTGGTTAAGCTGTCCAAACGAAATGCTTACTATGTCTGGTCTTTGTTTTGCTCCTTTTCTTTTATTAATAACTAGCTAATTACAACTTTATCAATTACTTTCACTATCAAAGCATAAGATTTTCTATTTCTCCCTTTAACAAAATGTTTGGAATTGCCAGATTTTAATTACATTCAAAGTGATGAACATAAAAACGTAGCCCATTGATTATTATTTTTTTTTTTTGCCTTTCCCTGATTATATTGAGATTATCTATTCACTTTTCTTGGTCACTTGGGTATCTACTTTTATTAGTTTCCAAAATAAATGTTTATTTTTATTGATTTTAGAAAGAGAGGAAGGGAGAGGGAGAGAGAGGGAGAAACATTGATTGGCTACCCCTAGCAAACATTGATGGACTGCCTTCTGCACTCCCCAAGGATCAAGCCTGCAACCGGTTCATGTGCCCTGACCAAGAATCAAACCAGTGACCTCTTGGTTCCTGGGTGGATACTCAACCAGTGAGCCAAACCAGCTGGGCTATTTGTTGCCAATTTAAAAACTTTGAGCCTTTTCTAAAGGGTAGTTTGTCTTTTCTTTTTTGGTATGTTGAATTTCTTAAAATTATGCATACTAATTCTTTATCAAGTATATGATTTTATTTTATTTTTTAAATCTTTATTGTTCAAAGTATTACATATGTTCCCTTTTTTGTACCCAATAATTCCTTCTAGCCAGCTCCCACCTCCCACCTCAGGCCCTCACAACCCTATTGCCTGCGTCTATAAGTTATGCATATACATATGCATACAAGTTCTTTGGTTGATCACTCCCCACCTACCCAACCTTTCTCGCCTTCCCTCTGAGATTCATCTGTCTGTTCTATGCTTATATGTCTCTGGATCTATTCCATTCATCAGTTTATTTTGTTCATTAGATTCCACATATGAGTGAGATCATGTGATACTTGTTGTTCACTGACTGGCTTATTTCATAAATTTAACATAGCACTCTGCAGGTCAGTCCATGCTAACTCACAAGATAAGAGATCCTTCTTTTTTATTGCTGCATATTATTCCATGGTATAAACGTACCACCACTTTTTTTTATCCATTCATCTACTGATGGGCACTCAGCCTGTTTCCAGATCTTAGCTATTGTAAATTGTGCTGCTATGAGCATAAGGGTGCATACAATCTTTCTGGCTGGTGTTTCAGGTTTTCAGGATATATTTCTATAAGTGGGATCACTGGGTCAAATGGCAGTTCCATTTTTATTTTTGAGGAAATTCCATACTATTTTCCATAGTGACTGCACCAGTCTGCATTCCCACCAGCAGTAAACTAGGGTTCCTTTTCCACCACATCATCGCCAACACTTGTTATTTCTTGATTTGTTGATGGTAGCCATTCTGACAGGTGTGAAGTGATAACTCATTTTGTTTTTAATTTGCATCTCTCTGATGATCAGTGACTTTGAGCATTTTTTCATATGCCTTATGGCCTTCTCTATGTCCACTTTGGAGGAATGCCTATTAGGTCTTTTGCCTACTTTTTAATTAGATTGTTTGTCTTCCTTTTGTTAAGTTGTATGAGTTCCTTATATATTTTGGATATTACAGTAATCTTTTACAAGATATATCATTGCCAAATATGTTCTCCAATACAGTGGGCTTCCTTTTCATTTTGTTGATGGTTTCTTTTGCTGCGCAGATGCATTTTATTTTGATGTGTACCACTTGTTAATTTTTTCCTTAGTTGCCTTAGCCTTAAGAGATGTATCTATAAATATATTGCTAAGAGAGATGTTTGAGTTTTTGCTGCCTAGGGTTTCTTCTATGATTTTTATGGTTTCATGACTTACATTTAAGTATTTTATCCATGTTGAGTTTATTCTTGTGTATGGTGTGAGTTGGTGGTCTACTTTCATTGTTTCGCATGTATCTGTTCAGCGTCGTTTATTGAAGAGACTGTCTTGACTCCGCTGTATGTTCTTTCCTCCTTTGTCAAATATTAATTGAGCGTAGTGGCTTGGATCAATTTCTGGGTTCTTTGTTCTGTTCCATTGATCTATATACCTGTCCTGTTCTTGTGCCAGTACCAGGCTGTTTTGATTACAGTGGCTTTGTTATATAACTTGATATCTGGTATTTTGAATCCTCAAACTTTGTTCTTCTTTGTTAATATTGCTGCGGCTATTCGTGATCCTTTTTGGTTCCATACAAATTTTTGTAGTATTTGTTCTAGATCTGTGAAATATGTTGTTGGTGTTTTAATAGGGATTTCATTGAATATGTAGAATGCTTTGGGTAGTATGGACATTTTAATGATGTTAATTCTACCAATCCATAAACACAGTATATTCTTCCACTTGTTCATATCTTCCTCTATCTTTTCTTGTCACTCTCTTTCTAGTTCTTTAAGTTGTAGGATTAGATAACTTATTACCAGTTTTTCTTGTGTGTGCATGTGTGTGTGTGTGTGTGTGTGTGTGTGTGTGTGTGTGTGTGTGTGTGTGGGAGGTAGGCCTGTACTGCTATGAACTTCCCTCTCAGGACTGCTAGTGTCCCATAGATTTTGGATAGTTGTTTTGTCATTTTTATTTGTTTCCATAATGTTTTTTATTTCTTCTTTGATCTTTTTGGTAACCCATTCATTGCTTAATAGCACACTATTTAGCCTCCAAGGGTTTTTTTTTATTGTTTTTGCTTATTTTTATTGTAGTTGATTTCTAAGGTTATGCCATTGTGATCTGAGAAGATCCTTGATATGATTTCAAACTTCTTGAATTTGTAGAGACTTAGCCTGTAATATGTGGTCTATCTTTGAAAATGTCCCATGTGCTCTTTAGAAGAATGTATTGTGTTGAAATGATCCAAAGATGTCAATTAGTTCCATCTGATCTAGTGAGTCATTTCAAATGCTGGTTTTTTGCTGATTTTTTGTCTAGAGGAGTTATCCATTGTATTCTTTATTGCAGCTATATCATTCTTCATTTCTTCTGGATAAAGCATGTCAAACTCATGGCCTGTGGATGACATGCCCACCAGCCACAAGTTTGACATGTTTGCTCTAGATTCTTACACATTTTGGTGAATTTCTCATCTAGACATTTGAGCATCCTTATGACCATGACTCTGAATTCTTTCTCTGAGAAGTTGGTTGCCTCCATTTCATTTAGTTCCTTTTCTGGTGATTCCTTCTTTTCTTTATTTTATTTTTTTTATATTTTATTGATTTTTTACAGAGAGGAAGGGAGAGAGAGAGAGTTACAA
This sequence comes from Myotis brandtii, assembly GCF_000412655.1. Lineage (NCBI taxonomy): Eukaryota > Metazoa > Chordata > Mammalia > Chiroptera > Vespertilionidae > Myotis > Myotis brandtii. Next base: position 1,219,425 of record NW_005364339.1, read on the forward strand.
ACATCGATGAGAGAGAAACATCGATCAGCTGCCTCCTGCACACCCCCCACTGGGGATGTGCCCGCAACCAAGGTACATGACCTTGTTGACCGGAAAACCTGGGACCTTTCAGTCCGCAGGCCGACGCTCAATCCACTGAGCCAAACCGGCTACGGCCTTCTTTTCTTTATTTTGGGGGTTGGTTTTTTGTCCCCTTTTTGGATCTTCCTTTGTAATTGTATTGCTTTCAATATCTCCCTTAATATCTTTCAGTTTTTTAATGTATTTGGGTGCTCCTGTATTGCATGCATATATGTTTACCAGAGTCATATCCTCTTATTGTATCAATCCCTTTAGTATTATGAAGTGGCCTTCTTAACTTTTGTTGTGGCCTTCACTTTGAGGTCAATTTTGTCAGATATAAGTGTTACTACCCCAGCTTTTTTTATTTATTTCCATTTGCCTGAAAAAATTGTTCCCATCCCTTCAAATACAGTCTGTGTGAATCCTTTGTTCTAAGTTGGTCTCTTATAGAAAGCATATATATATGGGTCATGTTTTCTTATCCATTCAGCTACTCTATGTCTTTTGATTGGAGCATTTGATCCATTTACATTAAAGGTCATTATTGGTAGGTACTTGTTTGTTGCCATTTTTATTCTTTATGCCTGTGTCCCTTCTTCTCTTTCTGATTCTCCTCTTTACAACTCTCCTTTTAGTGTTTCTTGCATTGCTGCTTCGGTGGTAATAAAGTCCCTTAGCCATTTTTTGTCTAAGAAGCTCCTTATTTCACCTACAATTTTGAATGGTAGCTTGCTGGATAGAATATTCTTGGATTCAGTCTCTTGCTTTGCATCACTTTGTATACTTAATTCCATTCCCTTCTGGCCTGATGTGTTTCTGTTGAGAACTCAGTTGATAGTCTTTTGGGAGATCCATTTTAGGTAACTTTCTGTTTTTCTCTGGAAGCTTTTAAGATTCTTACTTTGCCATTGATGTTTGCCAATTTAATTACCATCTGTATTGGTTTCAGTCTTTTTGTGTTCATCTTGTTTAGGACTCTCTGTGCTTTCTGGACTTGTGTGACTTTTTCTTCCTCAAGTCCAGAAAGTTTCCTGTCATTATTATTATTTTTTTTTGTCAGTGGTGTGGCAAGAGGTTTGCAGCACCCGATGGATGTGAGCGCATCCTGGTAGGTGGCATTCACACATAGGACATGTTTTCTTTATTAAAAAAAAGCACTTTGAACAAGAACATTTTTTAAATTGTTTTATTGCTTAAAGTATTACAAAGGGTATTACATATGTGTCCTTTTTTTCCCCCACCCTTGACAATCCCCTGGCCTCCCCTACCCCCCAGTGTCTATGTCCATTGGTTATGCTTATATGCATGCATGCAAGTCCTTCGGTTGGTCTCTTATCCCCCCCTCCCGCCCCCCAACCCCTCCATACTGTCTTCCATAGTGGCTGCACCAGTCTGCATTCCCACCAGCAGTGCACAAGTGTTCCTTTTTCTCCACATCCTCTCCAGCACTTGTCGTTTGTTGATTTGTTGATGATAGCCATTCTGACAGGTGTGAGATGGTACCTCATTGTTGTTTTGATTTGCATCTCTCGGATGATTAGTGACTTTGAGCATGTTTTCATATGTCTCTTGGCTTTCTGAATGTCCTCTTTTGAAAGGTGTCTATTTAGATCCTTTGCCCATTTTTTGATTGGATTGTTTATCTTCTTTTTGTTAAGTTGTATGAGTTCCCTATAAATTTTGGAGATTAGGCCCTTATCAGATATGACGTTGGCAAATATGTTTTCCCACGCAGTGGGTTTTCTTGTTGTTTTGTTGATGGTTTCTTTTGCTGTGCAGAAGCTTTTTATTTTGATGTAGTCCCATTTGTTCATTTTCTCTTTAGTTTCAACTGCCCTAGGAGCTGTATCAGTGAAGAAATTGCTTTGGCATATGTCTGAGATTTTGTTGCCTTTGGATTCTTCTAGAATTTTTATGGTTTCCTGTCGTACATTTAAGTCCTTTATCCATTTTGAGTTTATTCTTGTGTATGGTGTAAGTTGGTGGTCTAGTTTCATTTTCTTGCATATATCTGTCCAATTTTCCCAACACCATTTATTGAAGAGACTATCTTGGCTCCATTGTATGTTCTTGCCTCCTTTGTCAAATATTAATTGAGCGTATTGGTTGGGGCTGATTTCTGGGCTCTCTATTCTATTCCATTGATCTATATGTCTGTTCTTGTGCCAGTACCAGGCAGTTTTGAGAACAGTGGCTTTGTAATACAGCTTGATATCTGGTATTGAGATCCCACCTACTTTGTTCTTTCTCAGGATTGCTGCAGCTATTCGGGGTCTTTTTTTATTCCAGATGAATTTTTGGAGAGTTCGTTCTAGATCTGTGAAGTATGCCGTTGGTATTTTAATGGGAAGTGCGTTGAATTTATAGATTGCTTTGGGTAGTATGGACATTTTAATGATGTTGATTCTACCAATCCATGAACACGGTATGTTCTTCCATCTGTTTATGTCTTCCTCTATCTCTTTTTTCAACGTCCTGTAGTTTTCTGAGTAGAGGTCTTTTACCTCTTTAGTTAAGTTTATTCCTAGGTATCTTAATTTTTTTGGTGCGATGGTAAATGGGATTGTTTTTATAATCTCTCTTTCTGAAAGTTCACTATTGGTGTATAGAAATGCCTCAGATTTCTTGGGGTTAATTTTGTATCCTGCTACATTGCCAAATTCATGTATTAAGTCTAGTAGTTTTTTGATGGAGTCTCTAGGGTTTTGTATGTATAATATCATGTCGTCTGCAAATAAGGACAGTTTTACTTCCTCTTTTCCAATTTGGATGCCTTTTATTTCTTCTTCTTGTCTAATTGCAATGGCTAATACTTCCAGGACTATGTTGAAGAGGAGTGGCGAGAGTGGGCATCCCTGTCTTGTTCCTGTTCTTAGGGGAAATGGTGTTAGTTTTTGTCCATTGAGTATGATGTTGGCTGTGGGCCTGTCATATATGGCTTTTATTATGTTGAGGTATGATCCTTCTATTCCCACCTTGCTGAGAGTTTTTATCAAAAATGGGTGTTGGATTTTGTCAAATGCTTTTTCTGCATCAATTGATATGACTATGTGGTTTTTTTCCTTCAATTTGTTTATGTGATGTATCACGTTTATTGATTTGCGTATATTGTACCATCCTTGCATCCCTGGGATAAATCCTACTTGGTCATGGTGTATGATCTTTCTGATGTACTGCTGGATCCGATTTGCTAAGATTTTGTTGAGGATTTTGGCATCTATGTTCATGAGGGATATTGGCCTGTAATTCTCTTTCATTGTGTTGTCTTTACCTGGTTTTGGTATTAGGGTGATGCTGGCTTCATAGAATGAGCTTGGAAGTGTTCCTTCCTCCTGAATTTTTTGTAGTAGTCTGAGGAGGATAGGTTTTAGTTCTTCCTTGAAAGTTTGGTAAAACTCCCCTGAGAAGCCATCTGGTCCTGGGCTTTTGTTTGCTGGGAGCTTTTTGATGACTGCTTCAATTTCTTCCATAGTTATTGGCCTATTGAGATTTTTAGATTCTTCCTGATTGAGTTTTGGAATGTTGTATTTTCCTAGGAATTTGTCCATTTCCTCCAGGTTGTCTAGTTTGTTGGAGTAGAGCTGTCCATAGTATTGTTTAACAATCATTTGTATTTCTGTGGGGTCTGTTGTTATTTCGCCTCTATCGTTTCTGATTTGGTTTATTTGGGTCCTCTCTCTTTGCTTCTTGGTGAGCCTGGCTAGAGGTTTGTCGATCTTGTTTATCCTTTCAAAGAACCAGCTCTTGGTTTCATTGATTTTCTGTATTGTTTTTTTGGTCTCTATGTCATTTATTTCTGCTCTAATCTTTATTATCTCCTTCCTTCTGCTCACTCTGGGGTTTTCTTGTTGCTCTCTTTCTAATTCTTTGAGCTGTAGATTTAGATGATTTACTACCATTTTTTCTTGTTTTTTGAGGTAGGCCTGTAGAGCTATAAACTTCCCTCTCAGGACTGCTTTCATTGTGTCCCATAGGTTTTGGATTGTTGTGTTTTCATTGTCATTAGTTTCCAGGATGTTTTTAATTTCTTCTTTGATGTCATTGGTAACCCAATCAATATTTAATAACATGCTATTCAGCTTCCAAGTGTTTGAGTATTTTGGGTTGTTTTTATTGTAGTTTATTTCTAACATTATGCCATCGTGGTCTGAGAAGAAGCTTTTTATGATTTCAATCTTCTTGAATTTGTGGAGACTTTGCTTGTGACCCAATATGTGGTCTATTTTTGAATATGTCCCATGAGCACCTGAGAGGAATGTATATTCCATGGCTTTGGGGTGAAGTGTTCTGAAGATGTCAATTAAGTCCATCTGATCTAGTGAGTCATTTAGGATTGCTGTTTCTTTGCTGATTGTTTGTCTAGCGGGCTTATCCAGTGGTGTCAGTGGTGTATTAAAGTCCCCTACTATGATTGTATTGTTGTCGATCTCTCCTTTGATATCTTCCAGGAGTTTTTTTATGTATTTGGGTGCTCCTGCATTGGGTGCATATATGTTTACCAGGGTTATATCTTCTTGTTGTATTGATCCCTTTAGTATTATGAAGTGGCCTCCCTTATCTCTTGTTATGGCCTTCACTTTGAGGTCTATTTTGTCCGATATAAGTATTGCTACCCCAGCTTTTTTTTCATTTCCATTGGCCTAAAAGATATTTTTTCATCCCTTCACTTTTAGTCTGTGTGAGTCCCTTCTTCTGAGGTGGGTCTCTTGTAGATAGCAAATGTATGGGTCATGGTTTTTTATCTATTCAGCCAGTCGATGTCTTTTGATTGGAGCATTTAGTCCATTTATGTTTAAAGTTATTATTGAAAGGTACTTGTTTGTAGCCATTTCTATTTTTTGTGGCTGTTTTCTTTCTGAGTTTTTTATTTCTTCTTTTTTACACCAGTCCCTTTAGCATTTCTTGCATTGCTGGCTTGGTGGTGATAAACTCCCTTAGACTTTTTTTGTCTGTGAAGCTTCTTATTTCCCCTTCAATTTTGAATGATAGCCTTGCTGGATAGAGTATTCTTGGATTCAGTCCTTTGCTTTGCATCACTTTGTAAATTTCTGTCCATTCTTTCCTGGCCTGATGTGTTTCTGTTGAGAAATCATTTGATAATCTAATGGGAGATCCCTTGTATGTAACTTTCCGTCTCTCTCTTGCAGCCTGTAAGATTCTCTCTTTGTCCTGAACATTTGCCATGGTAATTATGATGTGTCTTGGTGTGGGTCTTTTCGGATTCACCTTGTTTGGGACTCTCTGGGCTTGTGTGACTTTTTTCTTCCCCACCTCAGGGAAGTTTTCTGATATTATTTCTTCGAATAGGTTTTCTAATCCATGTTCATCTTTCTGTTGTTCTGGCACCCCTATTATTCGTATGTTGTTTCGTTTCATGTTGTCCCAAAGCTCCCTTAGGCTCTCCTCCTGTCTTTTAATTTTTTTCTCCACTTGCAGTTCAGTTTGGGTGTGTTTTGCTTCCCTGTCTTCTAATTCGCTAATTCGGTCCTCCGCTTATCCTAGTCTACTGTTGAAACTTTCAATGGTGTTTTTTTATTGCAGCTATATCACTTTTAATTTCTTCTTGGTTCTTACACAATTTATTTATTTTTTTTATCTGTTTCTCCTTGCTTCTTGCATAAGTTTTTGATTTTTTCCTCCATCCGGTTTATGCATTCTCGGACCCTTAATCTGAATTCTTTTCTGTCATGCTGAATGCCTCTGTTTCACTTAGCTGCTTTTCTGGTGAGTCCTCCTTTTCTTTCCTTTGGGGGTTTCTTTTTCTACCCATGTTTGATCTCACTGACATATCTAGATGTTGAGTCGTTCAGGGGCTGCTCCTTTGGTGGCAGTGGCTTCTCGGGCTGTGGTTGCTCCTCGGGTGGTTGTGGTAGCAGCTGCTCCTCAGTTGGCAGCAGCTCCTCTGGTGGGTGCTGTTCACAGCTGTGGTGGCTCCTCTGGCTGGTGAGGGGAGGCTTCACACACAGCTGCTGTTTCTCAGACAGAGGATGTGCTGATCACGAGGCTGCTGTTCCTTGTATGGGGCAGGCTACACACGCAGCTGCTACTCCTTGAACTGGGGCTGACTGCTCACGTGGCTGCTGATCCTTGAATGGGGTCTGGCTGCACGCTGCTGTTGTTCCTCTGATGTGGTAGGCTGCTTGTGGGACTACTGCTCCTAGGACTGGCTGCTGCTCTTTGGACAGGTGTAGGCTGTTGTGGCTCTGCTCCTCAGACCGGTGCGTGCTGCATAGAGCTGCCACTCCTCGGATGTGTGCAGTCTGCTCGTGTGGTTGCTGCTCCTCGGACCAGGATAGGCTGCTTCTGCTCCTCAAATGAGGCCAGGCCGCTCGCAGAACTGCTTCTCCTTGGATGGGGGCGGGCTTCTCACACAGCTGCTGTTCCTCGGATTGGGCAGGCTGCTCCTGTGGCTGCTGCTGCTCGGGTGAAGGCAAGATTCTTGTGCAGCTGCTACTCCTCGGACTAGTGCAGGGTGCGGGCTGTGCGCAACTGCTGCTCCTGGAATCAGGGCTGGCTGTGCAAGGCTGCCTCTCCTCAGATGTAGGAAGACTGCTCTTGCGGCTGCTGCCCCTTGGACAGGTTGGACTGCTCCAGTGGTTGCTGCTCTTCAGACGGGGAAGTGGGCTGCTCACACAGCTGCTGCTCCTTGGACAGGGGCAGGCCACATGAGGCTGCTGCTCTTAGGCTCAAGGCAGGTTGCTTACGGGGCTGATGCTCCCTGGACAAGAGCTTGCCGCTCACATGTCTGTTGCTCATGTGGTTGAAAAAATAATGTGAACAGAAGTAGGAAATGAAGGAACAAACAAAAAAAAAGGAGATTAAAAAAAGAAGAAAGAAAAAAAATCAACAAACAAAAAAAGAGAAAACAAAGAAAAAAACAAAAAAAAAGCTAACAAAATAATAAAAAAATAAAATTGAAAAATTTAAATGTCATTCCTTTGGCTGGCTTAAGATCCCAGTTTTCTGGAATGTCTGTGATTCTCTGTCATTATTTTTTCAAACATGTTTTCTATACCTTGCTCATCTTCCTCTCCTCCTGGAGCCTCTATTATGCAAATAGTTTTTCATTTCATGTTGTCCCAGAGCTCCCTTAGACTCTCCTCCTGAGTTTTAATGTTTTTTTTTTCACAGTTGCTGCTGTTCTAGGGTGTTTTCTCACTTGTCTTCGAACTTACTGATTTGGTCCTCAGCTTTTTCTAGTCTACTGGTAAAACCTTCCATTGTATTCTTTATGGCAGCTATATCATTCTTCATTTCTTCTGGATAAAGCATGTCAAACTCATGGCCTGTGGATGACATGCCCACCAGCCACAAGTTTGACATGTTTGCTCTAGATTCTTACACATTTTGGTGAATTTCTCATCTAGACATTTGAGCATCCTTATGACCATGACTCTGAATTCTTTCTCTGAGAAGTTGGTTGCCTCCATTTCATTTAGTTCCTTTTCTGGTGATTCCTTCTTTTCTTTATTTTGGGGGTTGGTTTTTTGTCCCCTTTTTGGATCTTCCTTTTTAATTGTTTCTATGTATTAGATCAAACTGTATGCCCCCCGCCCCAAGATTTTTTTAATTGCTCTTATGTAGGAGATGTTTCCTGGGTCCCAGTGGTGCAGTCTCTCATCATATCTCCTGGACTAGGAGTTCTAGGGAGGCCCCCTACTTGATATATTTGGGTTATCCTGATGTAGTTGGGTCTTGAATGTTATTGTAATGTTCATGGATAAAGTATCCTCTCATGGTGTCTGATTATGTGGCTTATTCCTACCATCTCAGAACCATTGTGGAGGCACTGACCAAACAGCACAACAAGACACAACGTAGAAGTAACCCAACATGAATGTACACAAGACACCTTTAACCCACTAAAAGTGACCACAAGAGGAAAGAGAATTAGGAAAGAGAAAAGAGAACAAGAATATTAGCAAAAAAAAAAACAAAAAAAAAAAAAACAGAGAGAATATGGGGAGAAAAACACAACATAACAAACAAATAAGCCAAAAAGCACCAACAAGAAACACCCAGAAAAAAAGCAGGGGTAGGAGCAGAATCTATAGGTGCTGAGCTTAAGTAGAGAAAATAAGGTTGAGGAATTGGATGAATAGGGGAGGACCATGGTTTAGAATAGAGGAGGTAGAAAATAAATGAGAAGATAAGAAAAAATAAAATAAAGAACGAATTTTTTTAAAAGGAGAATGGGGAGAGAGCAGATAGGAAGTGAATCAATAAAACAACTAGGAGAAGAAAAGAGCAAGATAAGAGAGAAAAAAGAAAAAAATGAGTAGTGAAGAAAAAGGAAAGAGAAGGGAAAATGAGGTAGGAGCAGGGAAGAGGAAATTATATATGAAAAACTAATATGGACTAAAAGAACAACACATCAATAAAGCAGATAAAGAAGATCCATTTTTAAAAAGGCAATGAAAGAAAGGAAATAGAAAAACTAAAATGGGAAAAGGAGAAGAAAATCAGGAGGAAAGAAAGAGAAGTGAGAAAAAAGGTGCAAAAAAAGTTAAAAATAGAAATAAAAGAAAAAGAATAATAATAAATTTGAAAATAATAAAAATTTAAAAGTGAAGTGTCCTTTACTTCAGCTGAGTTTTAATGCCCCATGGGAGCTGGTTTGTTATCCCACTATTCTGTTCTGTCTGCTAATTCTGGGCTTCCTGTTAGTTACTTAGGTACTGGCCACTGTCAGGCACTGTCTTTTGGCTTTTAGCACCTTGCTTAAAGCTCCAAGTGATCCACATGTCCTCTTTTTGTGTCTGTCACCAAAGGCCTTGGCTGCAAACAGGCGGGGCAAATCCCCCCCTCCCCCTTGTCTGTCTTCCCTCTGTCAATCTTAATCACTCAAATACCTGCTTCTGGCAGGATTTAAGTGAGGTTAGTGCTGTTTCACTTTTAGGGAGTAAAATGGGTGTTTTCATCTTCACCCAGAGCTACTCCTCTGCTAGTGGCCCAAAATATTACTCTAGCCTTGGTTGATCAGAGATCATTGTATGGAGACCAATGGAGTTGGCTGGCAACCTGGATTATTTTTATCTGTCTGTTTCCCAGAATAGCGGGACAGACTGGCCCCTCTTTCAATCAAGTCACTGAGGCTTCTTAGGGCCCATTCAGACCAGTAAGATTGGCCTCTGCCTTTGTTTCCTTTGTATAGCTCAAAATGCAGGCAGGGTGTGGCAGACTGTATTACCTGCCTTGAGGCTACTGGGAGGGGCTAGCTCTTCAGGGGAGAAATGGCTGCTTAGGTTTGGAAGCTTAAGAATGTCCCAATGCAGGAGTCCTGGCCACCTCTCTCTGTTCTGCATCCCTCCACAGCCTCTCCTCAGGCACCCCAAGTCTGTGCCTCTCCCTGCACTGAAGCCTCGGTGAGTGTTTGCAATTTAAAAGTCCTATGTTCTGGGGTTAGTGAATAAAACCAAAGACAAAACAAAACCAAAACAACTATGAAACTTCGGGTTTCTATCCGAGGTGCTGCTTGGGCCGCCTTTTGGGCTACCTTTCTTTCACAGCCTTTGGAAGCTGTGGTCTTAGGTTCAGATTCCCCAGCTACCAGCAGACCTGTGGCTATTCCTTTTCATGGTTGGATGTTATGCCTGTCGCCAAGGGATGTAGATTTGGTGATAAGCAGCTACCTTCTCACCCTCTTGGCCTGCTGGCCAACTGTCCCTCTCAAGCCCACATCCCCGTTCGTTCTCCAGTTGTCCTCTGCCCTTCCATGTAAACTGTTTCCTCAGCTGTGTCTAATTTGTTATTCTGAGTGGATGTTCTCTGATTTAGTTATTTTTCCAGTCTGGCCCTGGGTTGAGGTGCATGAAACATCTGCCTATTTGGCTGCCATTTTCTAAAAATAATATAGGGGTTTTTTTTTGTAAAAATAAAAGAAATACTGATTTGCTTCCTAAAGAATGTGAAAGCAGCCTGTGAGCAGGAAAATTGAAGAAGAATTGATACATGTTATTGGGCAAGAAAGGAAGATATATATATATATCTCCTATCTAATAAAAGACAAAAAGGGTAATTAACCATACCTCTGCTATGCTTCCCATTGGCTAATCAGGGCGATATGCAAATTAACCTCCAACAATGATGGCGGCTGGCAGCCACGCAGCTGAAGCGAACATGAGGCTTGCTTGCTCCAGTGATGGAGGAAGCCAAGGTTCCCGGCCTGCCGCGGCCCGGCTCTGAGCTCCGAAAGCAAGAATGTTTCAATTATAGAAGCTAAACAAACCCCAGATACCTGCTTTCAGC
>NW_005364339.1:1233510-1243069 GCF_000412655.1 Myotis brandtii
GGCAAGTGAGGCGGGGAACGTTGGAGTCTGCAGTCACTGGAGTAAGCGAACCTCCCTGCTCGCTTCCAGCTGCCTGGCTGCCGGCCGCCATCTTGGCTGACAGTTAATTTGCATAAGGAGATATGCTGAAGCCAATGGGAAGGGTAGCGGTCGTACGCCAATTACCAAGTTTCTCTTTTATTAGTGTAGATATATATATATATATGACTAACAGTGGGTGTGTGTCAAAGGAATTTCCTATTCAAGTCAGCATGAAAAAATTCTTATTGGAAAAATTAGGACACTATTTGAAGATGAAAAAAAATCTTGACTGACTGATTGGAGAAGGAGAAAAGGAGACTTTTAAAGTGTGTTTAAGGGGAACAACTCACTATTTAAGCAGTGCATTCAGGTTAAAAGCTTTTTTTATTGGAATCTTTTTTTAAAATCTTTATTGTTCAAAGTATTACATAGGTCCTCCCTTTTCCCCCCATAAACTACTTCCAGCCTGCTCCCATCCTTTTCCACCCGCCTAGGCCCTCACCACTCCATTGTCTGGGTCCACAGGTTATGCATATACAAGTTCGTAGGTTGATCTCTTCCCACCCAGCCTCCCCTGTCTTTCCTCTGAGGTTCATACTTCTATGACTCAGGATCTACTTTTTTAAAAAAAATAAATCTTTATTGTTGAAAGTATTACATATGTCTATTTTTTTCCTCCAGTGCCCTGTCCCATACCCCTCCCTGCCAAAGCCTTCACCACCCACTGTCTGTGTTCTTGAGAGTTCATAGGTTGATCTCTTGCCCACCTCCATCTTCCCCTGCCTTCCTCTGAGGTTTGACAGTCTTTTCGTGGTTTCTATATCTTTGGGTCTATTTTTGTTCATCAGTTTATGTTGTTCATTAGATTCTACATATGAGTGAGATCATGTGATATTTATCTTACTCCAACTGGCTTATTTCACTTATCATAATGTTCTCTAAGTCCATTCATGCTGCTGCAAATGGTAAGAGTTCCTTTTTATACAGCTGTGTAGTATTCCATTGTATAAATGTACCACCGTTTTTTAATCCACTCATCTGCTGATGAGCACTTAGGCTGTTTCCAAATCTTAGCTATTATAAATTGCACTGCTATGAACATGGGGGTGCATATATTCTTTCTGATGGGTTTTTCTAAATTCTTGGGATATATTCCCAGAAGTGGAATCACTGGGTCAAATGGAAGTTCCGTTTTTAATTTTTTGAGGAAACTCCAAACTATTTTTCACTGAGGCTGCACTAGTTTGAATTCCTACCAGCAGTGTAGGAGGGTTCCCTTTTCTCCACCTTCTTGCCATCACTGATCATTTGTTGACTTGTTGATGATAGTGTATGAGGTGTGAAATGGCACCTCATTGTCATTTTGATTTGCATCTTTCAAATGATTAGTGACTTTGAGCACTTTTGGCCTTCTGTATGTCCATTTTGGAGAAATGTCTGTTGAGGTCATTTGCCCATTTGTTAATTAGATTGTTTATCTCCTTTGGTTAAGTTGTATGAGTTCCCTGTAAAATTTGGAGGTTAACCCCTTATCGGATGTATCATTGGCAAATATGTTCTCCCATGTGGTGGGCACTCTTATTATTTTATTGATGGTTTCTTTTTCTTTGCAAAAGTTCTGTATTTTGATGTTCCCCGTTTGTTTATTTTCTCCTTAATTTCCATTGTTGTAGGAGATGTATTCTATCCATAAACATATTGCTGTGAGAGATATCTGAGGTTTTGCTGCCAATGATTTCTTCTAGCATTTTTATAGTTTCACATCTTACATTTAAGTCTTTTATCCGTTTTGAGTTTATTTTCTGTGTGGTGTAAGCTGGTGGTCTAATTTCATTTTTTTCCATGTATTTATCCAATTTCCCCAGCACAATTTATTGAAGATCCTGTCTTGACTCCATTGTATGCTCTTGCCTACTTTGTCAAATATTAAATAAGAATAATGACTTGAGTGGATTTCTAGATTCTCTGTTCTGTTCCACTGGTCTATATGCCTGCTCTTGTTCCAGGTCCTGGCTGTTTTGAGTACAATGGATTTGTAGTATACTAGTAACAATATCTGGTATTGTGATTCCTCCAACTTAAGTTTTCTTTCTCAAGATTGCTGCAGCTATTCGGGGTCTTTTTTTATCCCATATAAATTTTTGGAGAATTTGTACAAGCTCTGTGAAATATGCTGTTGATATTTTAATAGGGACTGCATTGAATCTGTAGATTGCCTTGGGTAGTATGGACATTTATTGATGTTGATTCTACCAGTCCATGAACACATTATATTGTTCCACTTACATATATCTTCCTCTTTCTCTTTTTTCTATGTCTTATAATTTTCCCAATATAGGTCGTTTACCTCCTTGGTTAAGTTTATTCCTAAGTATCTAATTTCTTTTGTTGCAATGGTAAATGGGGTTATTTGTTTGGTTTCCCTTTCTGAGAGTTCATTATTGGTGTGTAGAGATGCCATAGATTTCTGGGTATTAATTTTATATCCAGCTACATTGCCAAAATCATTTATTAAATCTAGTAGTTTTCTAATGGAATGGAAACCTTTCTTTAAGGTTTTCTATGTACAGTATCATGTCAACTGCGAATAGTGAGACTTTTACTTCCTCCTTTCCAATTAGGATGCCTTTTATTTCTTCTTGTCTGAGTACAATGGCTAGCACTTCTAGTACTATGTGGAACAGGAGTGGTGAAAGTGGACATCCCTGTCTTGTTCCTGTTTTTATAGAAAATTGTTTTAGCTTTTGTCTATTGAGTATGGTGTTGGCTGTGTGTTTTGCATAGGAGGCTCTTATTATGTTGAGGTATGACCCCTCTATTCCCACTTTGTTGACAGTTTTTATCAAAAAAGCAGTGTTGGACTTTGTCAAATGCTTTTCCTGCATCTATTGATACAATCATGAGGTTTTTATCTTTCAGTTTCTTTATGTGATGTATCACATTTATTGCTTTGCAGATATTATACCAGCCTTGCATCCCTGGAATAAATCCCACTTGGTCATGGTGTATGATCTTTCTAATGTAGTGCTGGATCCGAATAGCTAGAATTTTGTTGAGGATTTTAGCATCTATGTTCATCAGGGAAATTGACTTGTTTCTAAGTCTTAGCTATTGTAAATTGCACTGCTATGAACATAGGGGTGCATATACTCTTTCTGATGATTTTTTCAGGCATCATAAAAGGGGTTGGGAATGTTCCTTCTTTCTGAATTTTTTTAGAATAGTTTGACTAGGACAGGTGTTAGTTCTTTTCTGAATATTTGGTAAAACTCCCCTGTAAAGCCTTCAGATCCAGGGCTTTTGTTTCTTGGGAGTTTTGTTTGTTTTGTTTTATGACTGATTCAATTTCATCAGTAGTTGTTGGTCTATTCAGGTTTTCTGATTCTTGATGATTGAGGTTTAGAAGATTGTATTTTTCTAGGAATATGTCCATTTTGTCAAGGTTGTCCTGTTTATTGGAGTAAAGTTGTTCATAGTTTTGGGGTTTTTTTATGATCCTTTGTATCTCTGTGGGGTCATTTGTTACTTCATCTCTTTCATTTATGATTTTGTTTATTTGGGTCCTCTTTCTTTGTTTCTTAGTGAGTCTGGAGAGAGGTTCATTAATCTTGTTTATCCTCTCAAAGAACCAGCTATTAGTTTTATTGATTTTTTTTGTCTCTATGTCATTTATTTCTGCTCTGACCTTTATTATTTCCTTCTACTTATTCCGAGCTTTTCTTGTTGCTCTCTTTCTAATTCTTTAAGTTGCATGGTTAGATAACTTGTTACAAGTTTTTCTCATTTTTTTGAGGTAAGCTTGTACTGGTATGACATTCCCTATCATTATTCCTTTCATTGTGTCCCATAGATTTTGGGTTGTTGTGCTTTCATTTTCATTTGTTTCCAGTATGCTTTTTATTTTTTTATTTGATCTCATTGGTAACCCATTCGTTGTTTAGTAGCATGCTATTGAGCATCCATATGTTTGATTATTTCTGATTGTTTTTCTTATAGTTGATTTCTAATTTTATGCCATTGTAATCTGAGCAGATGCTTGATATAATTTCTATCTTCTTGAATTTGAATCTAGTCTATATCCTACCATATGGTATTTCTTTGAAAATGTCCCAGATGGACTTGAGAAGAATGTATATTCTGTAGCTTTGGGGTGAAATGTTCTGAAGATATTAATTAGTTCCATCTGATCTAGTGAGTCATTTAGGATTTCTGTTTTCTTATTGATTTTTTTTGTCCATAAGATTTATCCAATGATGTCAATAGGGTATTAAAGTCCCCTACTATGATTGTATTGCTGTAGATCTCTCCCTTGCTATCTTCCAGAAGTTATTTAATGTATTTGGATGCCCCTGTATTGGATGTATATATGTTTAACAGAGTTAGATCTTCTTGTTGTATTTATCCCTTTAGCATTATGTAGTGGCCTACATTATCTCTTGTTATGGCCTTCACTTTGAGGTCTATGTTGTCAGACATAAGTATTGCTACCCCACCTTTTTTTCCATTTGCCTGAGTCCTTTTTCTCCATCCTTTCACTTTCAGACTGTGGGAGTCCTTTGTTCTGAGGTGAGCCTCTTGCAGACAGCATATATATGGCTCATGTTTTCTTATTCATTTGGCTATTCTATGTCTTTTTATTGGACCATTTAATCCATTTATATTTAAGGTTACTATTCATAGGTACTTGTTTGTTGGCATCTTTCTCCACTATGCCTGTTTTCCTTTCTCCTTTTTTATTTCTTCTTTATAGTAGTCTCTTTATTATTTCTTGCATTGCTGGCTTGGTAATAACAACCCCCCTTAGCCTTTTTTTGTCTGCAAAGCTCCTGATTTCACCTTAAGTTTTAAATGATAGCATTGCTGGATAGAGTATTCTAGGGGTTCAGTCACTTGCTTTGTATAACTTTGTATATTTCATTTCATTCCCTTCTGTCCTGACATGTTTCTGCTTAGAAATCAGTTGGTAGTATAATGGGAGATCCCTTGTAGATAACTTTCTGTCTCTCTCTGGCAGCCTTTAAGATTCTTTGTCTTTTATGTTTGCCTATTTAATTATGATGTGTCTTTTTGGTTTCATTTTGCTTGGGACTCTCTGTGCTTCTCAGATTTGTGTGACTTTTTACTTCCCCAAGTTAGGGAAGTTTTCTGTCATTATTTCTTCAAACAGGTTTTCTATTCCTTGCTCAGATTCCTCTCCTTCTGGTTCCCCAATTATGAGGATGTTATTTCATTTCAGGTTGTCCCAAAGCTCCTTTTGACTCTCTTAATGTGTTTTAATTATTTTTCCCAGTTGCTACTCAGCATGGGTGTTTTTTTCCTACTTTGTCTTCTAATTTGCTGATTCAGTCCTCAGCTTCTTCTAGTATACCAGTTAAGTCTTCCATTGTGTTCTTTATTGCAACTATGTCATTCTTCATTTCCTCTTGATTATTTTTCATGCTGGTGAAATTCTCATTCAGGTCCTTATAATTCTCATTGTTATATTGATCATCCAAACGTTTGAGCTTCTTTTTAACCACTACTCTGCATTCTTTCTTTGACAAATTATTTGCCTTCATTTCATTTAATTCCTTTTCTGATGATTCTTCTTTTCTTTCCTTTGAGGATTGTTTCCTTGTCTGCCCATTTTTGCTGTCCCCTATCTTATATCCAACTGCTATGCTACCCAAGTACTTTTGGGGGTCATCCTCTGTAGTTGGTAATTTGTGGAACCCAGTGGTGCAGTCTCTCAGATCTCCTGAGTTTAGTGTTCTAGTAGAGCCTCCTACTTAAGCTATTTAGGTTCTCCTGATGTAGTTGGGTCTTAAATGTTACTTTCTCATTCATGGATGAGGTCTTGTCACAGGTTGTCTAACAATGTGACTCACCCCAGGCCTCGTTGTGCAAGCTGTTGTTGATATACTTGTGGTTCTGGCTCTTGTGGCAAGGGTTGCTGAGGTCTCATCAGTGTGCACTCACTGTGAGGTCCCAGAGTCCACAGTAGGGTATATTCTTGACCATCAGTTTATTTGGTTCAATATATTCTACATAGGGGTGAGATCATGTGATACTTATCTTTCTCTGACTGGTTTATTTTGTTCAGCATAATATTTCTCCAGGTCCATCCATGCCATTGCAAATGGTAAGAGTTCTTTCTTTTTTATTGCCACATAGTATTCCAATGTGTAGATGTACCATAGTTTTCTCATCCACTTCCTCTTCTGATGGGCATGTAAGATGTTTCCAAGTCTTAGCTATTGTAAATTGCACTGCTATGAACATAGGGGTGCATATACTCTTTCTGATGATTTTTTCAGGTTTCTTAGGATATATTCTTAGAAGTGGGATGACTGGGCCAGATGCTTGCATTATTTTCATGTATCTGTCCAATTTTCCCAACACCATTTATTAAAGAGACTATCTCTGCTTCTATGTATGCTCTTGCCTTCTTTGTCAAATATTAATTCATCATAGTGGATTGGGTCGATTTCTTAGTTCTCTGTTCTGTTCCATTGATCTATATGCTTGTTCTGGTGCCAATAACAGGCTGTTTTGAGTACAGTGGATTTCTACTGTAACTTAATATATGGTATGTGATTCCTCCAACTTTGTTTTTCTTTCTCAATATTTTTGCAGTTATTCAGCGTCATTTTTGGTTCCATATAAATGTGTGGAGTGTTCCAGGTCTGTGAAATATGCCATTCATATTTAAATAGGGATTGCATAGAATCTATAGATTGCTTTGGGTAGTATGGGAATTTTACCAATAGCTTATTCTGTCAATCCATGAACATGGTTTAATTTTTCCTCTTGTTTACATCTTCCTCTATCTCTTATTTCAGCATATTGTAGTTTTTCTAGTACAGATCTTTTACCTCCTTGGTTAATTTTATTCCTAAGTATCTTAATTTTTTTTTGCAATGGTAAATGGGATTTTTTTTTAGTTTCTCTTATTGTGAGTTCACTACTGGTTATAAAAATGCCATAGATTTCTGGGTGTTCATTTTGTATCCTGCTACTTTACCGAATTCATTTATTAATCTAGTAGTTTTTTTAATGGATTTTTTTATTATGTCATTCTATATAATAAAAGTCTAATATGCAAATCAACCGAATGGCAGAACAACTGGTCACTATGATGCACACTGACCACCAGGGGACAGACACTCAGTGCAGGAGTTGCCCCTGGTGATCAATGTGCTCCCACAGGGAGAGTGCTGCTCAGCCAGAAGCCAGGCTCACGGCTGGCAAATGCAGTGGTGATGGTGGGACCTTTCCTGCCTCCATGGCAGTGGGGAGCGGGCCTAAGCTGGTAGTCGGACGTCCCCCGAGGGATCTCAGACTCCCAGAGGGTACAGGGCGGACTGAGGAGACCCCCCCCCACCATTGAGTGCACAAATTTCATGCACTGGGCCTCTAGTCTGTGAATAATGACAGTTTTACTGCTTTTTCAACTTGGATACCTTTTATTCCTTCTTTTTGTCTGATCACTCTGGCTAGCACTTCCAATTCTATGTTGAATATGAGTAGTGAAAGTCGGCATCCCTGTCTTATTCCTGTTCTTAGGGAAATGGTTTTAGTATTTACCCTTTGAGTATGATGTTGGCTGTTGGTTTGGCATATAAGGCTTTTATTATGTTGAGGTATGATCCCTCTATTCCCATTGTGCTGAGAGTTTTTATTAAAAAAGGGTGTTGATTTTGTTAAATGCTTTTTCTGCATCGATTGATAATGTCATGAGACTTTTGTCTTACAATCTGTTCATGTGTTGTATCACATTTATTGATTTGCAGATATTGTACCAGCCTTGCATCCCTGGAATAAAACCCACTTGGTCATTATATATGATCTTTTTAATGTATTACTGGATCCAGTTGGCTAAATTTTTTTTTAGGATTTCAGGGTCTATGTTCAGCAGGGATATTGGTCTGTAGTGCTCTTTTTTTATCATGTCTTTCTCTGATTTTGGAATTAGGGTGATGTTGGCCTCATAAGAAGAGTTTTGAAGTGTTCCTTCCTCTTGAATTTTTTGGAATAGTTTGAAAAGTAGAGGAGTTAGTTCTTCTTTGAATATTTGGTAAAACTCCCCTGTGAATCAGTCTGGACAAGGGCTGTTGTTTTCTGGATTGTTTTGCTGTTGTTGTCATTGTTTCATTTGTGTGTGTGTGTGTGTGTGTGTGTGTGTGTGTGTGTGTGTTTTACGGCTTCAAATTCATCAGCAGGTATCTGGCTATTCAGGTTTCCTGGTTCTTCCTGATTGAATTATGGAAGACTAGAGGCCTGTTGCATGAAAAGTTTCATGCAATAGGCCTTCCCTTCCCCTGTCTGCTGGCACCAGTTTTCCTATGGCACCCAGGACCCAGGCCTTTGCTCTGGCCGCAGCGGAGAAGCCAAGCCTCTTTAGTCTTCAATCGTCTTCAGCTTTGCATCTTCGCTCTGCCGGAGCCTTCAGTCTTCACTCCGTGCCTGCATATGCAAATTAACCGCCATCTTTGTTGGGTTAATTTGAATACTCATCCAATTGGCTGGTGGGTGCTTCTCAGTGACACCAATTTGCATGTTTCTCTTTTATTAGTGTAGATTGTATTTTTCTGGGAATATGTCCATTTCATCCAGGATGGCCCATTTGTTGGAGTAAAGTCATTCAGAGTATTGTGTTTTTTCTTTTTTTCCAATTCTTTATATTTCTGTGGGGTCAGTTGTTACTCCACCTCTTTCATCTCGGATTTTGTTTATTTAGGTTTTCTCTTTTTTTCCCCTGGAGAGTCTGGCTAGAATGTCATCAATCTTTTTTATCCTTTCAAGGAAGAAGCTCTTGTTTTTACTAATCTTTTATTTTAGTTTGTTCGTTTGCTTTTCTTTCCTTTTTTTTGGCATCTATGTCATTTCTTTCTAGTCTGATCTCTATTATTTTTTTCCTTCTAATTGTTCTGGGCTTTTCTTGTTCATTTTCTAATTATTTAATTATTAGAGTTACTAGTAGATGATTTATTATCAGTTTTTCTTGGTTTTTTGTTTGTTTGTTTTTGTTTTGTTGTTGTTGTTTTAGGTAGACCTGTCCTGCTATGAACTTCCTCTCAGACTGCTTTCACTGTGTCCCATAGATTTTGGATTTTTGTGTGTTCATGTTAATTTGTTTCCAGGATGTTTTTATTTCTTCTTAGATCTCTTTGATAAACTATTCATTGTCTGATAGCATGCTATTTAGCCTCCACGTATTTGATTATTTTTGAGCTTTTTTATTGTAGCTAATTTCTAATTTCATGCCATTGTGGTCTGAGAAGATACTTGATATAATTTCAATCTTTTTTAATTTGTAGAGACTTATCTTTTGTCCTAACATGTGGTCTATCTTTGAAAATGTCCCTTGCGCACTTGAGAATAATGCATATTCCATAGCTTTGGAGTAAAATGTTTTGAAGATGTCAATTATTTCCATCTATTGTAGAGCATCATTTAAGATTGCTGTTTCCTAATTGATTTTTTTATCTAGAAGATTTATCCAGTGATGTCAGTGGGGTATTAAAGTATCCTGCTATGATTGTATTGCTGTTGATCA
>NW_005364339.1:1243144-1262455 GCF_000412655.1 Myotis brandtii
ACTCTATTGGATGCATATATGTTTACCAGAGTTATATCCTCTTGTTGTTGTATCAATACCTTTAGTGTTATGAAGTAGCCTTCCTTATCTCTTGTTATGGCCTTCATTTTGAGGTCTATTTTTGTCAGACATAAGAATTGCTACCCCAGCTTTTTTTTTTTTTTCATTTCCATTTGCCTGAAAATTTTGTTGCCATCCCTTCAATTTCAGTCTGAGACCCCTGTTATAAGGTAGATCTCTTGTGGACAGCATATGTATGAGTCATGTTTTCTTATCCATTTGGCTACCCTATGTTTTTTGATTGGAGCATTTGATCCATTTACATTTAAGGTTACTATTGATAGGTACTTGTTTCTTGCCATTTTTATTATTTATGTGTGTGCACCTTCCTCCCTTTCTATTTCTTCTTTTTACAGCAATCCCTTTAGTATTTCTTGCATTGCTGGCTTAGTGATAATAAACTCTTTTAGCCATTTTTTTGTATGTAAAGCTCCTGATTTCCCCTTCAATTTTGCATTATAGCTTTGTTGGATAGAGTATTCTTGGAGTCAGTCCCTTGCTTTGCATCACTTTGTATACTTCATTCCAGTCCCTTCTAGCCTAATGTGTTTCTGTTAAGAATTCAGTTGATAGTCTAAAGAAAGATCCTTTTTAGGTAATTTTCTGTCTCTCTCTAGCAGCCTTTAAGATTCTTACTTTGCTATTGACATTTGCCAATTTCATTATGATGTGTCAGTCTTTTTTGCTTCATCTTGCTTGGTATTCTCTCTGCTTCTTGGAGTTGTGTGACTTTTTTCTTCCCAAAGTCAGGGAAGTTTTCTGTCATTATTTCTTCAAACATGTTTTCTAGTCCTTGTGTAAGAAGGTGATAAAGCATTTAATTTATCTTCATAGAAAAGAAAGACCATGTGGCCAGGCCATTACTGAATTTCCCCAGAGCAAACAGGATGTGGGGATGGGGAAAGGGCATCACCAGTACATGTGGACAATAGCACATGTCCTAAGAAGATTCCCCTAGACCAGTGGTTGGAAAACTCATTAGTCAACAGAGCCAAATATCAACAGTACAATGATTGAAATTTCTTTTGAGAGCCAAATTTTTTAAACTTAAACTATATAGGTAGGTACATTGTTATTAACTTAATTAGGGTACTCCTAAGGCTTAGGAAGAGCCACACTCAAGGGGCCAAAGAGCCGCATGTGGCTCACGAGCCACAGTTTGCCGACCACGGCCCTAGACAAAGGGAGGTGGAGACAACTAGAAAAGGCCCCTGCCCATTTTTAAAAAATAACCCAAAGTGAGGCAGCAAGACCTAGGTGATGTATTAGGAAACAGGTGACCTAATAATCCTCAGCCAATGAGGAACTGGACAAGGGTCTAAATAAATAAGCTATGTCCCTTGCCCCAAGTGTGATCTTATAAAATGGGTGCCCTTTCTTGAGAGTGTTATTAAAAGTCTCATTTTCACCATGCTTCTGTTTTCTAGTCCGTCATTTGATATTTGGACAGGTGAGCCATTTCTCACAATTTGGGCCCACATCCAGGACTTCTACACCAGTGGAGAGGGAAAGGCTGGTTTAAGGGGAGGTGTGTCTCACCCAATTTGGGGTGGCCTCTTAGTTTGAGCCCCATCTCTTCACAGATACCAAAAAATTTGTTGGAGACTATTTTTCTTTGGAAGATGGCAAAAATGACACAAGGGGAATATATGTGTGGCAATCAGGCAAGCCACATGCATGGGCCAAAATGATAAATTGGACTAAATGCCATTTTGGTGCTTGGGTATCCTCGAAGGCCAGATATATGTGACTGGGAAATGTCTGGGATATAAAGCAATTGTGGAGTTCTGATTTGTGGTTCTGTTCTCCTGCAAGGAAAATGGCCAGAGAGGGACAAAGTGGACACCTCCAGGTTCTTTGCAAGACACCTCCAGTATTGGAGATTGAGCACGAATGGTCACAAAGGAACTGCCAAGGATGGGAAACAGAAATTCTAGATCTAGGGAATACATTCCCCCAAAACAATCCATTGGAGAATGCTGAGTTTTTGGGGCGAAGCATTTCCTGAACCAGGGACAGGATACATTGCTCTACTTTGATATTTTGGTTTTTAATTCAAGGCATTCTCTCGTGTAAACTTTTAGTGCATTGTATGTACCTGAATAAGAGTATTTCTGTTGATGTTATGTCTCTTTGTTGTTTGGTTTAATTTATTTAAAGATGGGTCAAAACTCGCTTTGGGGAAGCCCAGTTATGTGTGGTGAGTCTGAACATGTGACAGAGATTGCAGGAAAGTCCCAGCAGCTGCTAAGAATTCTTAATCCTGGAGACTCTTCCTGCTCTCCCTCTCAAGGCTTCAGACACCAGAAACTCTTAGCTAGTGAGATTTCTGTCTGTGTGTTTGTAATGTAATTTTGACTTTCTATCTGTTGGGGACTTTAGTTTTTTCTTCCCTTCCCTGGTTTATGAATATGGGGACAAAGATTACATGGGGAAGTAGGGATTACAGGAATTGGAAAGTAAGCTATATAGGCTGGGCTGGGACTCCATTGTTTGGGCAACAAAGTTAATGATTCATGATAATGGGCAGTTCTTGAATGAGAATGGACCACATTCCAAGGTTGACACCAATGTTTGGGGGGCTTATGACTTGCAGGCAGGTAGGTATGTCCTTTCTTTGAACAGAAAGGGCAATCATGGTTAACAGCATAATTAATATTTCCCATAACCATAACTAGTCCTCAATGTTCTATTTTTGCCCATAACACTCAGAGGAAGGCGGGGAGAACTCCTGTTTTTATAAAGGAAAATAAAAGAGTACTTTCACATTAAAGCCACTGAAAGCTGGTGAGTTATCCCTGTTACAAAATTTGCCAAGAAAATGCCTTGGATAATAATAATTGGCTATAAAATCTCAAAGTTGTTATAAATATAACAAAAGTAAAGGTTATATGATAAAGCTTTTTCAGAGTTTTCCAAAGTTTTTGGTAACTTAAAACTTTGGAGTTTGCTGGGTTAAATAGTAAAAATGTTAAATACCTAGGTATTTTGAAATAACAGAATACTGAAACATTAATTAATCTGAGTTAGTCTCATATGAAGGATCTAGAGGATAGATTTGAATCTATTAATTGAATATGTCTTGTATTTTCTTTGAAATTTATTCTTAAAAATATGAATGTATTACTAATCTAAGAAATGCCAAGTACTTAATTTGCCACCTAAAATTTAATGTTTATAAGAGATAAAATTCTAGCTAATTAGAAAGAAATTATTTGGTTTTGGTAATATAAGGCATGAAATATGGAGATGCATTATTGAAATAATTAGGAAATTAAGTTATTCTAATGCTAAATGAGTAAAAGGTTTGTTGGTGAATTTCTCATCCAGATGTTTGAGCATCCTTATGACCATGACTCTGAATTCTTTCTCTGGCAAATTGCTTGCCTCCATTTCATTTAGTTACTTTTCTGGTGATTGCATCTTTTCTTTCATTTGGTGGTTGTTTCTTTGTCTCCTGATTTTGGCTCTTTCTTTGTAATTGTTTCTATGTATTAGATCAAATTGCTATGCCCTGGATTTTTTTAATTGGTCTTATGTAAGAGATCTTTTATGGGACCCAGTGGTGCAGTGTTTCAGTTTTCCTGGGATGGGTGTTCTAAGGATGTCCCGTACTTGAGACATTTTGGTTCTTCTGATGTAGTTGGGTTTGAATAGTATTGTCCCATTCATGGATGGAGTCTCCTCTCAATGTGATTATGTGGCTTTCTCCCTACCATGTCATGCCAGCCATTGTGAGGGTGCTGACTAAACAGCACAAAATACAAGACATCAAGACACAACACAGAAGGAACAAAACTTGAATGTACACAAGGCACCAATAACCCCCCAAAAAGTGTCCACCACAGAAAAAAGAATTAGGAAAGAGAAAAGAGAGCAAGAATGATTTCTATTTTCTTCCTAGTTTTAATTGTTTTCTCCATTTTTTACTGACATTTCTCTTTTTTCTCCCCTAATATTCTCAGTTTTCTTTGTTTCTCTATTTTCTCCTTGTTTTCTCTATTTTATCCATACTTGTTTTTTGGATTGTGTCTTTTTTCCCCCTCCATTTTGGCAGATCTCTTTTTTCTTTGGGCCCTTTTTCAGTTTTCTCTGTACTTTCATTGTTGTCTGCCAATTCTTTGTTCTCACATTTTCTCTGTTCTCTATTTTTTAAAAAATTTTATTTTATTGTTTAAAGTATTACAAATAGTAGTACATATGTGTCCTTTTTTCCCCATTGACCTCCCCCAGTATCCACTACCCCCTGGCACATTCCCTCACACCTTCCCTCCCCCCACCAGTGTCTTGTGTCTATTGGTTATGCTTATATGAATGCATACAAGCCCTTCGGTTGATCTCTTACAGCCCCCAACCCTCCTCTGCCTTCTTGCTGTAGTTTGACCATCTGTTCGATGCATCTTTGCCTCTGTATCTATTTTTGTTCATCAGTTTATAATGTTCTTTATATTCCACAAATGAGTGAGATCATGTGGTACTTAACTTTCAATGACTGGCTTATTTCGCTTAGCATGATGCTCTCCAGTTCCATCCATGTTGTTACAAATGGTAAGACTTCCTTCTTTTTTACAGTAGTGTAGTATTCCATTGTGTATATGTACCACAGTTTTCTAATCCACTCATCTGCTGATGGGCACTTAGGCTGTTTCCAAATCTTAGCTATTGTAAATTGTGCTGCTATGAACATAGGGTGCATATATCCTTTCTGATGGTGTTTCTGTCTTCTTCCGATATATTCCTAGAAGTGGTATTACTGGGTCAAATGGCAGTTCCAATTTTTAATTTTTGGAGGAAACGCCATACTGTTTTTCACAGTGGCTGCACCAGTTTGCATTCCCACCAGCAATGAAGTAGGGTTCCTTTTTCTCCGCATCCTCTCCAGCATTTGTCATTTGTTGATGATAGCCATTCTGGCAGGTGCGAGATGTCGTTTTGATTTACATCTCTCAGATAATTAGTGACTTTGAGCATGTTTTCATATATCTCTTGGCTTTTTGTATGTCTTCTTTAGAAATGTGTCTATTCAGGCAGGTCCTTTACCCATTTTCTGATTGGATTGTTTATCTTCCTTTTGTTAAGTTGTATGAGTTCCCTGTAAATATTAGAGATTAAACCCTTATTGGAGATAACATTGGCAAGTATGTTCTCCCATGCAGTGGGCTTTCTTGTTGTTTTGTTGATGGTTTCTTTTGCTGTGCAGAAGCTTTTTTTTTTTAATATTTTTTAAAAAATATATTTTATTGATTTTTTACAGAGAGGAAGGGAGAGGGATAAAGAGTTAGAAACATCGATGAGAGAGAAACATCAATCAGCTGCCTCCTGTACACCTCCTACTGGGGATGTGCCGGCAACCAAGGTACATGCCCTTGACCGGAATCGAACCTGGGACCTTTTCAGTCCGCAGGCCAATGCTCTATCCACTGAACCAACCCGGTTAGGCAAAGCTTTTTATTTTAATGTAGTCCCACCCTTTTCTTTATTTTCTCCCCAGTTTCCATTGCCCTTGAGCTGTATCAATAGAGATATTGCTATGACAAATGTCTGCTATTTTGCTGCTTATGGCTTCTTCTAAGATTTTTATGGTTTCTTATCTTCCATTTAAGTCCTTTATCCATTTTGAGTTCATTTTTGTGTATGCTGTAAGTTGGTGGTCTAGTTTCATATTTTTGCAAGTATCTGTCCAATTTTCCCAACACCATTTATTGAAGAGACTGTTTTGACTCCATTGTATGCTCTTGCCTCCTTTGACAAATATTAATTGAGCACAATGGCTTGGGTCTATTTCTGGGTTCTTTGTTCTGTTCCATTGGTCTATATGTCTGTTCTTGTGCTAGTACCAGGAGTTTTGTTGAGAACAGCTTTGTAATATAGCATGATATCTAGTATTGTGATCACTCCAACATTGTTCTTCTTTCTCAAGATTGCTACAGCTATTTGTTGTCTTTTTTTTTTTATTCCAGATGAATTTTTGGAGAGTTTGTTCTAGGTCTTTGATGTGTGCCATTGGTATTTTAATGGGTATTGCATTGAATTTATAAATTACTTTGGGGGACACTTTAATAATGTTGATTCTACCAACCCATGAATATAGCATATTCTTCCATTTGTTCATGTCTTCCTCTATCTCTTTTTTCAGCATCCTGAAACTTTCTGAGTACAGGTCCTTTATATCCTTACTTAAATTTATTCCTAGGTATCTTAATTTTTTTGTTGCAATGGTAAATGGGATTGTTAATTTAGTTTCTCTTTCCATGAGTTCATTATTGGTATATAGAAAAGCCAAAGACTTCTAGGTATTAATTTTATATCCTGGTGCATTGCCGAATTCATTTATTAAGTCTAGTAGTATTTTGATAAAGTCTTTGGGGTTTTCTATGTACAATATCATGTCATCTGTGAATAAGGACAGTTTTACTTCTTTAAAATTTGGTTGCCCTTTATTTCTTCTTTTTTTCTGATTACAATTGCTAGTACTTCCAGTACTATATTGAACAGGAATGGTGAGAGTGGGTATCCCTGTCTTGTGCCTCTTCTTAGGGGAAATGGTTTTAGTTTTTGCCCATTGAGTATGATTTGGAGTGTAGGTTTGTCACATAAGGCTTTTATTATGTTGGATATGATCCTTCTATTCTCACTTTGCTGAAAGTTTTTATCAAGAAAGGGTGTTGAACTTTGTCAAATGCTTTTTCTGCATCAATGGACATGATTATATGGTTTTTAGCTCTCAGTTTGTTTATGTGGCGTATCATGTTTATTGATTTGCGGATATTGTACCATCCTTGTATCCCAGGAATAAATCCCACTTGGTTGTGGTATATTATCTTTCTAATGTAATGCTGGATTTTATTTGCTAGAATTTTGTTGCGGATTTTAGCATCTATGTTCATCAGGGATATTGGTCTCTAGTGCTCTTTTTTTGTGGTATCTTTATCTGGTTTGGGATTAGGGTAATGCTGGCTTCATAGAATGAGCTTGGAAGTGTGCCTTCCTCCTTAATTTTTTGGAATAGTCTGAGTAAGATGGGTTTTATTTCTTCTTTGAATGTTTGATAAAACTCACCTTTGAAGCCGTCTGGTCCAGGCATTTGTTTGTTGGAAGTTTTTTGATTACTGCTTCAATTTCCTCCGTAATTATCTGCATATGCAGATTTTTTTATTCCTCCTGGTTGAGTTTTAGAAGGTTGTATATTTCTAGGAATATGTTCATTTCTTCTAGGTTGACCAGTTTGTTGAATCGAGTTGCGCATATTATATTTTTATGATTCTTCGTATTTCTGTGGAGTCTGTTGTATTTTGCCTCTTTCATTTTTGATTTTGTTTATTTGGGTCCTCTCTCTTTGCTTTTTGGTGAGCCTGGTTAGAGGTTCATCAATCTTGTTTATCCTTTCAAAGAACAATCTCTTGGTTTCATTGATGTTTTGTATTGTGTGTTTTTTTTGTGTGTTTTTTATTGTTGTTGTTGTTGTCTATGTCATTTATTTCATCTCTGATCTTTATTATTTCCTTCCATCTGCTCACTCTGGGCTTTCCTTGTTGCTCTCTTTCTCATTCTTCAAGTTGCAGAGTTAGATGGTTTCTTACCAGTTTTTCTTCTTTTTTGAGGTAGGCCTATAATGCTATGAACTTCCCTCTCAGGACTGCCTTCACTGTGTCCCAAAGATTTGGGATGGTTGTGTTTTCATTGTCGTTTGTTTCCAGGAAGTTTTTTATTTCTTCTTTGATCTCTTTGGTAACCCAATCATTATTTAATAGTATGCTACTCAGCCTCCAAGTGTTTGAATTTTTGTGATTGTTTTTATTGTAATTGATTTCTAATTTTATGCTTTGTGATCTGAGAAGATACTTGATATGATTTCAGTCTTCTTGAATTTGGAGAGACTTTGTCTATGTCATAATATGTGGTCTGTCTTTGAAAATGTCCCATGTGTGCTTTAGAAGAATGTATATTCTGTAGTTTTGGGGGGAATGTTCTAAAGATGTCCATTAAATCCATCTAATCTAGTGAGTCATTTAGGATTGCTGTTTCTTTGCTAATTTTTTGTCTAGAGGATTTATCCAGTGATGTTAATGAGGTATTAGAGTCTTCTACTATGGTTGTATTGCTGTCAATCTCTCCCACAATATCTTCCAGCAGCTTTTTTATGTATTTGGGTGCTCCTGCATTGGGTGCATATATGTTTACCAGCATTATATCCTCTTCTTGTATTGATCCCTTTAGTATTATGAAGTGGCCTTCCTTGTCTCTTGTTATGGTCTTCACTTTGAAGTCTATTTTGTCAGATATAAGTGTAGCTACCCCAGTTTTATTTTTCATATCCATTTACCTGGAAGATATTTTTCCATCCCTACACTTTCAGTCTATGTAAGTCCCTTTTTCTGAGGTGGGTCTCCTGTAGCCAGCATATATATGGGCCATGTGTTCTTATCCATTCAGTCACCCGATGTCTTTGGATTGGAGCATTTAATCCATTTACATCTAATGTTATTATTAATAGGTACTTGTTTGTAGCCATTTCTGTACTTTATGCCTGTGTTCTTTCCTCTCTTTTTATTTCTTCTTTTTATAGCATTCCCTTTAGCATTTCTTGCATTGCTGGCTTAGTAGTAATAAACACCCTTAGCCTTTTTTTGTGTGCGAAGCTCCTGATTTCTGCTTCAATTTTGATTGATAGTCTTGCTGGATAGAGTATACTTGGATTCAGTCCTCTGCTTTTCATCATTTTGTATACTTCATTCCATTCCCTTCTAGCTTTGTGTGTTTATGTTGAGAAATCATTTATAATCTGATGGGGATCCTTTGTAGGTAACTCTCTGTATCTCTCTTGCAGCCTTTAAAATTCTCTCATTGTCTTTAACATTTGCCATTGTAATTATGATGTGTCTTGGTGTCTTTTGGGATTCGTCTTGCTTTGAACTCTCTGTACTTGTGTGACTTTTTTCTTCCCCATATCAGGGAAGTTTTCTGTCATTATTTCTTCAAATATATTCTCTAATCCTTGCTGCTCTTCTTGTCCTTCTGGCACCCTATTGTACTTATGTTACTGCATTTCACGTTGTCCCAAAGATCCCTTAGGCTCTCCACCTGCTTTTCATTTTTTTTATCTCCAGTTTCTGTTCAGATTGGGCTTGTTTCTCTACCTTATCTTCTAACTCACTAATTCAATCCTCAGCTTCTTCTAGCCAGTGGTTCTCAACCTGTGGATCAAGACCCCTTTGGCGGTCAAATGACCCTTTCACTGGGGCCACCTAAGACCATCCTGCATATCAGATATTTACATTACGATTCATAACAATAGCAATATTACAGTTATGAAGTAACAACGGAAATAATTTTATGGTTGGGTCACAACATGAGGAACTGTATTTAAAGGGCCAGAAGGTTGAGAACCACTGTATCTAGTCTACTGTTGAAACCTTCAATAGCGTTTTTTATTGTAGCTATATCGCTTCTGATTTCTTTGTGATTTTTGCATAGGTTGTTGATTTTCTCATCCATCCGATTTATGAACTGTATGACCATTACACTGTATTCTTTTTCTGTCATATTGCATGCCTCAGTTTCACTTATTTCATATCTTGGTGATTTTTCTTTTTCTTTCCCCTGGGGATTGTTTCATTGTCTCCCCATTCTAGCTATCACCAGAAGGTCCAAACGCCAAGTTGCAGGGGCCTGAGCCATGTACAGTGTGAGTGTCACACCACCCGAGTTTCACTGAAGAGCTCCGACTCTGAGACATGTAGCTTCCATGGGTCAGTGGGAACCACGCATACCGAGAATCAGAGTCACCAGTGCTCAGTGCAGCCTCATGCATGCACCTAGAATCACAGACCCTGCATTCACTGCACTGAGAACAAGTCCCCCCAGGCGCACACCGAAAATCAGAGTCCCCTAGCACATGCCAGGAGTCAAAGTCCCCTCACCACCCTGTGGTCTTTGGGACACAGTAGGAGTCTTGGCACGTGCTGAAAATTGAGTATTGGACTCTGTCATTTGGTGCAGCCTCACGCCGAGAATCATGGTCCCTATGGACGAATGTGCTGAGAATTGGAGTCACTGGTGCTCAATGTGCACACACTAAGAAGCAGGATTCCCACGCACATGGGGTGAGAAACAGAGTCCCTGCATGTGCGTGCTGAGAGTCAAATCATGGTGTTCAATGTGACCTCTTGCATGGAGGATCAATGTCCTTGGTCTGGTTGGGGGCCCAGGTTGCACAGCCGCCCTGTATCAGCGGGAGGCCCACTCCTGCACCATGGGAAACAGACTTCATGTGCACATGCCCAGAGTCAAATTCAGGTAGCACAGCCACCCTATGTCAGTGGGTAGCCTGTTCGCGTGCTGTGGGAAACACTCCCAGTGTGCACATGCCCAGAGTCAAAGTTAAGTTGCACAGCTTCCCTGTGTCGCCAGAAGGCCTGCTCATGTGGAGCAGGTCTAGCAGGTCCTATGTCGCTGCATTAGGCTGGTGGGGAGGGATATGAGCTCTGTGACTCACAGAAATTTGCGGCCAGGATGTCTGGAGTCTTGATGTCCGTGGGTCTGCAGATGTGGGAGCAGGTCTTTGTCCCGAGTGCCTGTCAGTTCCTGGTTTTTTTCTGAGACCAAATTGGGTAGTGGTGAGGCTAGGAGCCTAGTCACAAGCAGTTCTGTTCTTCAAGATGGTGTTGTTTCTGTTCCAGTGCTGGCCGCCCCAGAGTGTTTGTGGGGGCAGTGGGGTTTCACAGTCTAAGACTACTTGGTCTGGCAGCCCCCAGAAAGACCTGCAGGATCTAACTGTCCCTAGCTCATACACACACACCACACACATCCACACACTCCTCTATTGCTCCCTCACTCTCTCACACACCCTCCCTGCCTTCTTGCTGGTCGCCATCTTGGGAACCCCCACTCTGTTCTTTATCTTTAAAAAAATCTTTATAGTAGAGAGTATTAAAATACCCTCCTTTTTCTCCCCATGGCCCACCTACACCCAGTTTCCAACTTGACCCAGGCCTTCACCACCCTATTTTCTGTAACCACAGGTAATGCATATCTATAATAATAAAAGTATAATATGCTAATTAGATCAGGCAACCTAATGACCTTCTGGACATTATTCCGGATGTCCTTCTGGATGAAGCCGTGGTGGCAGGAGCCAAGGCAGAGGCAGTTAGGAGTGATCAGGCAGGCAGGTGAGCAGTTAGGGGCAATCAAGCAGGCAGGCAGAGTGGTTAGGGGCAATCAGGCAGGCAGAGTGGTTAGGGGCAATCAGGAAGGAAAGCAAACAATTAGGGGCTATCAGGCTGGCGGGTGGTTAGGGGTGATCAGGCAGGCAAGCGAGTGGTTAGGGGCAATCAGGCAGGCAGGCAGATGTGGTTAGGGGCAATTAGGTAGGCAGGCAGATGTGGTTAGAGGCAATCAGGCAGGCAGGCAGGCCAGCGGTTAGGAGCCAGCGGTCCCAGATTATGAGAAGGATGTTAGACTGCCAGTTTAGGCCCAATCCCGCAGGGATCCCGGCCATCGGACATCTCCTGAGAGGTCCCGGATTGTGAGAGGGAGCAGGCCGGGCTGAAGGCCCGCTCCCACCCACTCCCCATGCATGAATTTCGTGTACTGAGCCTCTAGTATGTATATAAGATCTTTAAGCTCTTCCTGTCGTCCCACCCCTCTTCCCTCTGAGATTTGTCAGTCTGTTCCATGTTTCCATGCCTCTGGTTCTGTTTTGCTCATCACTTTATTTTGTTCATTAGATTTCTTGTTCATTTATTTTGATTTTTAGATTTAATTTTTGGCATATATGTATTTATTACCATTTTATTGTTGATATTTTTTATCTGTTATTTTTATTATTATTAAAGAATACCATTCAACATGTCATGTAATAATGGCTTGGTGGTGATGAACTCCTTTAGCTTTTTCTTATCTGTAAAGCTCTTTATCTGACCTTCAATTCTAAATGAGAGCTTTTCTGGGCAGAGTAATATTGATAGGTCCTTGCTATTCATAACTTTTAATATTTCTTGCCACTACCCTCTGGCCTGCAAAGTTTCTGTTGAGAAATCAGCTAATAGTCATATGGGTGCTCCCTTGTAGGTAACTAACTGATTTTCTCTTGCTGCTTTTAGATTCTCTCTTTGTCTTTAACTATTAGAATTTTAATTATGATGTGTCTTGGTGTGAGCCTCTTTGGGTTCCACAAGTCTCTGTGGTCCTTGAACTTGTAACTCTATTTCTTTCACCAGGTAGGGGAAGTTCTCTGTCATTATTTCTTCAAATAGGTTTTCAATATCTTGCTCTCCTTCTGGCCCTCCCATAATGTGAATGTTGGTATGTTTGAAGTTGTCCCAGAGTCTCCTTAC
Organism: Myotis brandtii; assembly: GCF_000412655.1. Lineage (NCBI taxonomy): Eukaryota > Metazoa > Chordata > Mammalia > Chiroptera > Vespertilionidae > Myotis > Myotis brandtii. The sequence continues at coordinate 1,255,543 of NW_005364339.1, forward strand.
ATTATCTTCAAATTTTTGGATTATTATTATTTTTTGGCTCTTTTGATTGGGGATGTTTTGCTTCCTCATTTTCCAAATTGTTGATTTGATTATTGTAATCCTCTACTCTACTATTGAATCCCTGTAAATTATTATTTATTTCAGCTAGTGTATGCTTAATTTCTGACTGTTTATTTTTCATGTCTTTGAAATTCTCACTAAGATCCTTGGAAGTCTCACTATTTATCTTGAAGCTCTCATTAAGATCCTTGAGTAACCTTATAACCATTGATTTGAACTCTGTGTCTAGAATTTGCTTGCTTACATTTCTTTCATTTTAGATCTGTTTCTGTGTCTGCTTCCCTGTGTTAGTTTCTATGTATTAGATAGAGCTGCTGTCTCTCCTGGAATTGGTAAAGTGGCCTTGTATAGTAGGTGTCCTGTAGGGCCCAGTGACTCAGCCTCCCAGTCACCTGAGCTAGGCACCCTAGGTGCAACCCTGTGTAGGCTGTGTGTACAGTCTTGTAGTTGAGCCTTGATTGCTGCATCATTGGGAGGAATTGATCTTCAGGCCAATTGGCTGTTAGGACCATCTGTGACTGCAGTGGGAGAGCTGCTGTGCAGGAGACATGCCTATGGAACAGAATATGCTTCAGTGGGGCTTTGGTGCTCACTGAGTCTTCCCCTTGAGTGTGTCACTTTTGGATGTGTAGAGTTGTAATATGGTATGGTCTGAAGCTGTTCACTGGGTGCACTGGCTCTGAGTTTTCCTGGGAATTGCAAAGTCAGCCATTGCCTAGAGCCACCCAGCAGGAGCTCCAGAGAGATTTGCAGACTGCTGCTCCTTGTATTGGGCTTGGAAGTGTCCAGGTGAGGCCTAGCTGTGATGCAAGGCAGGCTGCTGCTAGTGCCAGGTCTTGGGCCTTTTACTGATAGATTTGGGGCACATTGATGCCAGCTGTTGCTTATTTGAGAGATTTTAGCAAAGTCTGAAGCCTGAGCCAAGATAGGCCATTCATATGGAAAAGCCACTGAAAACAGCTTGGATGGGGCTGAAAATTGGATGGGCAGAGTCACAGGGAATCACTAGGACAGAGGGAACAGTGTGGGCCACACTGATGGAAACTCAGATATGGCTGTCAATCGGCACTGAAACAGGGGAGGTCCCAGCACAGGAACAATGACCCCATCTGAGATAAAGCCTACCCTGAGTTCCTGCCTTGATACCAGACAGTCCAGTTCCTACCTGTATGTCCATGGATCCCCCAAAGCTTCCGCCTGGTGCTAGAGCTCGGAGGAAGTTGGACCGTTGTAAGTCCATGTGCCAGTCCTTTAAGAGGAGCTATCTGAGTCTCCTGCATCCTCCCTATCACTCAGTCACAATCCCCACTGGTTTTTACAGCCCAAAGTTATGGACTTCTCCTCCCAGCTCTGGAATACTGGGCTGGGGGTCTGGTGTTGGGCTGGGAACCCTTGCTTCTCATGGGAGGCCTCTGCAGCAGAGATATTCCTCCTGATTAAAAACAAACAAACAAACAAAACAATAACAAAAAAAACAACAACAGAACACTATATGTTGGTGTCAGACCAGCCCATTCTGCACTTCCACCCCTCCTACCAATCTTGATGTATTTACTTCTCTAGTTGTAAGACTTCCATTCAGTCAGTTTTCAGGCAGTTCTGAATGATGGTTGCTGTGTATTTTAGTTGTAATTTTAATGTGGTTGTGGGAGGTGGCAAGTACTGGCATTTACACTATGCTGCCATCTTGTGTCTCTATCTTTACTTTTTGTTCTTTCCATTCTCTCTGTTCCTTCTTATTTCTTTTTCTTTTTTTTTAATGGAACGAAAAAACACTGTTTAGAAGGCACGACTCTTTTTCTCTTAATGGCTTTCCAATGACAACTACCTCCTAACCCCCAGCTGACCCCCACACCCCGATTCTGAGGTCACACACTAGTCTTACTGGCATCTTTCAAAACCTGAGCTGCCGGGGCACACAAGAGACTTGGTTGGCAAGTTGTAGGGAGGACATTCCGGTAAAAGGGAGTGTATGGAAGGCACCTGCCCTGTGTATCGGAATTCCGACTCAGGGGAGACTTAGAGGAGTGTCAAAGGCAGCGCCCCTGATTATCCTTGACCTTTCCAACAAGGCTGTGCACCTGCAGACCCATGCAGACCCCCGGGAGTTTACTGGAACCTTATGCTTAACCCCTGGATGCCCTTGCCTAGAGGACAATGTAGACACGTGTCCTCCCTAGATCACTCACGCTGCTGATTGCATCCAAAGATAGAAATTCCAATAAAGGCCTAACAGGCAGACGAGGGAGGCGGCTCTGGCCACTAGAGCCAGGGGCCCCTTAGGCCTCTCCTGCACAGTCCAACTGTGTCTGAGTGATCTGTTCACCCGTCCTCCGGGGGCTGCTGGTCGGCCCCGGCCCTAGGCTTCATGCATGGGGCAGCTCAGTGACTGGGCACCACTCTGCACCCCTGGAATGAACGGCTCCCGGCCCAGCGGTGCAGACAGCGCTCTTCACCGGGACACGGAACGCTAGTTAGTGGCACCAGCAAAGAGGGCTGGGAAGGGTGTCACAGCAGCTCCCCTGCCCCTTCACAGAAGACAGATTGTGTGTTTGCTTTTTTTTTGTGGCAAAATAACCACCAGCAGCCGCTGTCTCCTGTGTGTACAGAAAGCAATGCTTCTATCCGCCCGCGGCAGGTGGAAACCCAGGTGCAGGAGGCGGCACCTGCCCAGGTCACCTGTCCGGGTCCCCTGCCCGCATCCCGCCCTGCTGACCCCCAAGCTGCCTTCCCCCCGGGGCCCCGCGGCCACCTCCGCTCCCGTATCCGGGGTCCCCAAGGCCGCTCACCAGGTACTTGCCGTCCGGGGAGAACTTGAACTTGCAGAGCTGGTTGGAGAGCTTGAACACCTCGGAGAAGTTCATGGCGAAGCCGCCCGCCACGCTGGAGCCCGCGCTGCAGAGCACTCGGAGCCGCCCCAACCGCCAGCTGGCGCCTGGAAGTGACCTCTTTTTTTTTGTATTTATTCTTTCTTCTCTCAGTTCTCTCTTTTTTATTTCGGATCTAATACCATAGAATAATACATCCATTACCTATTTGGAATATTTCACACTTTGAAGAAATATGCTGTGGAACCAAGGGTGACCATTGCTCATATCTTCTGTGCAATATAATATACTGCTACTCATTTGGGGAATATTTATTACATACTAGTTAGTAGGAGTTTTAATTAGTAATTATAACCAGTGTTAATAACAGTTTGCCAAAATCCACTTGGATACACTAATTCTTAGTATTTAACTACATGTTTCCAACAATGTGCAGCTCATTAAAACAATAAAAATAGTTTAATAAGACAGTGTGCTCCACTAGTGATTACAAATTTATTATCATAGGCTAATACATCCATCACGTATGGGAAATATTGTTCTGTACTTTGAAGGAATATATAGATTAAGCTAATTTGTGCAACTTAGGTAACTTTGGTAACACACTACATTGCCTTTTCCTGGCGAAGCAAGTTGGATCATTCAGTACATATTAGAAATTTCATTGGCTGATTAGAGTCTGAGCTAAAAACTGTTTGCCAAAATGTAGCTAGGTACAAATTAATTCTTAGCATGTGCAATCACTTCACTAAAGGCTTTACAAAATGGGCAGGATATTTAAATAATATATCTGGACTGTTCTAAAAAGAGTCCTCTAGTAACCTGTAAATATATTGATTATACTTTATGTCATTGAAACATACAGGCATTATCTATTCTAAATTCTTTCATTCTTTCAAGGAACACAGGAGAACCTAGTATGTTCAATATTGGTATCTTTGGCGAGACAGTATAATATAAAATCATTTACTTCTAGAGCATGTTGAAACATTCATAACAAAATTAGTAGATGAATCATTTAGTCTTTGCCAGAAACAATTTGCCAAACTCACACTTGGTTGAAATTAATTTCAGCAGTTCTCAAAAGCTTTACCACATATACACGATGCATAGATCATTAATACACTTAATCTCTACAGTTCCAGACAAAGTTAGCTAGTAGCATTTACAAAGGTGTTTAATATAGGATCTGTCACATGCAATATGGCATATATTTCCCTATTTGTAGGAATACATTGGTTACCATAATGTGCGAAGGGAGTTATATTCTGTGAAATATTACTAGTATAATATAATGCCATGTAATGGAAAAAGAAACATAGTGGAGCATTCAGTACATAGTAAGTAGTAGTTTTTTAGTAATCATAATCTGTGTTGAAAACAGTTGGTCAAAAGCCAACTTTGTACAAATAAATTAAGAGTGATCAAAGATTTTACTACAGATTTTACATAATGCACAGCTCATTGAAATAGTAATAATAGACTATTCTAGATACAGTATGGTAGTAATGTTTAAAATTACACTGGTTATACGTTGTAATATGGTTACCAGTTTGAAAGAATACACAGGTGAACCTAGTGTGTGTACTGGAGTTAACATCTGTGAGAAACTATATTATACAATGCCAAATACTTGGGGAGCAGCCTGGAACATTCATTACATAATTAGTAGATGGTTAGTACAGTAATTATATCCTGTATTACATACAGTTTGCCTGAATTCAAAGAGGTAGGAATTAATTCTAAGAGTTTTCAAACACTTTACTACAGGTTTCAAATAATGTATAGCTTATTAAATCACTAAAAGTACACTGATTTGGGCAGTGTGTTCCAGTAGTGTTTTCCAATGTGTTGATTTCTGGTTATGTCATACACTAATATATGCATTACTTATTGGAAAAATATTTCACTCTTTGAAGGACTACACTACTGAACGTAGTATGTGGAATGCTGGTATATTCTCTGAAATATAATATAACACAATTACCTATGGCAGTATGTTGGAACATTCATTATGTACTTAGCAGTTTATTACATTTAATTGTTAGAATGATCAAACACATTGGCTAGCAAGGTGTGCAAATGTATTGATTACATATTATGTCAGAATTTAGTACATGCATGACTTAGGGAGAATGTCTTTCAGAGTTTGAATTAATAACAATGTGATACTATTTTGTGCACTGTTGATGTCTTCTGGGAAATATTATCTAATGGCATTTACTGGGGCAGCTAGCATGTTGCAACATTCACTGCCTTGTTAGTAGGAGTTTCATTAACTCTTCTGTGCCAAACACATTTTGACAAAATCCCCCTTGGTACCCACCAGTTTTCAGAGTTATCCCATAATTTTTTTTTCAAATTTCTTTATTGATTAAGGTATTACATATGTGTCCTTATCCCACCATAACTCCCCCCGCGATACTTGATGACAGGTCTCACACAATGAACACTTCATTTAAACAGTAGAACAAGACTGTTATAATCATTTTACACTATGAATATTTTCAAATGTATTGCTTATACCTTTTGTCATAGACTAATACCTGCATTACACAGGGCAATAATGTTACATATTTTGAAGGAATATTTTCATTAAACTAGTTTGTGAAATGTTGATAGCTTTAGTGTCACAATAGATTGCCTTTTATTGGTGTAGCATGGTGCATCTTTTACTGCATATTAGAAGTTTCATTAGCAAATTACAGTCTAGACCAGTGATGGCGAACCTATGACACATGTGTCAGAAGGTGACACGCGAACTCATTTTTTTGATTGATTTTTCTTTGTTAAATGGCATTTAAATATATAAAATAAATATCAAAAATATAAATCTTTGTTTTAATATGGTTGCAAATATCAAAAAATTTCTATATGTGACACGGCACCAGAGTTAAGTTAGGGTTTTTCAAAATGCTGACACGCTGAGCTCAAAAGGTTCGCCATCACTGGTCTAGACTAAAAACAGTTTTGCCAAAAACCAGTTGGGTGCAAATTAATTCTCAGTGTGTGTAATCACTTCACTTGGGCTTTTACACAATGAGAAGGACACTGAAATGATATATTAGAATAGTACTAGATACATTATGCTAGAGCATTGTTTAAAAATACATTGTTTTTATGTTGTATTGTGGGTACCAATTTGAAAGAAAAGTGTGGAATGGAGTTAACTTCCTTGATGTACTATAATACAATGCCATTTACATGGGGAGTAGGTTGTAACATTCATTACATAATTAGTAGATGTTTAGTTTAGTTATTACAGCCCGTGTTACAAAGAGTTTGCCAAAATCCAACTAGATAGGAATTAATTCTGAGTTTTCAGATGAAGAGGAGAAACCAAGATGGCGGTATAGATAAACACCGGAAATTGCTGCCTCGCACAACCACTTCAAAAATACAACTAAAAGACAAAATGGACATCATCCAGAACCAAAGGAAGACTGGCTGAGTGGAAATTCTACAACTAGAAGGAAAGAGAAAAGCACACTGAGACTCAGAGGAGGTGCAGAAGTAAAGTGCAGAGGTACGGAGGTGCACGTGGAAAGGGCTGGCAACTGAGGACGCGGTTGTCTTTTTCAATCGGGAGGGAGTCTCAAGCTCCCGACTGCTCTGAACTCCAGTTCTGGACTCAAACAGGGAGAAACTCATACAGGGGACCCAGACTCATACAGGGAGAAACTGGACTGTCTGGCATCAGTCGGAACTCAAGGGCGGCTTTCACTCAGAGGTGCTTGCAGTGATTACCTGGACACTGAGACAAGGGGCCTCTTAGGGTAGGACTGAGGAGCAGCCATAACTGCTTTCTCTGCCCTGTTGATCCCCTGAGACCCCGCCCCACACAAGCTGTGCGCAGAGGCTTTTGCATATGAAAGGCCTGGCCCTTTGCAATCTGAAAATTACCTAACAAACTGCAGCTGGGTCAGAGAGACCCAGAACTTCCAAAGAAGGCCCAAGGTCCCAAAGCAGCTTGCATTGCTTCACAGCTGGGCCTCATCTGGGCACCTCCAAACCCCAAACAAAGA
>NW_005364339.1:1263848-1272746 GCF_000412655.1 Myotis brandtii
CATAGAAAGGGAGTGGACTGACAATTCTCAAGGGGAAAGGGGTGTGGGGGGTGCAGGAAGAGATTGGACAAAAATCATACACCTATGGATGAGGACAGTGGGGAGGTAAGGGCAGAGGGTGGGGTGGGAACCGGGTGGAGGGGAGCTTTGGGGGGAAAAAAGAGTAACAACTGTAATAATCTGAACAATAATGATTTAATTTTAAAAAATAATTCTGAGTTTTCAAACACTTTACTATAGTTTTCACACAATGTATGGCTTATTAAATCACTAAAAGTACAGTGATTTACACAGTGTGTTAGTAGAGTGTTCCTAGGCTTTACCAATGTGTTGATTACTCATTGTGTCATACACTAATACACGCATTATTTATTGGGATAAATAATTTCACTCTGAAGGAATACACTACTGAATCTGTGTACGGAATGCTGGTATATTCTTAAGAACATTATAGTATATCAAAATTTGCTCTGACAGCAGGTTGGAACTCTCACTGTGTACTTCACAGTTGTTTCATTCAGTTATTACAGTGATCAAACACTTTTTCTAGCCATATTTGCAAATCTATTGATTATGTATTATTTCAGAGACCAGTGCATGTATTATTTAAGAAGAATATATTTCAGAGTTTGAATTAATGGCTAGGTGATCCTATATTTTTCAATGTTGATGTTTTCTGTGAAATACTATCTAATGCCATTTACTGGAATAGCTAGCATGTTGTAAGATTATCTGACTTGTTAGTAGAAGTTAAATTATTCTGTGTCAAAAACGTGCACAAATTCAAAGTGGTACCCTACAGTTTTCAGAATGATCCAACACTTGACTACAAGTCTGACACAATGCACACCTCATTTAAACAGTGGAACAACACTATTCTAGTCAGAGTATACTATCAAATTTTTCAAATGATTTGTTTTGTCATAAACTAATACTACCCACATGATATAGGGGAATAATGTTATATACCTTAAATAAACATTAACCTAGTTTGTGCAAAGTTTAGTGTCACAATAGATTGCCTTTTACTGATGAAGCTCATTGCATCATTCATGAGATTTTAGAAGTTTCATTGGTTAATTATAGTCTAGGCCAGAGGTTCTCAACCTTCCTAATGCCGTGACCCTTTAATATAGTTCCTCATGTTGTGGTGACCCCCAACCATAATATTATTTTCGTTGCTACTTCATAACTGTAATTTTGCTACTGTTATGAATCATAATGTAAATATATGATATGCAGGATGTATTAAGGCGACCCCTGTGAAAGGGTCGTTTGACCCCCAAAAGGGTCGTGACCCACAGGTTGAGTACCGCTGGTCTAGGCTAAAACAGTTTTGCCAAAGTCCACTTGGGCGCAAAATGAATTCTTTGCCTGTGCAAATCACTTCACTAGTGGCTTTACACAATGAAGAGGACATTTTAATAATATATCTAGACTGTTTTAGAAAGAGTTATCTAGTACTTCTCCAAGTACATTGCTTATATCTTATGTCATAGAGTGATACATGCATTATCTATTCTATATGTATTTCACTGGTTTGAAGGGATACACAAGTGAGACTAGTGTGTGGAGAGCTGGTATCTTCAGTGAGATAGCATAACATAAAGCAATTTACTTGGAGAGCATAATTTGTAGATGTATCATTTCTTCTGTGCCAGATACAGTTTGTCAAACTCATGCTTGGTTGGAATTAATATTGGTAGTCCTCAACCACTTTAAAACATGTTGTTCACTAATACACTTACAGTGTACAGTTCTAGACAGTGATAGCTAGTAGCATTTATAAAGGTGTTTATTATGTATTCTGTCAAAGTCAATTGGGAATATATTTTTCTGTTTGTAGGAATACACAGGTTATCATTACTTTATACAATTGAGGTATAATCTGTGAAATATTGTAATATTAGAGGCCCGGTGCACGAATTTATGCTCCAGTGGGGTCCCTCAGCCCGGCCTGCGGGATTGGGCTGAAACTTGCTCTCCGACATCCCCTGAGGGGCCCCAGATTGCAAGAGGATGCAGGCCAGGCTGAGGGACCGCACTGGTGCATGATCAGGGCTGGGGAGGAATACAGGAGGTTGGCCAGCTGGGGAGGGACCGCAGGAGGGCTCCTGGGCATGTCCGACCCATCTTGTTCAGTCCCAATCGGCTGGACCCCAACAGCAAGCTAACCTACTGGTCAGAGCGTCTGCCCCTTGCTGGTCAGTACACATCATAGCAAGTGGTTGACCGGCCTTACCATATCATTAGCATATTACACTTTGATTGGTTAAACAGCTGTCCAGTTGACTGGACACTTAGCATATTAGGCTTTTATTATATATGATAATGCCATGTAATGAGGGAAGAAGCATAGTGGAACATTCAGTACATAATAAGTAGTCATTGTTTAGTAATCATAAGCAGTACTGAAAGCTGTTTATCACAATCCCACTTTGTACAAGATAATTCCTTGTTATCAAAGACTTCACTACAAATTTTACACAATGCAGTTTTCAGAGTGATCCCACACTTGACTACAGATCTTACACAATGCACAGCTCATTTAAACAGTGAAACAAGACTGTTCTAATCAGAATATACTATCAATATTTTCTAATGCATTGTGTATATCTTTTGTCATAGACATAGGGGAATGATGTAATATAGTTTAAAGGAATACATTTGTTAACCTAGTTTGTGTAAGTTTGATATTTCCAGCAATATAATAGAATATAATATAATAGAATGCCTTTTACTAGCAAAGCATGTCGAATCTTTCACTATCTATTAGAAGTTTCATTGGGTCTAGGCTAAAAACAGTTTGCCAAAATCCAGCTGGTTACATATATTTATTTGGTACAACCACTTCACTAGAGGTTTTACATAATGAGCAGTATATTGAAATATATCTGGCCTGTTCTACACACATTATGCTAGTACACTGTCTACAAATGCATTCATTAAATATTGTAAAATGGTTAACACTTAGAAAGAATACTCAGGAGAACATAGTGTGTGGTGTGATCTTAACTTCTGTGATATATTATAATACAACTAGAGGCCTGGTGCACAAAAATTTGTGCACTTGGGAGGGGGAGGGGGGTCTCTCAGCCCGGCCTGTGCCCTCTCGCAGTCTGAGACCCCTCAGGGGATGACCACCTGCTGGCTTAGGCCCACTCCCCGGGGATTGGGCCTAAGATGGCAATCAGACATCCCTCTGGCAGCCCGGCAGCCCTTGGAGGATGTCCACTTGCCAGCGGGGAGCAGGCCTAAACTGCAGTCGGACATCCTTAGTGCTGCTGAGGAGGCAGGAGAGGCTCCCACCACCACCACTGTACTGGCAGCCATCAGCCTGGCTTGTGGCTGAGCAGAGCTCCTCCCATGTGAGAGCGCCCTGACCACCAGAGGGCAGCTCCTGCATTGAGCGTCTGCCCCCTGGTGGTCAGTGTGTGTCATAGTGACCAGTCATTCCCAGTCTTTCTGCTGTTAGGGTCAGTTTGCATATTACCCTTTTACTATATAGGATAGATGCCTGGTGCACAGGTGGGGGCCGGCTGGTTTGCCCTGAAGAGTGTCCCGGACCAGGGTGGGGGTCCTGCTTGGGTGCCTAGCCATTCTGGATGAGGGGATGATGGCTGTTTGCAGCTGGTCGCACCCCCTTCAGGGTGGGGGTCCCCGCTTGGGTGCCTGGCCAGTCTGGGTGAGGGCTTGAAGGCCATTTTCATGCTGGCAGGTGACTGAAGCTCCCAACCTCTCCTTTTTTTCTTTTTTCTTTTATTCTGGGATTTATTTACCTTCTATGGCTGTCACTGGATCTGAGAGCTGGCCTGCTGGAAGCAGGTATCTGGGGTTTGTTTAGCTTCTATAATTGCAACATTGTTTCTTAGAGTGCAGCTCAGAGCCCAGCAGCGGCAGGCGGGGAACCTTGGCTTCCTACATCGCCGAGGCAACCAAGCCTCTTGTTCGCTTCAGCTGCCTGGCTGCCGGCCGCCATCTTGGCCGGCTGCCATCTTGGTTGGCAGTTAATTTGCATATTGCCCTGATTAGCCAATGGGAAGCGTGTCGGAGGTATGGTTAATTACCATGTTTGTTTATTATTAGATAGGATGACTTTGACTTGGGGAGCATGATGGAACATTCATTACATAATTAGTAAATGTTTAGTTTAGTAATTATAGCCTGTGTTACCTACTGTTTGCCAAAATCCTAATAGGTAGGCATTTATTCTAAGAGTTTTCAAACACTTTGCTACAGGTTTCACACAATGTACTTACTAAATCACTAAAAGTTAACTCATTCTGACAGTGTGTTCCAGTAGTATTTACCAATGTGTTGATTACTCATTATGTCATATCTTAATACATGCATTATCTATTGGGAATATGTTTCACTCTTTGAAGGACTACATTACTGAACCTAGTGGCTGGAATGCTGGTATCTTCTTTGAAATATTATATTGTAAAATAATTTGTGTGACAGCATGTCAGAATATTCATTGCATACTTAACAATTATTACATTTAGTTATTAGAGTGATCAAACACTTTTTCTAGCCCCTTTTGCAAATATATTGATTATATATTTTGTCAGAGGCCAATACATGCATGCCTTAAGGAGAATATGTTTGTGTTTCAAATAATATCTAGTCAATTCTATTTTGTGAAATGATGTCTTCTATAAAATATTATCTAATGCCATTTAAAGGGGTAGCTAGCATGTTGTTTCATTCACCTCATTAAAAAAAAATCATTTCCAGACCTTTTTTTCTTCAACTTCTACACTAGCTTCTAAACTAAATGAAAAGGAAAAATGGGTATTTTTAATAAGTAGATTATATTTTCTTTTTTATGACTTTGACCTTCCTTAGTTTATGTCTAATAATAATAACTAGACAGTCAGTTCTTATAACAAAGATGAGTGTCTTTAAAATCAAATTTCGGATGAAATTTAGTAGAGCTACTTCATAAACAAATTTAAAAAACTATTTTACTGTTGCTAGTATTACAGATGTCTCCAATTTTCACCCTCTTTACCGCCCTCCTCCCAGGCCCTACCTACCCTTCCTAGGACTTCACCACTCTATTGCCCATGTCCATGTGCTATGTATTTAAGTATATAAGTTCTTTGGTTTATCTGTTCTCCTTCTCCCATCCCCATATTGAGCTATGTCAGTTTCTTCCATGCCTATATGCTTCTGGTCCTATTTTGTTAATCAATTCATTTTGTTAATTAGAGTACACAAATACGTGAAACCATGTGACATTTGTCTTTCTCAGATTGACTTATTTCACTTAGCATAGTATTCTCTGGGTTCATTTATGCTCTCTCAATGGGTAAGAGGTCCTTCTTTTTTACTGCTGCACAGCTTTTTTATCCATTCATCTACTGATGAGCACTTGGGCTGTTTCCAGATCTTAACTATTTGAAATTGCCCTGCTATGAACATAGGGGTACATACATTCTTTATGATTGGTTATTCGGGTCTCTTAGGATATACTAGAGGCCCGGTGCATGGTTTTGTGCATTGGTGGTGTCCCTCAGCCTAGCCTGCAAGGATCAGGCCAAAACCGGCTCTCCAACATCCCCCAAGGAGTTCCAGAATGCAAGAAGGTGGTTATCAGGTAACACACCCTGGAATTGGGCACCCTTTTCTCTGGTTCCAGGTGCGTCACCTGAGAACTGCAGCTGCCAAGTCACCAAAAGCTTTCTAGCTCCTGTGTTGAGCATCTGCCCCTTGGTGGTCAGTGTGTGTCACAGCTGCTGGTTGGATGGTCAAACAGTCGGCTGGTCAGTTAGGCTTTTATATATATACTAGAGGCCCGGGGCACCCTTTCTGGTTCCAGGTGCGTCACCTGAGAACTGCAGCTGCCAAGTCACCAAAAGCTTTCTAGCTCCTGTGTTGAGCATCTGCCCCCCCGTGGTCAGTGTGTGTCACAGCTGCTGGTTGGATGGTCAAACAGTCGGCTGGTCAGTTAGGCTTTTATATATATACTAGAGGCCCGGTGCACAAAAATTTGTGCACTCGGGGGGTGGGGGGAGGAGGTTCCCCCAGCCCGGCCTGTGCCCTCTCGCAGTCTGGGACCCCTCGGGAGATAACGACCTGCTGGCTTAGGCCTGCTCCCGGGTGGCAGAGGGCAGGCCCAATCCCTAGGTGCAGCCCCTGGTCAGGCTCAGAGCAGGGCCGATTGGGGAGTTGGGGCGCCGCCCCCTGTCATGCACAAAGCAGGGCGTATCGGGAGGTTGCGATGCCACCCCTAGTCACGCTCAGGGTACGGCCGATTGGGGGGTTGGGGCACCGCCCCTGTCACACTCAAGGCAGGGTCGATGGGGAGGTTGCGGCGCCACCCCCTGTCACGCACAGAGCAGGGCCCATCAGGGGGGTTGGGGGGTCCCCACTGGGGTGCCTGGCCAGCCTGGATGAGGGGATGATGGCTGTTTGCAGCTGGTCACACCCCCTTCAGGGTGGGGGTCCCCACTGGGGTGCCTGGCCAGCCTGGATGAGGGGATGATGGCTGTTTGCAGCTGGTCACACCCCCTTCAGGGTGGGGGTCCCCACTGGGGTGCCTGGCCAGCCTGGATGAGGGGATGATGGCTGTTTGCAGCTGGTCACACCCCCTTCAGGGTGGGGGTCCCCACTGGGGTGCCTGGCCAGCCTGGATGAGGGGATGATGGCTGTTTGCAGCTGGTCACACCCCCTTCAGGGTGGGGGTCCCCACTGGGGTGCCTGGCCAGCCTGGATGAGGGGATGATGGCTGTTTGCAGCTGGTCACACCCCCTTCAGGGTGGGGGTCCCCACTGGGGTGCCTGGCCAGCCTGGATGAGGGGATGATTGCTGTTTGCCGCTGGTCACACCCCCTTCAGGGTGGGGGTCCCCACTGGGGTGCCTGGCCAGTCTGGGTGAGGGGCTGAGGGCTGCTTTCAGGCTGGCGGTTGTTGACTGAAGCTCCCAACCGCTCCTTTTTTTTCTCTTTTTTTATTTTATTCTGGGCCAGCTTTAGCTCTGGCTCTAGCTCTGAGGCTTCGTATCTGGTTTGTTTGCCGTTCTATAATCGAAACAATGTATAACTTCAGCTCTGAGATCCCGGCAGGCTGAAAGCTGGTTTCTGGGGTTTTGTTTAGCTACTACATTTGCAACATAGTACATAGTTGCTTAGAGTTGCAACTCAGAGGCCGGCAAGTCAGGCGGGGAACGTTGGAGTCTGCAGTCACTGGAGCAAGCAAGCCTCATGTTCGCTTCCAGCTGCCTGGCTGCTGGCCGCCATCTTGGCTGACAGTTAATTTGCATAAGGATATGCTGATTAGCCAATGGGAAGGGTAGCGGTCGTACGCCAATTACCATGTTTCTCTTTTATTAGTGTAGATAGATAGAGTCCTAGAAGTTGGGTCAAATGACAGTTTCATATTTATTTATTTATTTTGAGGACACTCCATGCTGTTTTCCTTAATGGTTGCACCAGTCTGCATGCCCACCAGCAGTGTAATAGGGTTCCCTTTTTTCTACATTGTTACCAGCACTTGCTGTTTATTGATTTGTTGATAGTAGCCTTTCTGACAGGTATGAGGTGATACCTCATTGTCATTTTAATTAGCATCTTTCTGAACAGTGACTTTGAGCATTTTTTAATATGGCTCTTAGCCATCTGTATGTCCACTTTGAAGAAGTGTCTATTTAGGTCCTTTGCCCATTTTTTAATTGTTTTTTTTTCCTTTTGTTAAGTTGTATGAGTTCTTTATATATTTTGGCTATTAAACCTTTATCCAATGTATCCTTGCCAAATATGTTCTCCCATTTAATGGGTTCTCTTTTCATTTTGTTGATTTCTTTTGCTGTTCAAAAACTTTTTATTTTTATGAAGTTCCATTTGTGTTTTTTTGTTTTCTCCTTAGTTTTCTATGCCCTAGGAGCTGTATCTGTAAACATATTGCTTTGAGAGATGTCTTAAATTTTGCTGCCTATGGATTCTTCTAGGGTTCTTACGGTTTCATTACCTTTATTTAATTATTTTATACTAGAGGCCTAATGCACGAAATTCGTGCATGGGTAGGGTCCCTAGGCCTGGGCAGCAATCAGGGCCAATCTGTGGGGCAACCAGTGGGGTGACTGGGGGGCCCCTGCTGGCATCTGCCTTGGCTGGTTTGGCACTGCTCGCCTTCCCCCATCACCCTGCTGCTGCTGCCGGTCACCTCCCTCTGCGGGGCGACTGGCGGGGTGATTGGGAGGCCCCCGCTGGCACCCACCTTAGCTGGCCTGGGGCCTGCAGGCTGGAGGAAGCTCCTGCATTGAGTGTCTGTCCCCTGGTGGTCAGTACACATCATAGCAACCAGTCTTTCCACCAGTGGTTCCGCCATTTGGTCGATTTGCATATTAGGCCTTTATTATATAGGACTAGAGGCCCTGTGCAAAAATATTTGTGCACTCAAGGGGGGTGGGGGGGCCCCTCAGCCCGGCCTGTGCCCTCTCGCAGTCTGGGACCCCTCCGGAGATAATGAACTGCTGGCTTAGGCCTGCTCCTGGGTGGCAGAGGGCAGGCCCAATCCCTAGGTGCAGCCCCTGGTCGGGCTCAGAGCAGGGCTGATTGGGGAGTTGGGGCGTCACCCCCTGTCATGCACAGAGCAGGGCGGATTGGGAGGTTGCGATGCCACCCTTAGTCACACTCAGGGTAGGGCCAATTGGGGGGTTGGGGCACCGCCCCCTGTCACACTCAAGGCAGGGTCGATGAGGAGGTTGCGGCGCCACCCCCTGTCATGCACAGAGCAGGGCCAATCAGGGGGTTGGGGCGCTGCGCCCTGTCACGCACAGAGCAGGGCCCATCAGGGGGGTTGGGGCTCCGTACCCTGTCACGCACAGAACAGGGCCAATCAGGGGGTTGGGGCGCTGCCCCCTGTCACGCACAGAGCAGGGCCCATCAGGGGG